>NW_028225184.1:8885127-8900127 GCF_052327205.1 Somniosus microcephalus
GTCGGGTGCCCGTCGCTCCGAATCGAGCCCGGGGTTTTCGTGCGTGTAACAGGGCGGGCGTTTGGACCCGGTTGTCCGGGAGCGGGTCCGCAACGGCGGGAGATTGCCTGGGTTTGGCCGGCCGGCAGTCGAACGCCTTTCGCTCCGGACTCCCGTGTCCGATTTCGGTCAGGGAGGGCTCGTTGGAAAGCCCCGGCGCTGGCGCACACTATATTATCGGCCTGGACCCCGGCAAGTTCGGGAAAGTGTCGCAGTCCCGTAGCGGCTGCCGCCCCGTCGGTCAGCGGCAGCTTATCGGGGATAACTTCGGGACGGAAAGTCCGATCCGGTCGGGGTCAACTGCCACTGAACGGGGTGGCGGGGCCGCACAGACCAGTAGCGGGCTTGTGCAGCTGCCGCTTGGCCCGGCCGAGGTACAGCCGTTGGCTGGAGACCGCTTTCCGACTGCTGAGCCGGAGCCGCGGGGGCCCACCTTGACGCGCCGGCTGTACTAGCAAGCCAGGGGCAAGGGGCATCCAGTGGTACCGGAACGGAGTCGGTCCGACACCGGGAAGCCGGGTGCCCGTCGCTCCGAATCGAGCCCGGTGTTTTCGTGCGTGTAACATGGCGGGCGTTTGGACCCGGTTGTCCGGGAGCGGGTCCGCAACGGCGGGAGGTTGCCTGTGTTTGGCCGGCCGGCAGTCGAACGCCTTTGGCTCCGGACTCCCGTGTCCGATTTCGGTCAGGGAGGGCTCGTTGGAAAGCCCCGGCGCTGGCGCACACTATATTATCGGCCTGGACCCCGGCAAGTTCGGGAAAGTGTCGCAGTCCCGTAGCGGCTGCCGCCCCGTCGGTCAGCGGCAGCTTATCGGGGATAACTTCGGGACGGAAAGTCCGATCCGGTTGGGGTGAACTGCTACTGAACGGGGTGGGGGGGCCGCACAGACCAGTAGCGGGCTTGTGCAGCTGCCGCTTGGCCCGGCCGAGGTACAGCCGTTGGCTGGAGACCGCTTTCCGACTGCTGAGCCGGAGCCGCGGGGGCCCACCTTGACGCGCCGGCTGTCCTAGCAAGCCAGGGGCAAGGGGCATCCAGTGGTACCGGAACGGAGTCGGTCCGACACCGGGAAGCCGGGTGCCCGTCGCTCCGAATCGAGCCCGGTGTTTTCGTGCGTGTAACAGGGCGGGCGTTTGGACCCGGTTGTCCGGGAGCGGGTCCGCAACGGCGGGAGGTTGCCTGAGTTTGGCCGGCCGGCAGTCGAACGCCTTTGGCTCCGGACTCCCGTGTCCGATTTCGGTCAGGGAGGGCTCATTGGAAAGCCCCGGCGCTGGCGCACACTATATTATCGGACTGGATCCCGGCAACTTCGGGAAAGTGTCGGCGACCCGTACCGGCTGCCGCCCCGTCGGTCAGCGGCAGCTTATCGGGGATAACTTCGGGAAGGAAAGTCCGATCCGGTCGGGGTCAACTGCCACTGAACGGGGTGGCGGGGCCGCACAGACCAGTAGCGGGCTTGTGTAGCTGCCCCTTTCCCCGGCCGAGGTACAGCCGTTGGCTGGAGACCGCTTTCCGACTGCTGAGCCGGAGCCGCGGGGGCCCACCTTGACGCGCCGGCTGTCCTAGCAAGCCAGGGGCAAGGGGCATCCAAGGGTACCGGAACGGAGTCGGTCCGACACCGGGAAGCCGGGTGCCCGTCGCTCCGAATCGAGCCCGGTGTTTTCGTGCGTGTAACGAGGCGGGCGTTTGGACCCGGTTGTCCTGGAGCGGGTCCGCAACGGCGGGGGATTGCCTGTGTTTGGCCGGCCGGCAGTCGAACGCCTATCGCTCTGGACTCCCGTGTCCGATTTCGGTCAGGGAGGGCTCGTTGGAAAGCCCCGGCGCTGGCGCACACTATATTATCGGCCTGGACCCCGGCAAGTTCGGCAAAGTGTCGCCATCCCGCAGCGGCTGACGGGCCGCCGGTGAGCGGCAGCTTATCGGGCATAACTTCGGGAGGGAAAGTCCGATCCGGTCCGGATCAACGGCAGCCGAACGGGGTGGCGGGCCCGCACAGACCAGTGCCTGGCTTGTGTAGCTGCCCCTTTCCCCGGCCGAGGTACAGCCGTTGGCTGGAGACCACTTTCCGACCACTGAGACGGCGGGGCGGGGGGCGGCCTGCACGCGCCGGCTGCCAGAGCAAGCCAGGGGCAAGGGGCATCCAACGGTATCTGAACGGAGTCGGTCCGACACCGGGAAGCCGGGTGCCCGTCGCTCCGAATCGAGCCTGGGGTGTACGTGTGTTTAACAAGGCGGGCGTTTGGACCCGGTTGCCCGGCACCAGTCGAACGCCTGTCGCTCCCGACTCCCGTGTCCGATTTCGTTCGGGGATGGCTCGTTGGAAAGCCCCGGCGCTGGCGCACACTATATTATCGGCCTGGACCCCGGCAAGTTCGGGAAAGTGTCGCCGTCCCGCAGCGGCTGACGGGCCGTCGGTCAGCGGCAGCTTATCGGGGATAACTTCGGGAAGGAAAGTCCGATCCGGTCGGGGACAACGGCAGCTGAACGGGGTGGCGGGGCCGCACAGAGCAGTGCCTCGCTTGTGTAGCTGCCTCTTTCCGCGGCCGAGGTACAGCCGTTGGCTGGAGACCGCTTTCCGACCACTGAGACGGCGGGGCAGGGGGCGGCCTGCACGCGCCGGCTGCCAGAGCAAGCCAGGGGCAAGGGGCATCCAGCGGTTTCTGAACGGAGTCGGTCCGACACCGAGAAGCCGGGTGCCCGTCGCTCCGAAGCGAGACCGGGGTTTTTCGTGTGTAACGTGGCGGGCCTTTGGACCCGGTTGGCCGGGCGGCAGTGGAACACACACAGACACTCGCATACACTGAGAGAGACAGAGAGAAGATAGAGATACACAGAGTGAGAAAGACAAAGTCAACTCAGTAACTGAAATGTGAAAACTGACAACTGGGAAACCAAAAGTCAGAGTGGCAAATGATGAACCAAGGTGGCAAATGATTAACTGAAAACTTGTCATTCACATTTGGGACGGAATTCAGGATGGGAATGTATTCGGCCGCCTTACCGGGGCTTGGGGGTGCTGCTTTCCCGCTTGTGGAACCGAGTTGGGGTCGTCAAATGGCCTGGTGCATTGTTTGAAACACTGGTTAATGAGTTGTCAAGGTCGGAAATCATAGAACATAAGAGCAGCTCATTAACTGAAATTTTGAACATCGACAACTGGTTAACCAAGAGTCAGAGCGACAAATGATTAACCAAGGAGGCAACTCATTAACTGAATTTCGAACATCGACAACTGGTTAACCAAAAGACACAGGGACAAATGAGTAACCAAAGGGCCAACTCATTAACTGAAATTTCAAAGAGGCAACTCATTAACTGTAATTTTGAACATCGACAACTGGTTAACCAAAAGCCAGAGCGACAAATGATTAACCAAGGAGGCAACTCATTAACTGAATTTCGAACATCGACAACTGGTTAACCAAAAGACACAGGGACAAATGAGTAACCAAAGGGCCAACTCATTAACTGAAATTTCAAAGAGGCAACTCATTAACTGTAATTTTGAACATCGACAACTGGTTAACCAAAAGCCAGAGCGACAAATGATTAACCAAGGAGGCAACTCATTAACTGAATTTCGAACATCGACAACTGGTTAACCAAAAGACACAGGGACAAATGAGTAACCAAAGGGCCAACTCATTAACTGAAATTTCAAAGAGGCAACTCAGTAACTGTAATTTTGAACATCGACAACTGGTTAACCAAAAGCCAGAGCGACAAATGATTAACCAAGGAGGCAACTCATTAACTGAATTTCGAACATCGACAACTGGTTAACCAAAAGACACAGGGACAAATGAGTAACCAAAGGGCCAACTCATTAACTGAAATTTCAAAGAGGCAACTCATTAACTGTAATTTTGAACATCGACAACTGGTTAACCAAAAGCCAGAGCGACAAATGATTAACCAAGGAGGCAACTCATTAACTGAATTTCGAACATCGACAACTGGTTAACCAAAAGACACAGGGACAAATGAGTAACCAAAGGGCCAACTCATTAACTGAAATTTCAAAGAGGCAACTCAGTAACTGTAATTTTGAACATCGACAACTGGTTAACCAAAAGCCAGAGCGACAAATGATTAACCAAGGAGGCAACTCATTAACTGAATTTCGAACATCGACAACTGGTTAACCAAAAGACACAGGGACAAATGAGTAACCAAAGGGCCAACTCATTAACTGAAATTTCAAAGAGGCAACTCATTAACTGTAATTTTGAACATCGACAACTGGTTAACCAAAAGCCAGAGCGACAAATGATTAACCAAGGAGGCAACTCATTAACTGAATTTCGAACATCGACAACTGGTTAACCAAAAGACACAGGGACAAATGAGTAACCAAAGGGCCAACTCATTAACTGAAATTTCAAAGAGGCAACTCATTAACTGTAATTTTGAACATCGACAACTGGTTAACCAAAAGCCAGAGCGACAAATGATTAACCAAGGAGGCAACTCATTAACTGAATTTCGAACATCGACAACTGGTTAACCAAAAGACACAGGGACAAATGAGTAACCAAAGGGCCAACTCATTAACTGAAATTTCAAAGAGGCAACTCATTAACTGAAATTTTGAACATCGACAACTGGTTAACCAAAAGCCAGAGCGACAAATGAATAACCAAGGAGGCAACTCAGTAACTGAATTTCGAACATCGACAACTGGGTAACCAAAAGACACAGGGACAAATGAGTAACCAAAGGGCCAACTCATTAACTGAAATTTCAAAGAGGCTACTCATTAACTGAAATTTGAACATCGACAACTGGTTAACCAAATGTCAGAGCGACAAATGAGTAACCAAGGAGGCAACTGATTAACTGAAAACTTGTCATTCACATTTGGGACGGAATTCACGATGGGAATGTATTCGGCCCCCTTACCGGGCCTTGGGGTGCTGCTTTCCCGCTTGTGGAACCGAGTTGGGGTCGTCAAATGGCCTGGTGCATTGTTTGAAACACTGGTTAATGAGTTGTCAAGGTAGGAAATCATAGAACATAAGAGCAGCTCATTAACTGAAATTTTGAACATCGACAACTGGTTAACCAAGAGTCAGAGCGACAAATGATTAACCAAGGAGGCAACTCATTAACTGAATTTCGAACATCGACAACTGGTTAACCAAAAGACACAGGGACAAATGAGTAACCAAAGGGCCAACTCATTAACTGAAATTTCAAAGAGGCAACTCATTAACTGTAATTTTGAACATCGACAACTGGTTAACCAAAAGCCAGAGCGACAAATGATTAACCAAGGAGGCAACTCATTAACTGAATTTCGAACATCGACAACTGGTTAACCAAAAGACACAGGGACAAATGAGTAACCAAAGGGCCAACTCATTAACTGAAATTTCAAAGAGGCAACTCATTAACTGAAATTTTGAACATCGACAACTGGTTAACCAAAAGCCAGAGCGACAAATGATTAACCAAGGAGGCAACTCATTAACTGAATTTCGAACATCGACAACTGTTTAACCAAATGTCAGAGCGACAAATGATTAACCAAGGAGGCAACTCATTAACTGAATTTCGAACATCGACAACTGGTTAACCAAGAGTCAGGGCGACAAATGATTAACCAAGGAGGCAACTCATTAACTGAATTTCGAACATCGACAACTGGGTAACCAAAAGACACAGGGACAAATGAGTAACCAAAGGGCCAACTCATTAACTGAAATTTCAAAGAGGCTACTCATTAACTGAAATTTGAACATCGACAACTGGTTAACCAAATGTCAGAGCGACAAATGAGTAACCAAGGAGGCAACTGATTAACTGAAAACTTGTCATTCACATTTGGGACGGAATTCACGATGGGAATGTATTCGGCCCCCTTACCGGGCCTTGGGGTGCTGCTTTCCCGCTTGTGGAACCGAGTTGGGGTCGTCAAATGGCCTGGTGCATTGTTTGAAACACTGGTTAATGAGTTGTCAAGGTAGGAAATCATAGAACATAAGAGCAGCTCATTAACTGAAATTTTGAACATCGACAACTGGTTAACCAAGAGTCAGAGCGACAAATGATTAACCAAGGAGGCAACTCATTAACTGAATTTCGAACATCGACAACTGGTTAACCAAAAGACACAGGGACAAATGAGTAACCAAAGGGCCAACTCATTAACTGAAATTTCAAAGAGGCAACTCATTAACTGTAATTTTGAACATCGACAACTGGTTAACCAAAAGCCAGAGCGACAAATGATTAACCAAGGAGGCAACTCATTAACTGAATTTCGAACATCGACAACTGGTTAACCAAAAGACACAGGGACAAATGAGTAACCAAAGGGCCAACTCATTAACTGAAATTTCAAAGAGGCAACTCATTAACTGAAATTTTGAACATCGACAACTGGTTAACCAAAAGCCAGAGCGACAAATGATTAACCAAGGAGGCAACTCATAAACTGAATTTCGAACATCGACAACTGGGTAACCAAAAGACACAGGGACAAATGAGTAACCAAAGGGCCAACTCATTAACTGAAATTTCAAAGAGGCTACTCATTAACTGAAATTTGAACATCGACAACTGGTTAACCAAATGTCAGAGCGACAAATGAGTAACCAAGCAGGCAACTGATTAACTGAAAACTTGTCATTCACATTTGGGACGGAATTCACGATGGGAATGTATTCGGCCCCCTTACCGGGCCTTGGGGTGCTGCTTTCCCGCTTGTGGAACCGAGTTGGGGTCGTCAAATGGCCTGGTGCATTGTTTGAAACACTGGTTAATGAGTTGTCAAGGTCGGAAATCATAGAACATAAGAGCAGCTCATTAACTGAAATTTCGAACATCGACAACTGGTTAACCAAAAGCCAGAGCGACAAATGATTAACCAAGGAGGCAACTCATTAACTGAATTTCGAACATCGACAACTGGTTAACCAAAAGACACAGGGACAAATGAGTAACCAAAGGGCCAACTCATTAACTGAAATTTCAAAGAGGCAACTCATTAACTGAAATTTTGAACATCGACAACTGGTTAACCAAAAGCCAGAGCGACAAATGATTAACCAAGGAGGCAACTCATTAACTGAATTTCGAACATCGACAACTGGGTAACCAAAAGACACAGGGACAAATGAGTAACCAAAGGGCCAACTCATTAACTGAAATTTCAAAGAGGCTACTCATTAACTGAAATTTGAACATCGACAACTGGTTAACCAAATGTCAGAGCGACAAATGAGTAACCAAGCAGGCAACTGATTAACTGAAAACTTGTCATTCACATTAGGGACGGAATTCACGATGGGAATGTATTCGGCCCCCTTACCGGGCCTTGGGGTGCTGCTTTCCCGCTTGTGGAACCGAGTTGGGGTCGTCAAATGGCCTGGTGCATTGTTTGAAACACTGGTTAATGAGTTGTCAAGGTCGGAAATCATAGAACATAAGAGCAGCTCATTAACTGAAATTTTGAACATCGACAACTGGTTAACCAAAAGCCAGAGCGACAAATGATTAACCAAGGAGGCAACTCATTAACTGAATTTCGAACATCGACAACTGGTTAACCAAAAGACACAGGGACAAATGAGTAACCAAAGGGCCAACTCATTAACTGAAATTTCAAAGAGGCAACTCATTAACTGAAATTTTGAACATCGACAACTGGTTAACCAAAAGCCAGAGCGACAAATGATTAACCAAGGAGGCAACTCATTAACTGAATTTCGAACATCGACAACTGGTTAACCAAATGTCAGAGCGACAAATGATTAACCAAGGAGGCAACTCATTAACTGAATTTCGAACATCGACAACTGGTTAACCAAGAGTCAGGGCGACAAATGATTAACCAAGGAGGCAACTCATTAACTGAATTTCGAACATCGACAACTGGGTAACCAAAAGACACAGGGACAAATGAGTAACCAAAGGGCCAACTCATTAACTGAAATTTCAAAGAGGCAACTCATTAACTGAAATTTTGAACATCGACAACTGGTTAACCAAATGTCAGAGCGACAAATGAGTAACCAAGCAGGCAACTCATTAACTGAAAACTTGTCATTCACATTTGGGACGGAATTCACGATGGGAATGTATTCGGCCCCCTTACCGGGCCTTGGGGTGCTGCTTTCCCGCTTGTGGAACCGAGTTGGGGTCGTCAAATGGCCTGGTGCATTGTTTGAAACACTGGTTAATGAGTTGTCAAGGTCGGAAATCATAGAACATAAGAGCAGCTCATTAACTGAAATTTCGAACATCGACAACTGGTTAACCAAAAGCCAGAGCGACAAATGATTAACCAAGGAGGCAACTCATTAACTGAATTTCGAACATCGACAACTGGTTAACCAAAAGACACAGGGACAAATGAGTAACCAAAGGGCCAACTCATTAACTGAAATTTCAAAGAGGCAACTCATTAACTGAAATTTTGAACATCGACAACTGGTTAACCAAAAGCCAGAGCGACAAATGATTAACCAAGGAGGCAACTCATTAACTGAATTTCGAACATCGACAACTGGGTAACCAAAAGACACAGGGACAAATGAGTAACCAAAGGGCCAACTCATTAACTGAAATTTCAAAGAGGCTACTCATTAACTGAAATTTGAACATCGACAACTGGATAACCAAATGTCAGAGCGACAAATGAGTAACCAAGCAGGCAACTGATTAACTGAAAACTTGTCATTCACATTAGGGACGGAATTCACGATGGGAATGTATTCGGCCCCCTTACCGGGCCTTGGGGTGCTGCTTTCCCGCTTGTGGAACCGAGTTGGGGTCGTCAAATGGCCTGGTGCATTGTTTGAAACACTGGTTAATGAGTTGTCAAGGTCGGAAATCATAGAACATAAGAGCAGCTCATTAACTGAAATTTTGAACATCGACAACTGGTTAACCAAAAGCCAGAGCGACAAATGATTAACCAAGGAGGCAACTCATTAACTGAATTTCGAACATCGACAACTGGTTAACCAAAAGACACAGGGACAAATGAGTAACCAAAGGGCCAACTCATTAACTGAAATTTCAAAGAGGCAACTCATTAACTGAAATTTTGAACATCGACAACTGGTTAACCAAAAGCCAGAGCGACAAATGATTAACCAAGGAGGCAACTCATTAACTGAATTTCGAACATCGACAACTGGTTAACCAAATGTCAGAGCGACAAATGAGTAACCAAGGAGGCAACTCAATAACTGAATTTCGAACATCGACAACTGGTTAACCAAGAGTCAGGGCGACAAATGATTAACCAAGGAGGCAACTCATTAACTGAATTTCGAACATCGACAACTGGTTAACCAAAAGACACAGGGACAAATGAGTAACCAAAGGGCCAACTCATTAACTGAAATTTCAAAGAGGCAACTCATTAACTGAAATTTTGAACATCGACAACTGGTTAACCAAATGTCAGAGCGACAAATGAGTAACCAAGCAGGCAACTGATTAACTGAAAACTTGTCATTCACATTTGGGACGGAATTCACGATGGGAATGTATTCGGCCCCCTTACCGGGCCTTGGGGTGCTGCTTTCCCGCTTGTGGAACCGAGTTGGGGTCGTCAAATGGCCTGGTGCATTGTTTGAAACACTGGTTAATGAGTTGTCAAGGTCGGAAATCATAGAACATAAGAGCAGCTCATTAACTGAAATTTCGAACATCGACAACTGGTTAACCAAAAGCCAGAGCGACAAATGATTAACCAAGGAGGCAACTCATTAACTGAATTTCGAACATCGACAACTGGTTAACCAAAAGACACAGGGACAAATGAGTAACCAAAGGGCCAACTCATTAACTGAAATTTCAAAGAGGCAACTCATTAACTGAAATTTTGAACATCGACAACTGGTTAACCAAAAGCCAGAGCGACAAATGATTAACCAAGGAGGCAACTCATTAACTGAATTTCGAACATCGACAACTGGGTAACCAAAAGACACAGGGACAAATGAGTAACCAAAGGGCCAACTCATTAACTGAAATTTCAAAGAGGCTACTCATTAACTGAAATTTGAACATCGACAACTGGTTAACCAAATGTCAGAGCGACAAATGAGTAACCAAGCAGGCAACTGATTAACTGAAAACTTGTCATTCACATTAGGGACGGAATTCACGATGGGAATGTATTCGGCCCCCTTACCGGGCCTTGGGGTGCTGCTTTCCCGCTTGTGGAACCGAGTTGGGGTCGTCAAATGGCCTGGTGCATTGTTTGAAACACTGGTTAATGAGTTGTCAAGGTCGGAAATCATAGAACATAAGAGCAGCTCATTAACTGAAATTTTGAACATCGACAACTGGTTAACCAAAAGCCAGAGCGACAAATGATTAACCAAGGAGGCAACTCATTAACTGAATTTCGAACATCGACAACTGGTTAACCAAAAGACACAGGGACAAATGAGTAACCAAAGGGCCAACTCATTAACTGAAATTTCAAAGAGGCAACTCATTAACTGAAATTTTGAACATCGACAACTGGTTAACCAAAAGCCAGAGCGACAAATGATTAACCAAGGAGGCAACTCATTAACTGAATTTCGAACATCGACAACTGGTTAACCAAATGTCAGAGCGACAAATGAGTAACCAAGGAGGCAACTCAATAACTGAATTTCGAACATCGACAACTGGTTAACCAAGAGTCAGGGCGACAAATGATTAACCAAGGAGGCAACTCATTAACTGAATTTCGAACATCGACAACTGGTTAACCAAAAGACACAGGGACAAATGAGTAACCAAAGGGCCAACTCATTAACTGAAATTTCAAAGAGGCAACTCATTAACTGAAATTTTGAACATCGACAACTGGTTAACCAAATGTCAGAGCGACAAATGAGTAACCAAGCAGGCAACTGATTAACTGAAAACTTGTCATTCACATTTGGGACGGAATTCACGATGGGAATGTATTCGGCCCCCTTACCGGGCCTTGGGGTGCTGCTTTCCCGCTTGTGGAACCGAGTTGGGGTCGTCAAATGGCCTGGTGCATTGTTTGAAACACTGGTTAATGAGTTGTCAAGGTCGGAAATCATAGAACATAAGAGCAGCTCATTAACTGAAATTTCGAACATCGACAACTGGTTAACCAAAAGCCAGAGCGACAAATGATTAACCAAGGAGGCAACTCATTAACTGAATTTCGAACATCGACAACTGGTTAACCAAAAGACACAGGGACAAATGAGTAACCAAAGGGCCAACTCATTAACTGAAATTTCAAAGAGGCAACTCATTAACTGAAATTTTGAACATCGACAACTGGTTAACCAAAAGCCAGAGCGACAAATGATTAACCAAGGAGGCAACTCATTAACTGAATTTCGAACATCGACAACTGGGTAACCAAAAGACACAGGGACAAATGAGTAACCAAAGGGCCAACTCATTAACTGAAATTTCAAAGAGGCTACTCATTAACTGAAATTTGAACATCGACAACTGGTTAACCAAATGTCAGAGCGACAAATGAGTAACCAAGCAGGCAACTGATTAACTGAAAACTTGTCATTCACATTTGGGACGGAATTCACGATGGGAATGTATTCGGCCCCCTTACCGGGCCTTGGGGTGCTGCTTTCCCGCTTGTGGAACCGAGTTGGGGTCGTCAAATGGCCTGGTGCATTGTTTGAAACACTGGTTAATGAGTTGTCAAGGTCGGAAATCATAGAACATAAGAGCAGCTCATTAACTGAAATTTTGAACATCGACAACTGGTTAACCAAAAGCCAGAGCGACAAATGATTAACCAAGGAGGCAACTCATTAACTGAATTTCGAACATCGACAACTGGTTAACCAAAAGACACAGGGACAAATGAGTAACCAAAGGGCCAACTCATTAACTGAAATTTCAAAGAGGCAACTCATTAACTGTAATTTTGAACATCGACAACTGGTTAACCAAAAGCCAGAGCGACAAATGATTAACCAAGGAGGCAACTCATTAACTGAATTTCGAACATCGACAACTGGTTAACCAAATGTCAGAGCGACAAATGATTAACCAAGGAGGCAACTCAGTAACTGAATTTCGAACATCGACAACTGGTTAACCAAGAGTCAGGGCGACAAATGATTAACCAAGGAGGCAACTCATTAACTGAATTTCGAACATCGACAACTGGGTAACCAAAAGACACAGGGACAAATGAGTAACCAAAGGGCCAACTCATTAACTGAAATTTCAAAGAGGCTACTCATTAACTGAAATTTGAACATCGACAACTGGTTAACCAAATGTCAGAGCGACAAATGAGTAACCAAGCAGGCAACTGATTAACTGAAAACTTGTCATTCACATTTGGGACGGAATTCACGATGGGAATGTATTCGGCCCCCTTACCGGGCCTTGGGGTGCTGCTTTCCCGCTTGTGGAACCGAGTTGGGGTCGTCAAATGGCCTGGTGCATTGTTTGAAACACTGGTTAATGAGTTGTCAAGGTCGGAAATCATAGAACATAAGAGCAGCTCATTAACTGAAATTTTGAACATCGACAACTGGTTAACCAAAAGCCAGAGCGACAAATGATTAACCAAGGAGGCAACTCATTAACTGAATTTCGAACATCGACAACTGGTTAACCAAAAGACACAGGGACAAATGAGTAACCAAAGGGCCAACTCATTAACTGAAATTTCAAAGAGGCAACTCATTAACTGAAATTTTGAACATCGACAACTGGTTAACCAAAAGCCAGAGCGACAAATGATTAACCAAGGAGGCAACTCATTAACTGAATTTCGAACATCGACAACTGGTTAACCAAGAGTCAGAGCGACAAATGATTAACCAAGGAGGCAACTCACTAACTGAATTTCGAACATCGACAACTGGGTAACCAAAAGACACAGGGACAAATGAGTAACCAAAGGGCCAACTCATTAACTGAAATTTCAAAGAGGCTACTCATTAACTGAAATTTGAACATCGACAACTGGTTAACCAAATGTCAGAGCGACAAATGAGTAACCAAGCAGGCAACTGATTAACTGAAAACTTGTCATTCACATTTGGGACGGAATTCACGATGGGAATGTATTCGGCCCCCTTACCGGGCCTTGGGGTGCTGCTTTCCCGCTTGTGGAACCGAGTTGGGGTCGTCAAATGGCCTGGTGCATTGTTTGAAACACTGGTTAATGAGTTGTCAAGGTAGGAAATCATAGAACATAAGAGCAGCTCATTAACTGAAATTTTGAACATCGACAACTGGTTAACCAAGAGTCAGAGCGACAAATGATTAACCAAGGAGGCAACTCATTAACTGAATTTCGAACATCGACAACTGGTTAACCAAAAGACACAGGGACAAATGAGTAACCAAAGGGCCAACTCATTAACTGAAATTTCAAAGAGGCAACTCATTAACTGTAATTTTGAACATCGACAACTGGTTAACCAAAAGCCAGAGCGACAAATGAGTAACCAAGGAGGCAACTCATTAACTGAATTTCGAACATCGACAACTGGTTAACCAAAAGACACAGGGACAAATGAGTAACCAAAGGGCCAACTCATTAACTGAAATTTCAAAGAGGCAACTCATTAACTGAATTTCGAACATCGACAACTGGTTAACCAAATGTCAGAGCGACAAATGATTAACCAAGCAGGCAACTGATGAACTGAAATTTTAAAATTGACAACTGGATAACCAAAAGTGGGAACTCATGCTTCGGACGGGCTTACATACGGCAGGCTGACGCCCGGCAGAGGCCCGGGCTTCGCCTCCCTTGCGTAAGCGACCGTCTCCGAATCGATTAAAGGCGTAAAATCGGAGTTCAGAGCGGGAAAATTTTTTCCCGAAAACGGCCGGAAAAAAAAAAATGTCTCCTTTTCCGCCGAGCAGGGTGGCATTCGAACGGGCACGGGAAGCCGCGTCTAACGGTGTAAAAACGGCTTGGCTCCGACGCGGGAGTGCGGAGATATGGCCGTTCAAAGTTGTACTGGAAGTCCGGAAGGAGAAAAATTTGACTGCCTGTAGCCGAAAAAAGTTCCAGCGGTCGGTCACAAAAGTCAAATCCGTCCCGCTGATTTGACACTTGTCATTTCTGGCAGGGGGGATTGGCGGGGTACCTGGAGAATGGTAGGAGGTGGTTTTTCGAGACTTTATCTGTTTTCCAGATTACTGTCTAGGGCCTCCAGGTCTGCAGAGACCGACCCGGGCTGCCGTCCAACCGACTTTTAACCCTTTTTGGGTGGAAATTTATTTCCATTTTTAACCAATTTTCGGGTTTTTGGTCGGGCTTAAAAACGGCAGCCTGACGCCCGGCAGAGGCCGGGGCTTCGGCTCCCTTGCGTAAGGGACCGTATACGAAACGATTAAAGCCGAAAAATCCGAGTTCAGAGCGGGAATTTTTTTTCCCGAAATCGGCCGAAAAATAAAAAAATTCTCCTTTTCCGCCGAGCAGGGCGGCATTCGAACGGGCACGGGAAGCCGCGTCTAACGGTGTAAAAACGGCTTGGCTCCGACGCGGGAGTGCGGAGATATGGCCGTTCAAAGTTGTACTGGAAGTCCGGAAGGAGAAAAATTTGACTGCCTGTAGCCGAAAAAAGTTCCAGCGGTCGGTCACAAAAGTCAAATCCGTCCCGCTGATTTGACACTTGTCATTTCTGGCAGGGGGGATTGGCGGGGTACCTGGAGAATGGTAGGAGGTGGTTTCTCGAGACTTTGTCTGTTTTCCAGATTACTGTCTAGGGCCTCCAGGTCTGCAGAGACCGACCAGGGCTGCCGTCCAACCGACTTTTAACCCTTTTTGGGTGGAAATTTATTTCCATTTTTAACCAATTTTCGGGTTTTTGGTCGGGCTTAAAAAACGGCAGCCTGACGCCTGGCAGAGGCCGGGGCTTCGGCTCCCCTTGCGTAAGGGACCGTATTCGACCCGATTAAGCCCCGAAAATGGATCCAAATGTCGGCCGACCAAGTAAGCTTGCTGGGGAGAG
Organism: Somniosus microcephalus; assembly: GCF_052327205.1. Lineage (NCBI taxonomy): Eukaryota > Metazoa > Chordata > Chondrichthyes > Squaliformes > Somniosidae > Somniosus > Somniosus microcephalus. The sequence goes on from NW_028225184.1 coordinate 8,900,116, forward strand.
AGACTAAGTGCC
>NW_028225184.1:8912627-8922627 GCF_052327205.1 Somniosus microcephalus
TCCGGCAGCGGGTAACAGGCCAGCGGTCAGCGGCAGCTTATCGGTGATAACTTCGGGAAGGAAAGTCCGATCCGGTCGGGGTGAACTGCGACTGAACGGGGTGGTGGGGCCGCACAGACCAGTAGCGGGATTGTGTAGCTGCCTCTTGGCCCGGCCGAGGTACAGCCGTTGGCTGGAGACCGCTTTCCGACTGCTGAGCCGGTGCCGCGGGGACCCACCTTGACGCGCCGGCTGTCCGAGCAAGCCAGGGGCAAGGGGCATCCATAGGTACCAGAAGGGAGTCGGTCCGACACCGGGAAGTCGGGTGCCCGTCGCTCCGAATCGAGCCCGGTGTTTTCGTGCGTGTAACAGGGCGGGCGTTTGGACCCGGTTGTCCGGGAGCGGGTCCCCAACGGCGGGAGATTGCCTGGGTTTGGCCGGCCGGCAGTCGAACGCCTTTGGCTCCGGACTCCCGTGTCCGATTTCGGTCAGGGAGGGCTGGTTGGAAAGCCCCGACGCTGGCGCACACTATATTATCGGCCTGGGCCCCGGCAAGTTCGGGAAAGTGTCGCAGTCCCGTTCCGGCGGCCGCCCCGTCGGTCAGCGGCAGCTTATCGCGGATAACTTCGGGACGGAAAGTCCGATCCGGTCGGGGTGAACTGCGACTGAACGGGGTGGCGGGGCCGCACAGACCAGTAGCGGGCTTGTGTAGCTGCCTCTTGGCCCGGCCGAGGTACAGCCGTTGGCTGGAGACCGCTTTCCGACTGCTGAGCCGGAGCCGCGGGGGCCCACCTTGACGCGCCGGCTGTCCTAGCAAGCCAGGGGCAAGGGGCATCCAGTGGTACCGGAACGGAGTCGGTCCGACACCGGGAAGCCGGGTGCCCGTCGCTCCGAATCGAGCCCGGTGTTTTCGTGCGTGTAACAGGGCGGGCGTTTGGACCCGGTTGTCCGGGAGCGGGTCCGCAACGGCGGGAGGTTGCCTGAGTTTGGCCGGCCGGCAGTCGAACGCCTTTGGCTCCGGACTCCCGTGTCCGATTTCGGTCAGGGAGGGCTCATTGGAAAGCCCCGGCGCTGGCGCACACTATATTATCGGACTGGATCCCGGCAACTTCGAGAAAGTGTCGGCGACCCGTACCGGCTGCCGCCCCGTCGGTCAGCGGCAGCTTATCGGGGATAACTTCGGGAAGGAAAGTCCGATCCGGTCGGGGTCAACTGCCACTGAACGGGGTGGCGGGGCCGCACAGACCAGTAGCGGGCTTGTGTAGCTGCCCCTTTCCCCGGCCGAGGTACAGCCGTTGGCTGGAGACCGCTTTCCGACTGCTGAGCCGGAGCCGCGGGGGCCCACCTTGACGCGCCGGCTGTCCTAGCAAGCCAGGGGCAAGGGGCATCCAAGGGTACCGGAACGGAGTCGGTCCGACACCGGGAAGCCGGGTGCCCGTCGCTCCGAATCGAGCCCGGTGTTTTCGTGCGTGTAACGAGGCGGGCGTTTGGACCCGGTTGTCCTGGAGCGGGTCCGCAACGGCGGGGGATTGCCTGTGTTTGGCCGGCCGGCAGTCGAACGCCTATCGCTCTGGACTCCCGTGTCCGATTTCGGTCAGGGAGGGCTCGTTGGAAAGCCCCGGCGCTGGCGCACACTATATTATCGGCCTGGACCCCGGCAAGTTCGGCAAAGTGTCGCCATCCCGCAGCGGCTGACGGGCCGCCGGTGAGCGGCAGCTTATCGGGCATAACTTCGGGAGGGAAAGTCCGATCCGGTCCGGATCAACGGCAGCCGAACGGGGTGGCGGGCCCGCACAGACCAGTGCCTGGCTTGTGTAGCTGCCCCTTTCCCCGGCCGAGGTACAGCCGTTGGCTGGAGACCACTTTCCGACCACTGAGACGGCGGGGCGGGGGGCGGCCTGCACGCGCCGGCTGCCAGAGCAAGCCAGGGGCAAGGGGCATCCAACGGTATCTGAACGGAGTCGGTCCGACACCGGGAAGCCGGGTGCCCGTCGCTCCGAATCGAGCCTGGGGTGTACGTGTGTTTAACAAGGCGGGCGTTTGGACCCGGTTGCCCGGCACCAGTCGAACGCCTGTCGCTCCCGACTCCCGTGTCCGATTTCGTTCGGGGATGGCTCGTTGGAAAGCCCCGGCTCCGGCGCACACTATATTGCCGAAGTGGCCCCGGGCGAGTTCGGGAAAGTGTCGCCGTCCCGCAGCGGCTGACGGGCCGTCGGTCAGCGGCAGCTTATCGGGGATAACTTCGGGAAGGAAAGTCCGATCCGGTCGGGGACAACGGCAGCTGAACGGGGTGGCGGGGCCGCACAGAGCAGTGCCTCGCTTGTGTAGCTGCCTCTTTCCGCGGCCGAGGTACAGCCGTTGGCTGGAGACCGCTTTCCGACCACTGAGACGGCGGGGCAGGGGGCGGCCTGCACGCGCCGGCTGCCAGAGCAAGCCAGGGGCAAGGGGCATCCAGCGGTATCTGAACGGAGTCGGTCCGACACCGAGAAGCCGGGTGCCCGTCGCTCCGAAGCGAGACCGGGGTTTTTCGTGTGTAACGTGGCGGGCCTTTGGACCCGGTTGGCCGGGCGGCAGTGGAACACACACAGACACTCGCATACACTGAGAGAGACAGAGAGAAGATAGAGATACACAGAGTGAGAAGACTCTGTAACTGAAATGTGAAAACTGACAACTGGGAAACCAAAAGTCAGAGTGGCAAATGATGAACCAAGGTGGCAAATGATTAACTGAAAACTTGTCATTCACATTTGGGACGGAATTCAGGATGGGAATGTATTCGGCCGCCTTACCGGGGCTTGGGGGTGCTGCTTTCCCGCTTGTGGAACCGAGTTGGGGTCGTCAAATGGCCTGGTGCATTGTTTGAAACACTGGTTAATGAGTTGTCAAGGTCGGAAATCATAGAACATAAGAGCAGCTCATTAACTGAAATTTTGAACATCGACAACTGGTTAACCAAAAGCCACAGCGACAAATGATTAACCAAGGAGGCAACTCATTAACTGAATTTCGAACATCGACAACTGGTTAACCAAGAGTCAGAGCGACAAATGATTAACCAAGGAGGCAACTCATTAACTGAATTTCGAACATCGACAACTGGTTAACCAAAAGACACAGGGACAAATGAGTAACCAAAGGGCCAACTCATTAACTGAAATTTCAAAGAGGCAACTCATTAACTGAAATTTTGAACATCGACAACTGGTTAACCAAAAGCCAGAGCGACAAATGATTAACCAAGGAGGCAACTCATTAACTGAATTTCGAACATCGACAACTGGTTAACCAAATGTCAGAGCGACAAATGAGTAACCAAGGAGGCAACTCAATAACTGAATTTCGAACATCGACAACTGGTTAACCAAGAGTCAGGGCGACAAATGATTAACCAAGGAGGCAACTCATTAACTGAATTTCGAACATCGACAACTGGGTAACCAAAAGACACAGGGACAAATGAGTAACCAAAGGGCCAACTCATTAACTGAAATTTCAAAGAGGCAACTCATTAACTGAAATTTTGAACATCGACAACTGGATAACCAAATGTCAGAGCGACAAATGAGTAACCAAGCAGGCAACTGATTAACTGAAAACTTGTCATTCACATTTGGGACGGAATTCACGATGGGAATGTATTCGGCCCCCTTACCGGGCCTTGGGGTGCTGCTTTCCCGCTTGTGGAACCGAGTTGGGGTCGTCAAATGGCCTGGTGCATTGTTTGAAACACTGGTTAATGAGTTGTCAAGGTCGGAAATCATAGAACATAAGAGCAGCTCATTAACTGAAATTTTGAACATCGACAACTGGATAACCAAAAGCCAGAGCGACAAATGATTAACCAAGGAGGCAACTCAGTAACTGAATTTCGAACATCGACAACTGGTTAACCAAAAGACACAGGGACAAATGAGTAACCAAAGGGCCAACTCATTAACTGAAATTTCAAAGAGGCAACTCATTAACTGAAATTTTGAACATCGACAACTGGTTAACCAAAAGCCAGAGCGACAAATGATTAACCAAGGAGGCAACTCAATAACTGAATTTCGAACATCGACAACTGGTTAACCAAATGTCAGAGCGACAAATGATTAACCAAGGAGGCAACTCATTAACTGAATTTCGAACATCGACAACTGGTTAACCAAAAGACACAGGGACAAATGAGTAACCAAAGGGCCAACTCATTAACTGAAATTTCAAAGAGGCAACTCATTAACTGAAATTTTGAACATCGACAACTGGTTAACCAAAAGCCAGAGCGACAAATGATTAACCAAGGAGGCAACTCATTAACTGAATTTCGAACATCGACAACTGGTTAACCAAAAGACACAGGGACAAATGAGTAACCAAAGGGCCAACTCATTAACTGAAATTTCAAAGAGGCAACTCATTAACTGAAATTTTGAACATCGACAACTGGTTAACCAAAAGCCAGAGCGACAAATGATTAACCAAGGAGGCAACTCATTAACTGAATTTCGAACATCGACAACTGGTTAACCAAATGTCAGAGCGACAAATGATTAACCAAGGAGGCAACTCATTAACTGAATTTCGAACATCGACAACTGGTTAACCAAGAGTCAGGGCGACAAATGATTAACCAAGGAGGCAACTCATTAACTGAATTTCGAACATCGACAACTGGGTAACCAAAAGACACAGGGACAAATGAGTAACCAAAGGGCCAACTCATTAACTGAAATTTCAAAGAGGCAACTCATTAACTGAAATTTTGAACATCGACAACTGGTTAACCAAATGTCAGAGCGACAAATGAGTAACCAAGCAGGCAACTGATTAACTGAAAACTTGTCATTCACATTAGGGACGGAATTCACGATGGGAATGTATTCGGCCCCCTTACCGGGCCTTGGGGTGCTGCTTTCCCGCTTGTGGAACCGAGTTGGGGTCGTCAAATGGCCTGGTGCATTGTTTGAAACACTGGTTAATGAGTTGTCAAGGTCGGAAATCATAGAACATAAGAGCAGCTCATTAACTGAAATTTCGAACATCGACAACTGGTTAACCAAAAGCCAGAGCGACAAATGATTAACCAAGGAGGCAACTCATTAACTGAATTTCGAACATCGACAACTGGTTAACCAAAAGACACAGGGACAAATGAGTAACCAAAGGGCCAACTCATTAACTGAAATTTCAAAGAGGCAACTCATTAACTGAAATTTTGAACATCGACAACTGGTTAACCAAAAGCCAGAGCGACAAATGATTAACCAAGGAGGCAACTCATTAACTGAATTTCGAACATCGACAACTGGTTAACCAAAAGACACAGGGACAAATGAGTAACCAAAGGGCCAACTCATTAACTGAAATTTCAAAGAGGCAACTCATTAACTGAAATTTTGAACATCGACAACTGGTTAACCAAAAGCCAGAGCGACAAATGATTAACCAAGGAGGCAACTCATTAACTGAATTTCGAACATCGACAACTGGTTAACCAAATGTCAGAGCGACAAATGATTAACCAAGGAGGCAACTCAGTAACTGAATTTCGAACATCGACAACTGGTTAACCAAGAGTCAGGGCGACAAATGATTAACCAAGGAGGCAACTCATTAACTGAATTTCGAACATCGACAACTGGGTAACCAAAAGACACAGGGACAAATGAGTAACCAAAGGGCCAACTCATTAACTGAAATTTCAAAGAGGCTACTCATTAACTGAAATTTGAACATCGACAACTGGTTAACCAAATGTCAGAGCGACAAATGAGTAACCAAGCAGGCAACTGATTAACTGAAAACTTGTCATTCACATTTGGGACGGAATTCACGATGGGAATGTATTCGGCCCCCTTACCGGGCCTTGGGGTGCTGCTTTCCCGCTTGTGGAACCGAGTTGGGGTCGTCAAATGGCCTGGTGCATTGTTTGAAACACTGGTTAATGAGTTGTCAAGGTCGGAAATCATAGAACATAAGAGCAGCTCATTAACTGAAATTTTGAACATCGACAACTGGTTAACCAAAAGCCAGAGCGACAAATGATTAACCAAGGAGGCAACTCATTAACTGAATTTCGAACATCGACAACTGGTTAACCAAAAGACACAGGGACAAATGAGTAACCAAAGGGCCAACTCATTAACTGAAATTTCAAAGAGGCAACTCATTAACTGAAATTTTGAACATCGACAACTGGTTAACCAAAAGCCAGAGCGACAAATGATTAACCAAGGAGGCAACTCATTAACTGAATTTCGAACATCGACAACTGGTTAACCAAGAGTCAGAGCGACAAATGATTAACCAAGGAGGCAACTCACTAACTGAATTTCGAACATCGACAACTGGGTAACCAAAAGACACAGGGACAAATGAGTAACCAAAGGGCCAACTCATTAACTGAAATTTCAAAGAGGCTACTCATTAACTGAAATTTGAACATCGACAACTGGTTAACCAAATGTCAGAGCGACAAATGAGTAACCAAGCAGGCAACTGATTAACTGAAAACTTGTCATTCACATTTGGGACGGAATTCACGATGGGAATGTATTCGGCCCCCTTACCGGGCCTTGGGGTGCTGCTTTCCCGCTTGTGGAACCGAGTTGGGGTCGTCAAATGGCCTGGTGCATTGTTTGAAACACTGGTTAATGAGTTGTCAAGGTAGGAAATCATAGAACATAAGAGCAGCTCATTAACTGAAATTTTGAACATCGACAACTGGTTAACCAAGAGTCAGAGCGACAAATGATTAACCAAGGAGGCAACTCATTAACTGAATTTCGAACATCGACAACTGGTTAACCAAAAGACACAGGGACAAATGAGTAACCAAAGGGCCAACTCAGTAACTGAAATTTCAAAGAGGCAACTCATTAACTGTAATTTTGAACATCGACAACTGGTTAACCAAAAGCCAGAGCGACAAATGAGTAACCAAGGAGGCAACTCATTAACTGAATTTCGAACATCGACAACTGGTTAACCAAAAGACACAGGGACAAATGAGTAACCAAAGGGCCAACTCATTAACTGAAATTTCAAAGAGGCAACTCATTAACTGAATTTCGAACATCGACAACTGGTTAACCAAATGTCAGAGCGACAAATGATTAACCAAGCAGGCAACTGATGAACTGAAATTTTAAAATTGACAACTGGATAACCAAAAGTGGGAACTCATGCTTCGGACGGGCTTACATACGGCAGGCTGACGCCCGGCAGAGGCCCGGGCTTCGCCTCCCTTGCGTAAGCGACCGTCTCCGAATCGATTAAAGGCGTAAAATCGGAGTTCAGAGCGGGAAAATTTTTTCCCGAAAACGGCCGGAAAAAAAAAAATGTCTCCTTTTCCGCCGAGCAGGGTGGCATTCGAACGGGCACGGGAAGCCGCGTCTAACGGTGTAAAAACGGCTTGGCTCCGACGCGGGAGTGCGGAGATATGGCCGTTCAAAGTTGTACTGGAAGTCCGGAAGGAGAAAAATTTGACTGCCTGTAGCCGAAAAAAGTTCCAGCGGTCGGTCACAAAAGTCAAATCCGTCCCGCTGATTTGACACTTGTCATTTCTGGCAGGGGGGATTGGCGGGGTACCTGGAGAATGGTAGGAGGTGGTTTTTCGAGACTTTATCTGTTTTCCAGATTACTGTCTAGGGCCTCCAGGTCTGCAGAGACCGACCCGGGCTGCCGTCCAACCGACTTTTAACCCTTTTTGGGTGGAAATTTATTTCCATTTTTAACCAATTTTCGGGTTTTTGGTCGGGCTTAAAAACGGCAGCCTGACGCCCGGCAGAGGCCGGGGCTTCGGCTCCCTTGCGTAAGGGACCGTATACGAAACGATTAAAGCCGAAAAATCCGAGTTCAGAGCGGGAATTTTTTTTCCCGAAATCGGCCGAAAAATAAAAAAATTCTCCTTTTCCGCCGAGCAGGGCGGCATTCGAACGGGCACGGGAAGCCGCGTCTAACGGTGTAAAAACGGCTTGGCTCCGACGCGGGAGTGCGGAGATATGGCCGTTCAAAGTTGTACTGGAAGTCCGGAAGGAGAAAAATTTGACTGCCTGTAGCCGAAAAAAGTTCCAGCGGTCGGTCACAAAAGTCAAATCCGTCCCGCTGATTTGACACTTGTCATTTCTGGCAGGGGGGATTGGCGGGGTACCTGGAGAATGGTAGGAGGTGGTTTCTCGAGACTTTGTCTGTTTTCCAGATTACTGTCTAGGGCCTCCAGGTCTGCAGAGACCGACCAGGGCTGCCGTCCAACCGACTTTTAACCCTTTTTGGGTGGAAATTTATTTCCATTTTTAACCAATTTTCGGGTTTTTGGTCGGGCTTAAAAAACGGCAGCCTGACGCCTGGCAGAGGCCGGGGCTTCGGCTCCCCTTGCGTAAGGGACCGTATTCGACCCGATTAAGCCCCGAAAATGGATCCAAATGTCGGCCGACCAAGTAAGCTTGCTGGGGAGAGAGACTAAGTGCCGGGCTGGGCACCTCATTAACCAGTGAAAAGTTTTGGCTGCTGGAGAGACTAAGTCCCAGCCTGGGCACATCATTAACCATAAATGAAAAAGGCGAGGCCGAGTCTGGTGCATGGCTAACTGATTAACCAAATTGGCAAGGCCCGGGCTGAAAGTGAATGAGCGACCCGTGGCCAGGGGGCTGGAATGCGGGAGAGAATCCAACCCCCAAAATATGGAAGTCCGATGAGAAAATATTCGGCCGCCTTTTGCGGGCCTCGGGTGTTGCTTCCCGGCCTGGGAAAGTGAGTTGCTCCCGCCGAATTGACATGTGCATTTAACGATTTCGAGACATGATTAACCAAAACGCGGAAGTCCGATGAGAAAATATTAGGGCCCTTCAAGCGGGCCTCCGGTGATGCTTTCCGGCTTGGGAAAGTGAATTGCTCCCGCCGAATTGACATGTGCATTTAACGATTTCGAGACATGATTAACCAAAACGCGGAAGTCCGATGAGAAAATATTCGGCCGCCTTTTGCGGGCCTCGGGTGTTGCTTCCCGGCCTGGGAAAGTGATTTGCTACCGCCAAATTGACATGTGTCATTTCTGGCAAGTGTCTCAGGACATAGTTAATGAGTTGCAGTTTGGGAAATCATTAACCTCGTCGGAAGTCCCGATGAAGAAAAAAAAAAGTGCCATTTGCGGGGATTTGGGTGCTCCTGGTCGGATAGAGGTGGCCGTTTGACCCGCTGATTTGACACTTGTCATTTCTGGCAGGGGGGGTTGGCGGGGTGCCCGGAGATTTTCGGGAACACGATTTTCAGAACAAAATTCACTCAGCGGGAGCACTTTGAAAATGCCCGAAAAGTGTTACTTTGCTAAAAGGCTCATTTTATCAATATAGAGACCTTTCAAAGAGTATTGGAAAGTCATATTAAAGTGGTTTTGTGGCTTTTATGACTTAATGACAAAAAACTCTAAGTGTGAATCTGAAATCGTAGACAGACAGCAGAAACATATAAATAATTCCAGCGTCTAAGTTTCATTTGCTGTCTGTCACACAGGTGCCTCTGAACCGGTCAGGGCCTGTGACCCCACTGAGCTTGTGTTTTGTGGCTTATGCACACGCAGTGTTTGCACCAAGTTCCCCTGTGTTGTGCGCTCAGTGGGCCCGTCCAAGACAGCAGAAACAAGATGTACATGCCAGCGTCTTTAAAGTTTCATTTGTTGTCTTGTCACACAGGTGCCTCTGAACCGGTCAGGGCCTGTGACCCCACTGAGTTGTTTACTGGGGCTAATGCACAAGCAGTGTTTTGTCAGAGAGTTCCACTGTGTTGTGCGCTCAGTGGGTCCGTCTAAAATGACAAGACAGCAGAAACATTCCAGCGAGTTTCATTTGTTGTCTTGTCACACAGGTGCCTCTGAACGGGTCAGGGCCTGTGACCCCCGCTGAGTTGTTTACTGGGGCTAACGCACAAGCAGTGTTTGTCAGAGAGTTCCACTGTGTTGTGCGCTCAGTGGGTCCGTCTAAAATGACAAGACAGCAGAAACATTCCAGCGAGTTCCATTTGTTGTCTTGTCACACAGGTG
>NW_028225184.1:8935127-8950127 GCF_052327205.1 Somniosus microcephalus
TTTCGGTCAGGGAGGGCTCGTTGGAAAGCCCCGGCGCTGGCGCACACTATATTATCGGCCTGGACCCCGGCAAGTTCGGGAAAGTGTCGCAGTCCCGTAGCGGCTGCCGCCCCGTCGGTCAGCGGCAGCTTATCGGGGATAACTTCGGGACGGAAAGTCCGATCCGGTTGGGGTGAACTGCTACTGAACGGGGTGGGGGGGCCGCACAGACCAGTAGCGGGCTTGTGCAGCTGCCGCTTGGCCCGGCCGAGGTACAGCCGTTGGCTGGAGACCGCTTTCCGACTGCTGAGCCGGAGCCGCGGGGGCCCACCTTGACGCGCCGGCTGTCCTAGCAAGCCAGGGGCAAGGGGCATCCAGTGGTACCGGAACGGAGTCGGTCCGACACCGGGAAGCCGGGTGCCCGTCGCTCCGAATCGAGCCCGGTGTTTTCGTGCGTGTAACAGGGCGGGCGTTTGGACCCGGTTGTCCGGGAGCGGGTCCGCAACGGCGGGAGGTTGCCTGAGTTTGGCCGGCCGGCAGTCGAACGCCTTTGGCTCCGGACTCCCGTGTCCGATTTCGGTCAGGGAGGGCTCATTGGAAAGCCCCGGCGCTGGCGCACACTATATTATCGGACTGGATCCCGGCAACTTCGGGAAAGTGTCGGCGACCCGTACCGGCTGCCGCCCCGTCGGTCAGCGGCAGCTTATCGGGGATAACTTCGGGAAGGAAAGTCCGATCCGGTCGGGGTGAACTGCCACTGAACGGGGTGGCGGGGCCGCACAGACCAGTAGCGGGCTTGTGTAGCTGCCCCTTTCCCCGGCCGAGGTACAGCCGTTGGCTGGAGACCGCTTTCCGACTGCTGAGCCGGAGCCGCGGGGGCCCACCTTGACGCGCCGGCTGTCCTAGCAAGCCAGGGGCAAGGGGCATCCAAGGGTACCGGAACGGAGTCGGTCCGACACCGGGAAGCCGGGTGCCCGTCGCTCCGAATCGAGCCCGGTGTTTTCGTGCGTGTAACGAGGCGGGCGTTTGGACCCGGTTGTCCTGGAGCGGGTCCGCAACGGCGGGGGATTGCCTGTGTTTGGCCGGCCGGCAGTCGAACGCCTATCGCTCTGGACTCCCGTGTCCGATTTCGGTCAGGGAGGGCTCGTTGGAAAGCCCCGGCGCTGGCGCACACTATATTATCGGCCTGGACCCCGGCAAGTTCGGCAAAGTGTCGCCATCCCGCAGCGGCTGACGGGCCGCCGGTGAGCGGCAGCTTATCGGGCATAACTTCGGGAGGGAAAGTCCGATCCGGTCCGGATCAACGGCAGCCGAACGGGGTGGCGGGCCCGCACAGACCAGTGCCTGGCTTGTGTAGCTGCCCCTTTCCCCGGCCGAGGTACAGCCGTTGGCTGGAGACCACTTTCCGACCACTGAGACGGCGGGGCGGGGGGCGGCCTGCACGCGCCGGCTGCCAGAGCAAGCCAGGGGCAAGGGGCATCCAACGGTATCTGAACGGAGTCGGTCCGACACCGGGAAGCCGGGTGCCCGTCGCTCCGAATCGAGCCTGGGGTGTACGTGTGTTTAACAAGGCGGGCGTTTGGACCCGGTTGCCCGGCACCAGTCGAACGCCTGTCGCTCCCGACTCCCGTGTCCGATTTCGTTCGGGGATGGCTCGTTGGAAAGCCCCGGCGCTGGCGCACACTATATTATCGGCCTGGACCCCGGCAAGTTCGGGAAAGTGTCGCCGTCCCGCAGCGGCTGACGGGCCGTCGGTCAGCGGCAGCTTATCGGGGATAACTTCGGGAAGGAAAGTCCGATCCGGTCGGGGACAACGGCAGCTGAACGGGGTGGCGGGGCCGCACAGAGCAGTGCCTCGCTTGTGTAGCTGCCTCTTTCCGCGGCCGAGGTACAGCCGTTGGCTGGAGACCGCTTTCCGACCACTGAGACGGCGGGGCAGGGGGCGGCCTGCACGCGCCGGCTGCCAGAGCAAGCCAGGGGCAAGGGGCATCCAGCGGTTTCTGAACGGAGTCGGTCCGACACCGAGAAGCCGGGTGCCCGTCGCTCCGAAGCGAGACCGGGGTTTTTCGTGTGTAACGTGGCGGGCCTTTGGACCCGGTTGGCCGGGCGGCAGTGGAACACACACAGACACTCGCATACACTGAGAGAGACAGAGAGAAGATAGAGATACACAGAGTGAGAAAGACAAAGTCAACTCAGTAACTGAAATGTGAAAACTGACAACTGGGAAACCAAAAGTCAGAGTGGCAAATGATGAACCAAGGTGGCAAATGATTAACTGAAAACTTGTCATTCACATTTGGGACGGAATTCAGGATGGGAATGTATTCGGCCGCCTTACCGGGGCTTGGGGGTGCTGCTTTCCCGCTTGTGGAACCGAGTTGGGGTCGTCAAATGGCCTGGTGCATTGTTTGAAACACTGGTTAATGAGTTGTCAAGGTCGGAAATCATAGAACATAAGAGCAGCTCATTAACTGAAATTTTGAACATCGACAACTGGTTAACCAAGAGTCAGAGCGACAAATGATTAACCAAGGAGGCAACTCATTAACTGAATTTCGAACATCGACAACTGGTTAACCAAAAGACACAGGGACAAATGAGTAACCAAAGGGCCAACTCATTAACTGAAATTTCAAAGAGGCAACTCATTAACTGTAATTTTGAACATCGACAACTGGTTAACCAAAAGCCAGAGCGACAAATGATTAACCAAGGAGGCAACTCATTAACTGAATTTCGAACATCGACAACTGGTTAACCAAAAGACACAGGGACAAATGAGTAACCAAAGGGCCAACTCATTAACTGAAATTTCAAAGAGGCAACTCATTAACTGTAATTTTGAACATCGACAACTGGTTAACCAAAAGCCAGAGCGACAAATGATTAACCAAGGAGGCAACTCATTAACTGAATTTCGAACATCGACAACTGGTTAACCAAAAGACACAGGGACAAATGAGTAACCAAAGGGCCAACTCATTAACTGAAATTTCAAAGAGGCAACTCAGTAACTGTAATTTTGAACATCGACAACTGGTTAACCAAAAGCCAGAGCGACAAATGATTAACCAAGGAGGCAACTCATTAACTGAATTTCGAACATCGACAACTGGTTAACCAAAAGACACAGGGACAAATGAGTAACCAAAGGGCCAACTCATTAACTGAAATTTCAAAGAGGCAACTCATTAACTGTAATTTTGAACATCGACAACTGGTTAACCAAAAGCCAGAGCGACAAATGATTAACCAAGGAGGCAACTCATTAACTGAATTTCGAACATCGACAACTGGTTAACCAAAAGACACAGGGACAAATGAGTAACCAAAGGGCCAACTCATTAACTGAAATTTCAAAGAGGCAACTCAGTAACTGTAATTTTGAACATCGACAACTGGTTAACCAAAAGCCAGAGCGACAAATGATTAACCAAGGAGGCAACTCATTAACTGAATTTCGAACATCGACAACTGGTTAACCAAAAGACACAGGGACAAATGAGTAACCAAAGGGCCAACTCATTAACTGAAATTTCAAAGAGGCAACTCATTAACTGTAATTTTGAACATCGACAACTGGTTAACCAAAAGCCAGAGCGACAAATGATTAACCAAGGAGGCAACTCATTAACTGAATTTCGAACATCGACAACTGGTTAACCAAAAGACACAGGGACAAATGAGTAACCAAAGGGCCAACTCATTAACTGAAATTTCAAAGAGGCAACTCATTAACTGTAATTTTGAACATCGACAACTGGTTAACCAAAAGCCAGAGCGACAAATGATAAACCAAGGAGGCAACTCATTAACTGAATTTCGAACATCGACAACTGGTTAACCAAAAGACACAGGGACAAATGAGTAACCAAAGGGCCAACTCATTAACTGAAATTTCAAAGAGGCAACTCATTAACTGAAATTTTGAACATCGACAACTGGTTAACCAAAAGCCAGAGCGACAAATGAATAACCAAGGAGGCAACTCAGTAACTGAATTTCGAACATCGACAACTGGGTAACCAAAAGACACAGGGACAAATGAGTAACCAAAGGGCCAACTCATTAACTGAAATTTCAAAGAGGCTACTCATTAACTGAAATTTGAACATCGACAACTGGTTAACCAAATGTCAGAGCGACAAATGAGTAACCAAGGAGGCAACTGATTAACTGAAAACTTGTCATTCACATTTGGGACGGAATTCACGATGGGAATGTATTCGGCCCCCTTACCGGGCCTTGGGGTGCTGCTTTCCCGCTTGTGGAACCGAGTTGGGGTCGTCAAATGGCCTGGTGCATTGTTTGAAACACTGGTTAATGAGTTGTCAAGGTAGGAAATCATAGAACATAAGAGCAGCTCATTAACTGAAATTTTGAACATCGACAACTGGTTAACCAAGAGTCAGAGCGACAAATGATTAACCAAGGAGGCAACTCATTAACTGAATTTCGAACATCGACAACTGGTTAACCAAAAGACACAGGGACAAATGAGTAACCAAAGGGCCAACTCATTAACTGAAATTTCAAAGAGGCAACTCATTAACTGTAATTTTGAACATCGACAACTGGTTAACCAAAAGCCAGAGCGACAAATGATTAACCAAGGAGGCAACTCATTAACTGAATTTCGAACATCGACAACTGGTTAACCAAAAGACACAGGGACAAATGAGTAACCAAAGGGCCAACTCATTAACTGAAATTTCAAAGAGGCAACTCATTAACTGAAATTTTGAACATCGACAACTGGTTAACCAAAAGCCAGAGCGACAAATGATTAACCAAGGAGGCAACTCATAAACTGAATTTCGAACATCGACAACTGGGTAACCAAAAGACACAGGGACAAATGAGTAACCAAAGGGCCAACTCATTAACTGAAATTTCAAAGAGGCTACTCATTAACTGAAATTTGAACATCGACAACTGGTTAACCAAATGTCAGAGCGACAAATGAGTAACCAAGCAGGCAACTGATTAACTGAAAACTTGTCATTCACATTTGGGACGGAATTCACGATGGGAATGTATTCGGCCCCCTTACCGGGCCTTGGGGTGCTGCTTTCCCGCTTGTGGAACCGAGTTGGGGTCGTCAAATGGCCTGGTGCATTGTTTGAAACACTGGTTAATGAGTTGTCAAGGTCGGAAATCATAGAACATAAGAGCAGCTCATTAACTGAAATTTCGAACATCGACAACTGGTTAACCAAAAGCCAGAGCGACAAATGATTAACCAAGGAGGCAACTCATTAACTGAATTTCGAACATCGACAACTGGTTAACCAAAAGACACAGGGACAAATGAGTAACCAAAGGGCCAACTCATTAACTGAAATTTCAAAGAGGCAACTCATTAACTGAAATTTTGAACATCGACAACTGGTTAACCAAAAGCCAGAGCGACAAATGATTAACCAAGGAGGCAACTCATTAACTGAATTTCGAACATCGACAACTGGGTAACCAAAAGACACAGGGACAAATGAGTAACCAAAGGGCCAACTCATTAACTGAAATTTCAAAGAGGCTACTCATTAACTGAAATTTGAACATCGACAACTGGTTAACCAAATGTCAGAGCGACAAATGAGTAACCAAGCAGGCAACTGATTAACTGAAAACTTGTCATTCACATTAGGGACGGAATTCACGATGGGAATGTATTCGGCCCCCTTACCGGGCCTTGGGGTGCTGCTTTCCCGCTTGTGGAACCGAGTTGGGGTCGTCAAATGGCCTGGTGCATTGTTTGAAACACTGGTTAATGAGTTGTCAAGGTCGGAAATCATAGAACATAAGAGCAGCTCATTAACTGAAATTTTGAACATCGACAACTGGTTAACCAAAAGCCAGAGCGACAAATGATTAACCAAGGAGGCAACTCATTAACTGAATTTCGAACATCGACAACTGGTTAACCAAAAGACACAGGGACAAATGAGTAACCAAAGGGCCAACTCATTAACTGAAATTTCAAAGAGGCAACTCATTAACTGAAATTTTGAACATCGACAACTGGTTAACCAAAAGCCAGAGCGACAAATGATTAACCAAGGAGGCAACTCATTAACTGAATTTCGAACATCGACAACTGGTTAACCAAATGTCAGAGCGACAAATGATTAACCAAGGAGGCAACTCATTAACTGAATTTCGAACATCGACAACTGGTTAACCAAGAGTCAGGGCGACAAATGATTAACCAAGGAGGCAACTCATTAACTGAATTTCGAACATCGACAACTGGGTAACCAAAAGACACAGGGACAAATGAGTAACCAAAGGGCCAACTCATTAACTGAAATTTCAAAGAGGCAACTCATTAACTGAAATTTTGAACATCGACAACTGGTTAACCAAATGTCAGAGCGACAAATGAGTAACCAAGCAGGCAACTCATTAACTGAAAACTTGTCATTCACATTTGGGACGGAATTCACGATGGGAATGTATTCGGCCCCCTTACCGGGCCTTGGGGTGCTGCTTTCCCGCTTGTGGAACCGAGTTGGGGTCGTCAAATGGCCTGGTGCATTGTTTGAAACACTGGTTAATGAGTTGTCAAGGTCGGAAATCATAGAACATAAGAGCAGCTCATTAACTGAAATTTCGAACATCGACAACTGGTTAACCAAAAGCCAGAGCGACAAATGATTAACCAAGGAGGCAACTCATTAACTGAATTTCGAACATCGACAACTGGTTAACCAAAAGACACAGGGACAAATGAGTAACCAAAGGGCCAACTCATTAACTGAAATTTCAAAGAGGCAACTTAGTAACTGAAATTTTGAACATCGACAACTGGTTAACCAAAAGCCAGAGCGACAAATGATTAACCAAGGAGGCAACTCATTAACTGAATTTCGAACATCGACAACTGGGTAACCAAAAGACACAGGGACAAATGAGTAACCAAAGGGCCAACTCATTAACTGAAATTTCAAAGAGGCTACTCATTAACTGAAATTTGAACATCGACAACTGGATAACCAAATGTCAGAGCGACAAATGAGTAACCAAGCAGGCAACTGATTAACTGAAAACTTGTCATTCACATTAGGGACGGAATTCACGATGGGAATGTATTCGGCCCCCTTACCGGGCCTTGGGGTGCTGCTTTCCCGCTTGTGGAACCGAGTTGGGGTCGTCAAATGGCCTGGTGCATTGTTTGAAACACTGGTTAATGAGTTGTCAAGGTCGGAAATCATAGAACATAAGAGCAGCTCATTAACTGAAATTTTGAACATCGACAACTGGTTAACCAAAAGCCAGAGCGACAAATGATTAACCAAGGAGGCAACTCATTAACTGAATTTCGAACATCGACAACTGGTTAACCAAAAGACACAGGGACAAATGAGTAACCAAAGGGCCAACTCATTAACTGAAATTTCAAAGAGGCAACTCATTAACTGAAATTTTGAACATCGACAACTGGTTAACCAAAAGCCAGAGCGACAAATGATTAACCAAGGAGGCAACTCATTAACTGAATTTCGAACATCGACAACTGGTTAACCAAATGTCAGAGCGACAAATGAGTAACCAAGGAGGCAACTCAATAACTGAATTTCGAACATCGACAACTGGTTAACCAAGAGTCAGGGCGACAAATGATTAACCAAGGAGGCAACTCATTAACTGAATTTCGAACATCGACAACTGGTTAACCAAAAGACACAGGGACAAATGAGTAACCAAAGGGCCAACTCATTAACTGAAATTTCAAAGAGGCAACTCATTAACTGAAATTTTGAACATCGACAACTGGTTAACCAAATGTCAGAGCGACAAATGAGTAACCAAGCAGGCAACTGATTAACTGAAAACTTGTCATTCACATTTGGGACGGAATTCACGATGGGAATGTATTCGGCCCCCTTACCGGGCCTTGGGGTGCTGCTTTCCCGCTTGTGGAACCGAGTTGGGGTCGTCAAATGGCCTGGTGCATTGTTTGAAACACTGGTTAATGAGTTGTCAAGGTCGGAAATCATAGAACATAAGAGCAGCTCATTAACTGAAATTTCGAACATCGACAACTGGTTAACCAAAAGCCAGAGCGACAAATGATTAACCAAGGAGGCAACTCATTAACTGAATTTCGAACATCGACAACTGGTTAACCAAAAGACACAGGGACAAATGAGTAACCAAAGGGCCAACTCATTAACTGAAATTTCAAAGAGGCAACTCATTAACTGAAATTTTGAACATCGACAACTGGTTAACCAAAAGCCAGAGCGACAAATGATTAACCAAGGAGGCAACTCATTAACTGAATTTCGAACATCGACAACTGGGTAACCAAAAGACACAGGGACAAATGAGTAACCAAAGGGCCAACTCATTAACTGAAATTTCAAAGAGGCTACTCATTAACTGAAATTTGAACATCGACAACTGGTTAACCAAATGTCAGAGCGACAAATGAGTAACCAAGCAGGCAACTGATTAACTGAAAACTTGTCATTCACATTAGGGACGGAATTCACGATGGGAATGTATTCGGCCCCCTTACCGGGCCTTGGGGTGCTGCTTTCCCGCTTGTGGAACCGAGTTGGGGTCGTCAAATGGCCTGGTGCATTGTTTGAAACACTGGTTAATGAGTTGTCAAGGTAGGAAATCATAGAACATAAGAGCAGCTCATTAACTGAAATTTTGAACATCGACAACTGGTTAACCAAAAGCCAGAGCGACAAATGATTAACCAAGGAGGCAACTCATTAACTGAATTTCGAACATCGACAACTGGTTAACCAAAAGACACAGGGACAAATGAGTAACCAAAGGGCCAACTCATTAACTGAAATTTCAAAGAGGCAACTCATTAACTGAAATTTTGAACATCGACAACTGGTTAACCAAAAGCCAGAGCGACAAATGATTAACCAAGGAGGCAACTCATTAACTGAATTTCGAACATCGACAACTGGTTAACCAAATGTCAGAGCGACAAATGAGTAACCAAGGAGGCAACTCAATAACTGAATTTCGAACATCGACAACTGGTTAACCAAGAGTCAGGGCGACAAATGATTAACCAAGGAGGCAACTCATTAACTGAATTTCGAACATCGACAACTGGTTAACCAAAAGACACAGGGACAAATGAGTAACCAAAGGGCCAACTCATTAACTGAAATTTCAAAGAGGCAACTCATTAACTGAAATTTTGAACATCGACAACTGGTTAACCAAATGTCAGAGCGACAAATGAGTAACCAAGCAGGCAACTGATTAACTGAAAACTTGTCATTCACATTTGGGACGGAATTCACGATGGGAATGTATTCGGCCCCCTTACCGGGCCTTGGGGTGCTGCTTTCCCGCTTGTGGAACCGAGTTGGGGTCGTCAAATGGCCTGGTGCATTGTTTGAAACACTGGTTAATGAGTTGTCAAGGTCGGAAATCATAGAACATAAGAGCAGCTCATTAACTGAAATTTCGAACATCGACAACTGGTTAACCAAAAGCCAGAGCGACAAATGATTAACCAAGGAGGCAACTCATTAACTGAATTTCGAACATCGACAACTGGTTAACCAAAAGACACAGGGACAAATGAGTAACCAAAGGGCCAACTCATTAACTGAAATTTCAAAGAGGCAACTCATTAACTGAAATTTGGAACATCGACAACTGGTTAACCAAAAGCCAGAGCGACAAATGATTAACCAAGGAGGCAACTCATTAACTGAATTTCGAACATCGACAACTGGGTAACCAAAAGACACAGGGACAAATGAGTAACCAAAGGGCCAACTCATTAACTGAAATTTCAAAGAGGCTACTCATTAACTGAAATTTGAACATCGACAACTGGTTAACCAAATGTCAGAGCGACAAATGAGTAACCAAGCAGGCAACTGATTAACTGAAAACTTGTCATTCACATTTGGGACGGAATTCACGATGGGAATGTATTCGGCCCCCTTACCGGGCCTTGGGGTGCTGCTTTCCCGCTTGTGGAACCGAGTTGGGGTCGTCAAATGGCCTGGTGCATTGTTTGAAACACTGGTTAATGAGTTGTCAAGGTCGGAAATCATAGAACATAAGAGCAGCTCATTAACTGAAATTTTGAACATCGACAACTGGTTAACCAAAAGCCAGAGCGACAAATGATTAACCAAGGAGGCAACTCATTAACTGAATTTCGAACATCGACAACTGGTTAACCAAAAGACACAGGGACAAATGAGTAACCAAAGGGCCAACTCATTAACTGAAATTTCAAAGAGGCAACTCATTAACTGTAATTTTGAACATCGACAACTGGTTAACCAAAAGCCAGAGCGACAAATGATTAACCAAGGAGGCAACTCATTAACTGAATTTCGAACATCGACAACTGGTAAACCAAATGTCAGAGCGACAAATGATTAACCAAGGAGGCAACTCAGTAACTGAATTTCGAACATCGACAACTGGTTAACCAAGAGTCAGGGCGACAAATGATTAACCAAGGAGGCAACTCATTAACTGAATTTCGAACATCGACAACTGGGTAACCAAAAGACACAGGGACAAATGAGTAACCAAAGGGCCAACTCATTAACTGAAATTTCAAAGAGGCTACTCATTAACTGAAATTTGAACATCGACAACTGGTTAACCAAATGTCAGAGCGACAAATGAGTAACCAAGCAGGCAACTGATTAACTGAAAACTTGTCATTCACATTTGGGACGGAATTCACGATGGGAATGTATTCGGCCCCCTTACCGGGCCTTGGGGTGCTGCTTTCCCGCTTGTGGAACCGAGTTGGGGTCGTCAAATGGCCTGGTGCATTGTTTGAAACACTGGTTAATGAGTTGTCAAGGTCGGAAATCATAGAACATAAGAGCAGCTCATTAACTGAAATTTTGAACATCGACAACTGGTTAACCAAAAGCCAGAGCGACAAATGATTAACCAAGGAGGCAACTCATTAACTGAATTTCGAACATCGACAACTGGTTAACCAAAAGACACAGGGACAAATGAGTAACCAAAGGGCCAACTCATTAACTGAAATTTCAAAGAGGCAACTCATTAACTGAAATTTTGAACATCGACAACTGGTTAACCAAAAGCCAGAGCGACAAATGATTAACCAAGGAGGCAACTCATTAACTGAATTTCGAACATCGACAACTGGTTAACCAAGAGTCAGAGCGACAAATGATTAACCAAGGAGGCAACTCACTAACTGAATTTCGAACATCGACAACTGGGTAACCAAAAGACACAGGGACAAATGAGTAACCAAAGGGCCAACTCATTAACTGAAATTTCAAAGAGGCTACTCATTAACTGAAATTTGAACATCGACAACTGGTTAACCAAATGTCAGAGCGACAAATGAGTAACCAAGCAGGCAACTGATTAACTGAAAACTTGTCATTCACATTTGGGACGGAATTCACGATGGGAATGTATTCGGCCCCCTTACCGGGCCTTGGGGTGCTGCTTTCCCGCTTGTGGAACCGAGTTGGGGTCGTCAAATGGCCTGGTGCATTGTTTGAAACACTGGTTAATGAGTTGTCAAGGTAGGAAATCATAGAACATAAGAGCAGCTCATTAACTGAAATTTTGAACATCGACAACTGGTTAACCAAGAGTCAGAGCGACAAATGATTAACCAAGGAGGCAACTCATTAACTGAATTTCGAACATCGACAACTGGTTAACCAAAAGACACAGGGACAAATGAGTAACCAAAGGGCCAACTCATTAACTGAAATTTCAAAGAGGCAACTCATTAACTGTAATTTTGAACATCGACAACTGGTTAACCAAAAGCCAGAGCGACAAATGAGTAACCAAGGAGGCAACTCATTAACTGAATTTCGAACATCGACAACTGGTTAACCAAAAGACACAGGGACAAATGAGTAACCAAAGGGCCAACTCATTAACTGAAATTTCAAAGAGGCAACTCATTAACTGAATTTCGAACATCGACAACTGGTTAACCAAATGTCAGAGCGACAAATGATTAACCAAGCAGGCAACTGATGAACTGAAATTTTAAAATTGACAACTGGATAACCAAAAGTGGGAACTCATGCTTCGGACGGGCTTACATACGGCAGGCTGACGCCCGGCAGAGGCCCGGGCTTCGCCTCCCTTGCGTAAGCGACCGTCTCCGAATCGATTAAAGGCGTAAAATCGGAGTTCAGAGCGGGAAAATTTTTTCCCGAAAACGGCCGGAAAAAAAAAAATGTCTCCTTTTCCGCCGAGCAGGGTGGCATTCGAACGGGCACGGGAAGCCGCGTCTAACGGTGTAAAAACGGCTTGGCTCCGACGCGGGAGTGCGGAGATATGGCCGTTCAAAGTTGTACTGGAAGTCCGGAAGGAGAAAAATTTGACTGCCTGTAGCCGAAAAAAGTTCCAGCGGTCGGTCACAAAAGTCAAATCCGTCCCGCTGATTTGACACTTGTCATTTCTGGCAGGGGGGATTGGCGGGGTACCTGGAGAATGGTAGGAGGTGGTTTTTCGAGACTTTATCTGTTTTCCAGATTACTGTCTAGGGCCTCCAGGTCTGCAGAGACCGACCCGGGCTGCCGTCCAACCGACTTTTAACCCTTTTTGGGTGGAAATTTATTTCCATTTTTAACCAATTTTCGGGTTTTTGGTCGGGCTTAAAAACGGCAGCCTGACGCCCGGCAGAGGCCGGGGCTTCGGCTCCCTTGCGTAAGGGACCGTATACGAAACGATTAAAGCCGAAAAATCCGAGTTCAGAGCGGGAATTTTTTTTCCCGAAATCGGCCGAAAAATAAAAAAATTCTCCTTTTCCGCCGAGCAGGGCGGCATTCGAACGGGCACGGGAAGCCGCGTCTAACGGTGTAAAAACGGCTTGGCTCCGACGCGGGAGTGCGGAGATATGGCCGTTCAAAGTTGTACTGGAAGTCCGGAAGGAGAAAAATTTGACTGCCTGTAGCCGAAAAAAGTTCCAGCGGTCGGTCACAAAAGTCAAATCCGTCCCGCTGATTTGACACTTGTCATTTCTGGCAGGGGGGATTGGCGGGGTACCTGGAGAATGGTAGGAGGTGGTTTCTCGAGACTTTGTCTGTTTTCCAGATTACTGTCTAGGGCCTCCAGGTCTGCAGAGACCGACCAGGGCTGCCGTCCAACCGACTTTTAACCCTTTTTGGGTGGAAATTTATTTCCATTTTTAACCAATTTTCGGGTTTTTGGTCGGGCTTAAAAAACGGCAGCCTGACGCCTGGCAGAGGCCGGGGCTTCGGCTCCCCTTGCGTAAGGGACCGTATTCGACCCGATTAAGCCCCGAAAATGGATCCAAATGTCGGCCGACCAAGTAAGCTTGCTGGGGAGAGAGACTAAGTGCCGGGCTGGGCACCTCATTAACCAGTGAAAAGTTTTGGCTGCTGGAGAGACTAAGTCCCAGCCTGGGCACATCATTAACCATAAATGAAAAAGGCGAGGCCGAGTCTGGTGCATGGCTAACTGATTAACCAAATTGGCAAGGCCCGGGCTGAAAGTGAATGAGCGACCCGTGGCCAGGGGGCTGGAATGCGGGAGAGAATCCAACCCCCAAAATATGGAAGTCCGATGAGAAAATATTCGGCCGCCTTTTGCGGGCCTCGGGTGTTGCTTCCCGGCCTGGGAAAGTGAGTTGCTCCCGCCGAATTGACATGTGCATTTAACGATTTCGAGACATGATTAACCAAAACGCGGAAGTCCGATGAGAAAATATTAGGGCCCTTCAAGCGGGCCTCCGGTGATGCTTTCCGGCTTGGGAAAGTGAATTGCTCCCGCCGAATTGACATGTGCATTTAACGATTTCGAGACATGATTAACCAAAACGCGGAAGTCCGATGAGAAAATATTCGGCCGCCTTTTGCGGGCCTCGGGTGTTGCTTCCCGGCCTGGGAAAGTGATTTGCTACCGCCAAATTGACATGTGTCATTTCTGGCAAGTGTCTCAGGACATAGTTAATGAGTTGCAGTTTGGGAAATCATTAACCTCGTCGGAAGTCCCGATGAAGAAAAAAAAAAGTGCCATTTGCGGGGATTTGGGTGCTCCTGGTCGGATAGAGGTGGCCGTTTGACCCGCTGATTTGACACTTGTCATTTCTGGCAGGGGGGGTTGGCGGGGTGCCCGGAGATTTTCGGGAACACGATTTTCAGAACAAAATTCACTCAGCGGGAGCACTTTGAAAATGCCCGAAAAGTGTTACTTTGCTAAAAGGCTCATTTTATCAATATAGAGACCTTTCAAAGAGTATTGGAAAGTCATATTAAAGTGGTTTTGTGGCTTTTATGACTTAATGACAAAAAACTCTAAGTGTGAATCTGAAATCGTAGACAGACAGCAGAAACATATAAATAATTCCAGCGTCTAAGTTTCATTTGCTGTCTGTCACACAGGTGCCTCTGAACCGGTCAGGGCCTGTGACCCCACTGAGCTTGTGTTTTGTGGCTTATGCACACGCAGTGTTTGCACCAAGTTCCCCTGTGTTGTGCGCTCAGTGGGCCCGTCCAAGACAGCAGAAACAAGATGTACATGCCAGCGTCTTTAAAGTTTCATTTGTTGTCTTGTCACACAGGTGCCTCTGAACCGGTCAGGGCCTGTGACCCCACTGAGTTGTTTACTGGGGCTAATGCACAAGCAGTGTTTTGTCAGAGAGTTCCACTGTGTTGTGCGCTCAGTGGGTCCGTCTAAAATGACAAGACAGCAGAAACATTCCAGCGAGTTTCATTTGTTGTCTTGTCACACAGGTGCCTCTGAACGGGTCAGGGCCTGTGACCCCCGCTGAGTTGTTTACTGGGGCTAACGCACAAGCAGTGTTTGTCAGAGAGTTCCACTGTGTTGTGCGCTCAGTGGGTCCGTCTAAAATGACAAGACAGCAGAAACATTCCAGCGAGTTCCATTTGTTGTCTTGTCACACAGGTGCCTCTGAGCGGGTCAGGGCCTGTGACCCCATTGAGCTTTGTGAGCAACGTATGCACACGCAGTGTTTGCAACGAGATTCCCTGTGTTGTGCGCTCAGTGGGCCCGTACGACCGA
>NW_028225184.1:8960127-8972627 GCF_052327205.1 Somniosus microcephalus
TCAGTTGCCACTTCAACTTGCGGCTGCGGTTGGTTATAATTAGTGTTGTCGGGCTTAATACTCGCTAAGGGGGTGCATGGCCGACCATAGCCGGGATGGAGGCTGTTATTTCGGTGTTATTTCTGAGTCGCCTTGCCATAATTTGGTTACTGAGTTGCTGTTAAAGATTTTGGTTAATGAGTTGCTTCAAAAGTTTTTGGTTAATGAGTTGCTGCCCAAAAACAATTTGGTTTATCAGTTGCCACTTCAACTTGCGGCTGCGGTTGGTTATAATTAGTGTTGTCGGGCTTAATACTCGCTAAGGGGGTGCATGTCGGACCGTAGCCGAGTTGGAGGGTGTTATTTCGGTGTAGTTTTTAATTTTTTCTCGATGTGGCTGATGGTGGTGGGTTTTTTTTCTGTGGAAGATAGGAGTGTGGGTTGTGGGAAGCGAAGTTGCTGGTGGGATTTTGTGTGAGTGGTGCAGTATTTGCAGGCCGATTGTCCGTTCTCGTAAGCGAAGTTGATGGGCCGCTTTTGTGTGAGGTTGGAAGTAGTATTGTCAAGGCGAGTTTCCGTTCTCGGCAGCGAAGTTGATGGGCCGATTGGGTGTGAGTGGTGTTAATGTGTGCTATTTGCAGTGTATGAATTGCCAGGCTGGCCAAGGCGTTGCTTCTGGGAATTGTTGGGGACTGGGCTGTTTAGAAAGGCCGGTGGCGGGCGCTCCGTTCCCGACTCCCGTGTCCGATTAGGGTGGGGGACGGCTGGTTGGAAAGCCCCGACGCTGGCGCAGATTATATTGCCGGACTGGCCCCTGGCGAGTTGGGCAAAGTGTCGCAGTCCGGCAGCGGGTAACAGGCCAGCGGTCAGCGGCAGCTTATCGGTGATAACTTCGGGAAGGAAAGTCCGATCCGGTCGGGGTGAACTGCGACTGAACGGGGTGGTGGGGCCGCACAGACCAGTAGCGGGATTGTGTAGCTGCCTCTTGGCCCGGCCGAGGTACAGCCGTTGGCTGGAGACCGCTTTCCGACTGCTGAGCCGGTGCCGCGGGGACCCACCTTGACGCGCCGGCTGTCCGAGCAAGCCAGGGGCAAGGGGCATCCATAGGTACCAGAAGGGAGTCGGTCCGACACCGGGAAGTCGGGTGCCCGTCGCTCCGAATCGAGCCCGGTGTTTTCGTGCGTGTAACAGGGCGGGCGTTTGGACCCGGTTGTCCGGGAGCGGGTCCCCAACGGCGGGAGATTGCCTGGGTTTGGCCGGCCGGCAGTCGAACGCCTTTGGCTCCGGACTCCCGTGTCCGATTTCGGTCAGGGAGGGCTGGTTGGAAAGCCCCGACGCTGGCGCACACTATATTATCGGCCTGGGCCCCGGCAAGTTCGGGAAAGTGTCGCAGTCCCGTTCCGGCGGCCGCCCCGTCGGTCAGCGGCAGCTTATCGCGGATAACTTCGGGACGGAAAGTCCGATCCGGTCGGGGTGAACTGCGACTGAACGGGGTGGCGGGGCCGCACAGACCAGTAGCGGGCTTGTGTAGCTGCCTCTTGGCCCGGCCGAGGTACAGCCGTTGGCTGGAGACCGCTTTCCGACTGCTGAGCCGGAGCCGCGGGGGCCCACCTTGACGCGCCGGCTGTCCTAGCAAGCCAGGGGCAAGGGGCATCCAGTGGTACCGGAACGGAGTCGGTCCGACACCGGGAAGCCGGGTGCCCGTCGCTCCGAATCGAGCCCGGTGTTTTCGTGCGTGTAACAGGGCGGGCGTTTGGACCCGGTTGTCCGGGAGCGGGTCCGCAACGGCGGGAGGTTGCCTGAGTTTGGCCGGCCGGCAGTCGAACGCCTTTGGCTCCGGACTCCCGTGTCCGATTTCGGTCAGGGAGGGCTCATTGGAAAGCCCCGGCGCTGGCGCACACTATATTATCGGACTGGATCCCGGCAACTTCGAGAAAGTGTCGGCGACCCGTACCGGCTGCCGCCCCGTCGGTCAGCGGCAGCTTATCGGGGATAACTTCGGGAAGGAAAGTCCGATCCGGTCGGGGTCAACTGCCACTGAACGGGGTGGCGGGGCCGCACAGACCAGTAGCGGGCTTGTGTAGCTGCCCCTTTCCCCGGCCGAGGTACAGCCGTTGGCTGGAGACCGCTTTCCGACTGCTGAGCCGGAGCCGCGGGGGCCCACCTTGACGCGCCGGCTGTCCTAGCAAGCCAGGGGCAAGGGGCATCCAAGGGTACCGGAACGGAGTCGGTCCGACACCGGGAAGCCGGGTGCCCGTCGCTCCGAATCGAGCCCGGTGTTTTCGTGCGTGTAACGAGGCGGGCGTTTGGACCCGGTTGTCCTGGAGCGGGTCCGCAACGGCGGGGGATTGCCTGTGTTTGGCCGGCCGGCAGTCGAACGCCTATCGCTCTGGACTCCCGTGTCCGATTTCGGTCAGGGAGGGCTCGTTGGAAAGCCCCGGCGCTGGCGCACACTATATTATCGGCCTGGACCCCGGCAAGTTCGGCAAAGTGTCGCCATCCCGCAGCGGCTGACGGGCCGCCGGTGAGCGGCAGCTTATCGGGCATAACTTCGGGAGGGAAAGTCCGATCCGGTCCGGATCAACGGCAGCCGAACGGGGTGGCGGGCCCGCACAGACCAGTGCCTGGCTTGTGTAGCTGCCCCTTTCCCCGGCCGAGGTACAGCCGTTGGCTGGAGACCACTTTCCGACCACTGAGACGGCGGGGCGGGGGGCGGCCTGCACGCGCCGGCTGCCAGAGCAAGCCAGGGGCAAGGGGCATCCAACGGTATCTGAACGGAGTCGGTCCGACACCGGGAAGCCGGGTGCCCGTCGCTCCGAATCGAGCCTGGGGTGTACGTGTGTTTAACAAGGCGGGCGTTTGGACCCGGTTGCCCGGCACCAGTCGAACGCCTGTCGCTCCCGACTCCCGTGTCCGATTTCGTTCGGGGATGGCTCGTTGGAAAGCCCCGGCTCCGGCGCACACTATATTGCCGAAGTGGCCCCGGGCGAGTTCGGGAAAGTGTCGCCGTCCCGCAGCGGCTGACGGGCCGTCGGTCAGCGGCAGCTTATCGGGGATAACTTCGGGAAGGAAAGTCCGATCCGGTCGGGGACAACGGCAGCTGAACGGGGTGGCGGGGCCGCACAGAGCAGTGCCTCGCTTGTGTAGCTGCCTCTTTCCGCGGCCGAGGTACAGCCGTTGGCTGGAGACCGCTTTCCGACCACTGAGACGGCGGGGCAGGGGGCGGCCTGCACGCGCCGGCTGCCAGAGCAAGCCAGGGGCAAGGGGCATCCAGCGGTATCTGAACGGAGTCGGTCCGACACCGAGAAGCCGGGTGCCCGTCGCTCCGAAGCGAGACCGGGGTTTTTCGTGTGTAACGTGGCGGGCCTTTGGACCCGGTTGGCCGGGCGGCAGTGGAACACACACAGACACTCGCATACACTGAGAGAGACAGAGAGAAGATAGAGATACACAGAGTGAGAAGACTCTGTAACTGAAATGTGAAAACTGACAACTGGGAAACCAAAAGTCAGAGTGGCAAATGATGAACCAAGGTGGCAAATGATTAACTGAAAACTTGTCATTCACATTTGGGACGGAATTCAGGATGGGAATGTATTCGGCCGCCTTACCGGGGCTTGGGGGTGCTGCTTTCCCGCTTGTGGAACCGAGTTGGGGTCGTCAAATGGCCTGGTGCATTGTTTGAAACACTGGTTAATGAGTTGTCAAGGTCGGAAATCATAGAACATAAGAGCAGCTCATTAACTGAAATTTTGAACATCGACAACTGGTTAACCAAAAGCCACAGCGACAAATGATTAACCAAGGAGGCAACTCAGTAACTGAATTTCGAACATCGACAACTGGTTAACCAAAAGACACAGGGACAAATGAGTAACCAAAGGGCCAACTCATTAACTGAAATTTCAAAGAGGCAACTCATTAACTGAATTTCGAACATCGACAACTGGTTAACCAAGAGTCAGAGCGACAAATGATTAACCAAGGAGGCAACTCAATAACTGAATTTCGAACATCGACAACTGGTTAACCAAAAGACACAGGGACAAATGAGTAACCAAAGGGCCAACTCATTAACTGAAATTTCAAAGAGGCAACTCATTAACTGAAATTTTGAACATCGACAACTGGTTAACCAAAAGCCAGAGCGACAAATGATTAACCAAGGAGGCAACTCATTAACTGAATTTCGAACATCGACAACTGGTTAACCAAATGTCAGAGCGACAAATGAGTAACCAAGGAGGCAACTCAATAACTGAATTTCGAACATCGACAACTGGTTAACCAAGAGTCAGGGCGACAAATGATTAACCAAGGAGGCAACTCATTAACTGAATTTCGAACATCGACAACTGGGTAACCAAAAGACACAGGGACAAATGAGTAACCAAAGGGCCAACTCATTAACTGAAATTTCAAAGAGGCTACTCATTAACTGAAATTTTGAACATCGACAACTGGATAACCAAATGTCAGAGCGACAAATGAGTAACCAAGCAGGCAACTGATTAACTGAAAACTTGTCATTCACATTTGGGACGGAATTCACGATGGGAATGTATTCGGCCCCCTTACCGGGCCTTGGGGTGCTGCTTTCCCGCTTGTGGAACCGAGTTGGGGTCGTCAAATGGCCTGGTGCATTGTTTGAAACACTGGTTAATGAGTTGTCAAGGTCGGAAATCATAGAACATAAGAGCAGCTCATTAACTGAAATTTTGAACATCGACAACTGGATAACCAAAAGCCAGAGCGACAAATGATTAACCAAGGAGGCAACTCAGTAACTGAATTTCGAACATCGACAACTGGTTAACCAAAAGACACAGGGACAAATGAGTAACCAAAGGGCCAACTCATTAACTGAAATTTCAAAGAGGCAACTCATTAACTGAAATTTTGAACATCGACAACTGGTTAACCAAAAGCCAGAGCGACAAATGATTAACCAAGGAGGCAACTCAATAACTGAATTTCGAACATCGACAACTGGTTAACCAAATGTCAGAGCGACAAATGATTAACCAAGGAGGCAACTCATTAACTGAATTTCGAACATCGACAACTGGTTAACCAAAAGACACAGGGACAAATGAGTAACCAAAGGGCCAACTCATTAACTGAAATTTCAAAGAGGCAACTCATTAACTGAAATTTTGAACATCGACAACTGGTTAACCAAAAGCCAGAGCGACAAATGATTAACCAAGGAGGCAACTCATTAACTGAATTTCGAACATCGACAACTGGTTAACCAAAAGACACAGGGACAAATGAGTAACCAAAGGGCCAACTCATTAACTGAAATTTCAAAGAGGCAACTCATTAACTGAAATTTTGAACATCGACAACTGGTTAACCAAAAGCCAGAGCGACAAATGATTAACCAAGGAGGCAACTCATTAACTGAATTTCGAACATCGACAACTGGTTAACCAAATGTCAGAGCGACAAATGATTAACCAAGGAGGCAACTCATTAACTGAATTTCGAACATCGACAACTGGTTAACCAAGAGTCAGGGCGACAAATGATTAACCAAGGAGGCAACTCATTAACTGAATTTCGAACATCGACAACTGGGTAACCAAAAGACACAGGGACAAATGAGTAACCAAAGGGCCAACTCATTAACTGAAATTTCAAAGAGGCAACTCATTAACTGAAATTTTGAACATCGACAACTGGTTAACCAAATGTCAGAGCGACAAATGAGTAACCAAGCAGGCAACTCATTAACTGAAAACTTGTCATTCACATTTGGGACGGAATTCACGATGGGAATGTATTCGGCCCCCTTACCGGGCCTTGGGGTGCTGCTTTCCCGCTTGTGGAACCGAGTTGGGGTCGTCAAATGGCCTGGTGCATTGTTTGAAACACTGGTTAATGAGTTGTCAAGGTCGGAAATCATAGAACATAAGAGCAGCTCATTAACTGAAATTTCGAACATCGACAACTGGTTAACCAAAAGCCAGAGCGACAAATGATTAACCAAGGAGGCAACTCATTAACTGAATTTCGAACA
Organism: Somniosus microcephalus; assembly: GCF_052327205.1. Taxonomy (NCBI): domain Eukaryota; kingdom Metazoa; phylum Chordata; class Chondrichthyes; order Squaliformes; family Somniosidae; genus Somniosus; species Somniosus microcephalus. The sequence continues at coordinate 8,966,132 of NW_028225184.1, forward strand.
TCGACAACTGGTTAACCAAAAGACACAGGGACAAATGAGTAACCAAAGGGCCAACTCATTAACTGAAATTTCAAAGAGGCAACTCATTAACTGAAATTTTGAACATCGACAACTGGTTAACCAAAAGCCAGAGCGACAAATGATTAACCAAGGAGGCAACTCATTAACTGAATTTCGAACATCGACAACTGGGTAACCAAAAGACACAGGGACAAATGAGTAACCAAAGGGCCAACTCATTAACTGAAATTTCAAAGAGGCTACTCATTAACTGAAATTTGAACATCGACAACTGGATAACCAAATGTCAGAGCGACAAATGAGTAACCAAGCAGGCAACTGATTAACTGAAAACTTGTCATTCACATTAGGGACGGAATTCACGATGGGAATGTATTCGGCCCCCTTACCGGGCCTTGGGGTGCTGCTTTCCCGCTTGTGGAACCGAGTTGGGGTCGTCAAATGGCCTGGTGCATTGTTTGAAACACTGGTTAATGAGTTGTCAAGGTCGGAAATCATAGAACATAAGAGCAGCTCATTAACTGAAATTTTGAACATCGACAACTGGTTAACCAAAAGCCAGAGCGACAAATGATTAACCAAGGAGGCAACTCATTAACTGAATTTCGAACATCGACAACTGGTTAACCAAAAGACACAGGGACAAATGAGTAACCAAAGGGCCAACTCATTAACTGAAATTTCAAAGAGGCAACTCATTAACTGAAATTTTGAACATCGACAACTGGTTAACCAAAAGCCAGAGCGACAAATGATTAACCAAGGAGGCAACTCATTAACTGAATTTCGAACATCGACAACTGGTTAACCAAATGTCAGAGCGACAAATGAGTAACCAAGGAGGCAACTCAATAACTGAATTTCGAACATCGACAACTGGTTAACCAAGAGTCAGGGCGACAAATGATTAACCAAGGAGGCAACTCATTAACTGAATTTCGAACATCGACAACTGGTTAACCAAAAGACACAGGGACAAATGAGTAACCAAAGGGCCAACTCATTAACTGAAATTTCAAAGAGGCAACTCATTAACTGAAATTTTGAACATCGACAACTGGTTAACCAAATGTCAGAGCGACAAATGAGTAACCAAGCAGGCAACTGATTAACTGAAAACTTGTCATTCACATTTGGGACGGAATTCACGATGGGAATGTATTCGGCCCCCTTACCGGGCCTTGGGGTGCTGCTTTCCCGCTTGTGGAACCGAGTTGGGGTCGTCAAATGGCCTGGTGCATTGTTTGAAACACTGGTTAATGAGTTGTCAAGGTCGGAAATCATAGAACATAAGAGCAGCTCATTAACTGAAATTTCGAACATCGACAACTGGTTAACCAAAAGCCAGAGCGACAAATGATTAACCAAGGAGGCAACTCATTAACTGAATTTCGAACATCGACAACTGGTTAACCAAAAGACACAGGGACAAATGAGTAACCAAAGGGCCAACTCATTAACTGAAATTTCAAAGAGGCAACTCATTAACTGAAATTTTGAACATCGACAACTGGTTAACCAAAAGCCAGAGCGACAAATGATTAACCAAGGAGGCAACTCATTAACTGAATTTCGAACATCGACAACTGGGTAACCAAAAGACACAGGGACAAATGAGTAACCAAAGGGCCAACTCATTAACTGAAATTTCAAAGAGGCTACTCATTAACTGAAATTTGAACATCGACAACTGGTTAACCAAATGTCAGAGCGACAAATGAGTAACCAAGCAGGCAACTGATTAACTGAAAACTTGTCATTCACATTAGGGACGGAATTCACGATGGGAATGTATTCGGCCCCCTTACCGGGCCTTGGGGTGCTGCTTTCCCGCTTGTGGAACCGAGTTGGGGTCGTCAAATGGCCTGGTGCATTGTTTGAAACACTGGTTAATGAGTTGTCAAGGTCGGAAATCATAGAACATAAGAGCAGCTCATTAACTGAAATTTTGAACATCGACAACTGGTTAACCAAAAGCCAGAGCGACAAATGATTAACCAAGGAGGCAACTCATTAACTGAATTTCGAACATCGACAACTGGTTAACCAAAAGACACAGGGACAAATGAGTAACCAAAGGGCCAACTCATTAACTGAAATTTCAAAGAGGCAACTCATTAACTGAAATTTTGAACATCGACAACTGGTTAACCAAAAGCCAGAGCGACAAATGATTAACCAAGGAGGCAACTCATTAACTGAATTTCGAACATCGACAACTGGTTAACCAAATGTCAGAGCGACAAATGAGTAACCAAGGAGGCAACTCAATAACTGAATTTCGAACATCGACAACTGGTTAACCAAGAGTCAGGGCGACAAATGATTAACCAAGGAGGCAACTCATTAACTGAATTTCGAACATCGACAACTGGTTAACCAAAAGACACAGGGACAAATGAGTAACCAAAGGGCCAACTCATTAACTGAAATTTCAAAGAGGCAACTCATTAACTGAAATTTTGAACATCGACAACTGGTTAACCAAATGTCAGAGCGACAAATGAGTAACCAAGCAGGCAACTGATTAACTGAAAACTTGTCATTCACATTTGGGACGGAATTCACGATGGGAATGTATTCGGCCCCCTTACCGGGCCTTGGGGTGCTGCTTTCCCGCTTGTGGAACCGAGTTGGGGTCGTCAAATGGCCTGGTGCATTGTTTGAAACACTGGTTAATGAGTTGTCAAGGTCGGAAATCATAGAACATAAGAGCAGCTCATTAACTGAAATTTCGAACATCGACAACTGGTTAACCAAAAGCCAGAGCGACAAATGATTAACCAAGGAGGCAACTCATTAACTGAATTTCGAACATCGACAACTGGTTAACCAAAAGACACAGGGACAAATGAGTAACCAAAGGGCCAACTCATTAACTGAAATTTCAAAGAGGCAACTCATTAACTGAAATTTTGAACATCGACAACTGGTTAACCAAAAGCCAGAGCGACAAATGATTAACCAAGGAGGCAACTCATTAACTGAATTTCGAACATCGACAACTGGGTAACCAAAAGACACAGGGACAAATGAGTAACCAAAGGGCCAACTCATTAACTGAAATTTCAAAGAGGCTACTCATTAACTGAAATTTGAACATCGACAACTGGTTAACCAAATGTCAGAGCGACAAATGAGTAACCAAGCAGGCAACTGATTAACTGAAAACTTGTCATTCACATTTGGGACGGAATTCACGATGGGAATGTATTCGGCCCCCTTACCGGGCCTTGGGGTGCTGCTTTCCCGCTTGTGGAACCGAGTTGGGGTCGTCAAATGGCCTGGTGCATTGTTTGAAACACTGGTTAATGAGTTGTCAAGGTCGGAAATCATAGAACATAAGAGCAGCTCATTAACTGAAATTTTGAACATCGACAACTGGTTAACCAAAAGCCAGAGCGACAAATGATTAACCAAGGAGGCAACTCATTAACTGAATTTCGAACATCGACAACTGGTTAACCAAAAGACACAGGGACAAATGAGTAACCAAAGGGCCAACTCATTAACTGAAATTTCAAAGAGGCAACTCATTAACTGTAATTTTGAACATCGACAACTGGTTAACCAAAAGCCAGAGCGACAAATGATTAACCAAGGAGGCAACTCATTAACTGAATTTCGAACATCGACAACTGGTTAACCAAATGTCAGAGCGACAAATGATTAACCAAGGAGGCAACTCAGTAACTGAATTTCGAACATCGACAACTGGTTAACCAAGAGTCAGGGCGACAAATGATTAACCAAGGAGGCAACTCATTAACTGAATTTCGAACATCGACAACTGGGTAACCAAAAGACACAGGGACAAATGAGTAACCAAAGGGCCAACTCATTAACTGAAATTTCAAAGAGGCTACTCATTAACTGAAATTTGAACATCGACAACTGGTTAACCAAATGTCAGAGCGACAAATGAGTAACCAAGCAGGCAACTGATTAACTGAAAACTTGTCATTCACATTTGGGACGGAATTCACGATGGGAATGTATTCGGCCCCCTTACCGGGCCTTGGGGTGCTGCTTTCCCGCTTGTGGAACCGAGTTGGGGTCGTCAAATGGCCTGGTGCATTGTTTGAAACACTGGTTAATGAGTTGTCAAGGTCGGAAATCATAGAACATAAGAGCAGCTCATTAACTGAAATTTTGAACATCGACAACTGGTTAACCAAAAGCCAGAGCGACAAATGATTAACCAAGGAGGCAACTCATTAACTGAATTTCGAACATCGACAACTGGTTAACCAAAAGACACAGGGACAAATGAGTAACCAAAGGGCCAACTCATTAACTGAAATTTCAAAGAGGCAACTCATTAACTGAAATTTTGAACATCGACAACTGGTTAACCAAAAGCCAGAGCGACAAATGATTAACCAAGGAGGCAACTCATTAACTGAATTTCGAACATCGACAACTGGTTAACCAAGAGTCAGAGCGACAAATGATTAACCAAGGAGGCAACTCACTAACTGAATTTCGAACATCGACAACTGGGTAACCAAAAGACACAGGGACAAATGAGTAACCAAAGGGCCAACTCATTAACTGAAATTTCAAAGAGGCTACTCATTAACTGAAATTTGAACATCGACAACTGGTTAACCAAATGTCAGAGCGACAAATGAGTAACCAAGCAGGCAACTGATTAACTGAAAACTTGTCATTCACATTTGGGACGGAATTCACGATGGGAATGTATTCGGCCCCCTTACCGGGCCTTGGGGTGCTGCTTTCCCGCTTGTGGAACCGAGTTGGGGTCGTCAAATGGCCTGGTGCATTGTTTGAAACACTGGTTAATGAGTTGTCAAGGTAGGAAATCATAGAACATAAGAGCAGCTCATTAACTGAAATTTTGAACATCGACAACTGGTTAACCAAGAGTCAGAGCGACAAATGATTAACCAAGGAGGCAACTCATTAACTGAATTTCGAACATCGACAACTGGTTAACCAAAAGACACAGGGACAAATGAGTAACCAAAGGGCCAACTCATTAACTGAAATTTCAAAGAGGCAACTCATTAACTGTAATTTTGAACATCGACAACTGGTTAACCAAAAGCCAGAGCGACAAATGAGTAACCAAGGAGGCAACTCATTAACTGAATTTCGAACATCGACAACTGGTTAACCAAAAGACACAGGGACAAATGAGTAACCAAAGGGCCAACTCATTAACTGAAATTTCAAAGAGGCAACTCATTAACTGAATTTCGAACATCGACAACTGGTTAACCAAATGTCAGAGCGACAAATGATTAACCAAGCAGGCAACTGATGAACTGAAATTTTAAAATTGACAACTGGATAACCAAAAGTGGGAACTCATGCTTCGGACGGGCTTACATACGGCAGGCTGACGCCCGGCAGAGGCCCGGGCTTCGCCTCCCTTGCGTAAGCGACCGTCTCCGAATCGATTAAAGGCGTAAAATCGGAGTTCAGAGCGGGAAAATTTTTTCCCGAAAACGGCCGGAAAAAAAAAAATGTCTCCTTTTCCGCCGAGCAGGGTGGCATTCGAACGGGCACGGGAAGCCGCGTCTAACGGTGTAAAAACGGCTTGGCTCCGACGCGGGAGTGCGGAGATATGGCCGTTCAAAGTTGTACTGGAAGTCCGGAAGGAGAAAAATTTGACTGCCTGTAGCCGAAAAAAGTTCCAGCGGTCGGTCACAAAAGTCAAATCCGTCCCGCTGATTTGACACTTGTCATTTCTGGCAGGGGGGATTGGCGGGGTACCTGGAGAATGGTAGGAGGTGGTTTTTCGAGACTTTATCTGTTTTCCAGATTACTGTCTAGGGCCTCCAGGTCTGCAGAGACCGACCCGGGCTGCCGTCCAACCGACTTTTAACCCTTTTTGGGTGGAAATTTATTTCCATTTTTAACCAATTTTCGGGTTTTTGGTCGGGCTTAAAAACGGCAGCCTGACGCCCGGCAGAGGCCGGGGCTTCGGCTCCCTTGCGTAAGGGACCGTATACGAAACGATTAAAGCCGAAAAATCCGAGTTCAGAGCGGGAATTTTTTTTCCCGAAATCGGCCGAAAAATAAAAAAATTCTCCTTTTCCGCCGAGCAGGGCGGCATTCGAACGGGCACGGGAAGCCGCGTCTAACGGTGTAAAAACGGCTTGGCTCCGACGCGGGAGTGCGGAGATATGGCCGTTCAAAGTTGTACTGGAAGTCCGGAAGGAGAAAAATTTGACTGCCTGTAGCCGAAAAAAGTTCCAGCGGTCGGTCACAAAAGTCAAATCCGTCCCGCTGATTTGACACTTGTCATTTCTGGCAGGGGGGATTGGCGGGGTACCTGGAGAATGGTAGGAGGTGGTTTCTCGAGACTTTGTCTGTTTTCCAGATTACTGTCTAGGGCCTCCAGGTCTGCAGAGACCGACCAGGGCTGCCGTCCAACCGACTTTTAACCCTTTTTGGGTGGAAATTTATTTCCATTTTTAACCAATTTTCGGGTTTTTGGTCGGGC
>NW_028225184.1:8985127-9005127 GCF_052327205.1 Somniosus microcephalus
GGGCTGTTTAGAAAGGCCGGTGGCGGGCGCTCCGTTCCCGACTCCCGTGTCCGATTAGGGTGGGGGACGGCTGGTTGGAAAGCCCCGACGCTGGCGCAGATTATATTGCCGGACTGGCCCCTGGCGAGTTGGGCAAAGTGTCGCAGTCCGGCAGCGGGTAACAGGCCAGCGGTCAGCGGCAGCTTATCGGTGATAACTTCGGGAAGGAAAGTCCGATCCGGTCGGGGTGAACTGCGACTGAACGGGGTGGTGGGGCCGCACAGACCAGTAGCGGGATTGTGTAGCTGCCTCTTGGCCCGGCCGAGGTACAGCCGTTGGCTGGAGACCGCTTTCCGACTGCTGAGCCGGTGCCGCGGGGACCCACCTTGACGCGCCGGCTGTCCGAGCAAGCCAGGGGCAAGGGGCATCCATAGGTACCAGAAGGGAGTCGGTCCGACACCGGGAAGTCGGGTGCCCGTCGCTCCGAATCGAGCCCGGTGTTTTCGTGCGTGTAACAGGGCGGGCGTTTGGACCCGGTTGTCCGGGAGCGGGTCCCCAACGGCGGGAGATTGCCTGGGTTTGGCCGGCCGGCAGTCGAACGCCTTTGGCTCCGGACTCCCGTGTCCGATTTCGGTCAGGGAGGGCTGGTTGGAAAGCCCCGACGCTGGCGCACACTATATTATCGGCCTGGGCCCCGGCAAGTTCGGGAAAGTGTCGCAGTCCCGTTCCGGCGGCCGCCCCGTCGGTCAGCGGCAGCTTATCGCGGATAACTTCGGGACGGAAAGTCCGATCCGGTCGGGGTGAACTGCGACTGAACGGGGTGGCGGGGCCGCACAGACCAGTAGCGGGCTTGTGTAGCTGCCTCTTGGCCCGGCCGAGGTACAGCCGTTGGCTGGAGACCGCTTTCCGACTGCTGAGCCGGAGCCGCGGGGGCCCACCTTGACGCGCCGGCTGTCCTAGCAAGCCAGGGGCAAGGGGCATCCAGTGGTACCGGAACGGAGTCGGTCCGACACCGGGAAGCCGGGTGCCCGTCGCTCCGAATCGAGCCCGGTGTTTTCGTGCGTGTAACAGGGCGGGCGTTTGGACCCGGTTGTCCGGGAGCGGGTCCGCAACGGCGGGAGGTTGCCTGAGTTTGGCCGGCCGGCAGTCGAACGCCTTTGGCTCCGGACTCCCGTGTCCGATTTCGGTCAGGGAGGGCTCATTGGAAAGCCCCGGCGCTGGCGCACACTATATTATCGGACTGGATCCCGGCAACTTCGAGAAAGTGTCGGCGACCCGTACCGGCTGCCGCCCCGTCGGTCAGCGGCAGCTTATCGGGGATAACTTCGGGACGGAAAGTCCGATCCGGTCGGGGTCAACTGCCACTGAACGGGGTGGCGGGGCCGCACAGACCAGTAGCGGGCTTGTGCAGCTGCCGCTTGGCCCGGCCGAGGTACAGCCGTTGGCTGGAGACCGCTTTCCGACTGCTGAGCCGGAGCCGCGGGGGCCCACCTTGACGCGCCGGCTGTACTAGCAAGCCAGGGGCAAGGGGCATCCAGTGGTACCGGAACGGAGTCGGTCCGACACCGGGAAGCCGGGTGCCCGTCGCTCCGAATCGAGCCCGGTGTTTTCGTGCGTGTAACAGGGCGGGCGTTTGGACCCGGTTGTCCGGGAGCGGGTCCGCAACGGCGGGAGGTTGCCTGTGTTTGGCCGGCCGGCAGTCGAACGCCTTTGGCTCCGGACTCCCGTGTCCGATTTCGGTCAGGGAGGGCTCGTTGGAAAGCCCCGGCGCTGGCGCACACTATATTATCGGCCTGGACCCCGGCAAGTTCGGGAAAGTGTCGCAGTCCCGTAGCGGCTGCCGCCCCGTCGGTCAGCGGCAGCTTATCGGGGATAACTTCGGGACGGAAAGTCCGATCCGGTTGGGGTGAACTGCTACTGAACGGGGTGGGGGGGCCGCACAGACCAGTAGCGGGCTTGTGCAGCTGCCGCTTGGCCCGGCCGAGGTACAGCCGTTGGCTGGAGACCGCTTTCCGACTGCTGAGCCGGAGCCGCGGGGGCCCACCTTGACGCGCCGGCTGTCCTAGCAAGCCAGGGGCAAGGGGCATCCAGTGGTACCGGAACGGAGTCGGTCCGACACCGGGAAGCCGGGTGCCCGTCGCTCCGAATCGAGCCCGGTGTTTTCGTGCGTGTAACAGGGCGGGCGTTTGGACCCGGTTGTCCGGGAGCGGGTCCGCAACGGCGGGAGGTTGCCTGAGTTTGGCCGGCCGGCAGTCGAACGCCTTTGGCTCCGGACTCCCGTGTCCGATTTCGGTCAGGGAGGGCTCATTGGAAAGCCCCGGCGCTGGCGCACACTATATTATCGGACTGGATCCCGGCAACTTCGGGAAAGTGTCGGCGACCCGTACCGGCTGCCGCCCCGTCGGTCAGCGGCAGCTTATCGGGGATAACTTCGGGAAGGAAAGTCCGATCCGGTCGGGGTCAACTGCCACTGAACGGGGTGGCGGGGCCGCACAGACCAGTAGCGGGCTTGTGTAGCTGCCCCTTTCCCCGGCCGAGGTACAGCCGTTGGCTGGAGACCGCTTTCCGACTGCTGAGCCGGAGCCGCGGGGGCCCACCTTGACGCGCCGGCTGTCCTAGCAAGCCAGGGGCAAGGGGCATCCAAGGGTACCGGAACGGAGTCGGTCCGACACCGGGAAGCCGGGTGCCCGTCGCTCCGAATCGAGCCCGGTGTTTTCGTGCGTGTAACGAGGCGGGCGTTTGGACCCGGTTGTCCTGGAGCGGGTCCGCAACGGCGGGGGATTGCCTGTGTTTGGCCGGCCGGCAGTCGAACGCCTATCGCTCTGGACTCCCGTGTCCGATTTCGGTCAGGGAGGGCTCGTTGGAAAGCCCCGGCGCTGGCGCACACTATATTATCGGCCTGGACCCCGGCAAGTTCGGCAAAGTGTCGCCATCCCGCAGCGGCTGACGGGCCGCCGGTGAGCGGCAGCTTATCGGGCATAACTTCGGGAGGGAAAGTCCGATCCGGTCCGGATCAACGGCAGCCGAACGGGGTGGCGGGCCCGCACAGACCAGTGCCTGGCTTGTGTAGCTGCCCCTTTCCCCGGCCGAGGTACAGCCGTTGGCTGGAGACCACTTTCCGACCACTGAGACGGCGGGGCGGGGGGCGGCCTGCACGCGCCGGCTGCCAGAGCAAGCCAGGGGCAAGGGGCATCCAACGGTATCTGAACGGAGTCGGTCCGACACCGGGAAGCCGGGTGCCCGTCGCTCCGAATCGAGCCTGGGGTGTACGTGTGTTTAACAAGGCGGGCGTTTGGACCCGGTTGCCCGGCACCAGTCGAACGCCTGTCGCTCCCGACTCCCGTGTCCGATTTCGTTCGGGGATGGCTCGTTGGAAAGCCCCGGCGCTGGCGCACACTATATTATCGGCCTGGACCCCGGCAAGTTCGGGAAAGTGTCGCCGTCCCGCAGCGGCTGACGGGCCGTCGGTCAGCGGCAGCTTATCGGGGATAACTTCGGGAAGGAAAGTCCGATCCGGTCGGGGACAACGGCAGCTGAACGGGGTGGCGGGGCCGCACAGAGCAGTGCCTCGCTTGTGTAGCTGCCTCTTTCCGCGGCCGAGGTACAGCCGTTGGCTGGAGACCGCTTTCCGACCACTGAGACGGCGGGGCAGGGGGCGGCCTGCACGCGCCGGCTGCCAGAGCAAGCCAGGGGCAAGGGGCATCCAGCGGTTTCTGAACGGAGTCGGTCCGACACCGAGAAGCCGGGTGCCCGTCGCTCCGAAGCGAGACCGGGGTTTTTCGTGTGTAACGTGGCGGGCCTTTGGACCCGGTTGGCCGGGCGGCAGTGGAACACACACAGACACTCGCATACACTGAGAGAGACAGAGAGAAGATAGAGATACACAGAGTGAGAAAGACAAAGTCAACTCAGTAACTGAAATGTGAAAACTGACAACTGGGAAACCAAAAGTCAGAGTGGCAAATGATGAACCAAGGTGGCAAATGATTAACTGAAAACTTGTCATTCACATTTGGGACGGAATTCAGGATGGGAATGTATTCGGCCGCCTTACCGGGGCTTGGGGGTGCTGCTTTCCCGCTTGTGGAACCGAGTTGGGGTCGTCAAATGGCCTGGTGCATTGTTTGAAACACTGGTTAATGAGTTGTCAAGGTCGGAAATCATAGAACATAAGAGCAGCTCATTAACTGAAATTTTGAACATCGACAACTGGTTAACCAAGAGTCAGAGCGACAAATGATTAACCAAGGAGGCAACTCATTAACTGAATTTCGAACATCGACAACTGGTTAACCAAAAGACACAGGGACAAATGAGTAACCAAAGGGCCAACTCATTAACTGAAATTTCAAAGAGGCAACTCATTAACTGTAATTTTGAACATCGACAACTGGTTAACCAAAAGCCAGAGCGACAAATGATTAACCAAGGAGGCAACTCATTAACTGAATTTCGAACATCGACAACTGGTTAACCAAAAGACACAGGGACAAATGAGTAACCAAAGGGCCAACTCATTAACTGAAATTTCAAAGAGGCAACTCATTAACTGTAATTTTGAACATCGACAACTGGTTAACCAAAAGCCAGAGCGACAAATGATTAACCAAGGAGGCAACTCATTAACTGAATTTCGAACATCGACAACTGGTTAACCAAAAGACACAGGGACAAATGAGTAACCAAAGGGCCAACTCATTAACTGAAATTTCAAAGAGGCAACTCAGTAACTGTAATTTTGAACATCGACAACTGGTTAACCAAAAGCCAGAGCGACAAATGATTAACCAAGGAGGCAACTCATTAACTGAATTTCGAACATCGACAACTGGTTAACCAAAAGACACAGGGACAAATGAGTAACCAAAGGGCCAACTCATTAACTGAAATTTCAAAGAGGCAACTCATTAACTGTAATTTTGAACATCGACAACTGGTTAACCAAAAGCCAGAGCGACAAATGATTAACCAAGGAGGCAACTCATTAACTGAATTTCGAACATCGACAACTGGTTAACCAAAAGACACAGGGACAAATGAGTAACCAAAGGGCCAACTCATTAACTGAAATTTCAAAGAGGCAACTCAGTAACTGTAATTTTGAACATCGACAACTGGTTAACCAAAAGCCAGAGCGACAAATGATTAACCAAGGAGGCAACTCATTAACTGAATTTCGAACATCGACAACTGGTTAACCAAAAGACACAGGGACAAATGAGTAACCAAAGGGCCAACTCATTAACTGAAATTTCAAAGAGGCAACTCATTAACTGTAATTTTGAACATCGACAACTGGTTAACCAAAAGCCAGAGCGACAAATGATTAACCAAGGAGGCAACTCATTAACTGAATTTCGAACATCGACAACTGGTTAACCAAAAGACACAGGGACAAATGAGTAACCAAAGGGCCAACTCATTAACTGAAATTTCAAAGAGGCAACTCATTAACTGTAATTTTGAACATCGACAACTGGTTAACCAAAAGCCAGAGCGACAAATGATTAACCAAGGAGGCAACTCATTAACTGAATTTCGAACATCGACAACTGGTTAACCAAAAGACACAGGGACAAATGAGTAACCAAAGGGCCAACTCATTAACTGAAATTTCAAAGAGGCAACTCATTAACTGAAATTTTGAACATCGACAACTGGTTAACCAAAAGCCAGAGCGACAAATGAATAACCAAGGAGGCAACTCAGTAACTGAATTTCGAACATCGACAACTGGGTAACCAAAAGACACAGGGACAAATGAGTAACCAAAGGGCCAACTCATTAACTGAAATTTCAAAGAGGCTACTCATTAACTGAAATTTGAACATCGACAACTGGTTAACCAAATGTCAGAGCGACAAATGAGTAACCAAGGAGGCAACTGATTAACTGAAAACTTGTCATTCACATTTGGGACGGAATTCACGATGGGAATGTATTCGGCCCCCTTACCGGGCCTTGGGGTGCTGCTTTCCCGCTTGTGGAACCGAGTTGGGGTCGTCAAATGGCCTGGTGCATTGTTTGAAACACTGGTTAATGAGTTGTCAAGGTAGGAAATCATAGAACATAAGAGCAGCTCATTAACTGAAATTTTGAACATCGACAACTGGTTAACCAAGAGTCAGAGCGACAAATGATTAACCAAGGAGGCAACTCATTAACTGAATTTCGAACATCGACAACTGGTTAACCAAAAGACACAGGGACAAATGAGTAACCAAAGGGCCAACTCATTAACTGAAATTTCAAAGAGGCAACTCATTAACTGTAATTTTGAACATCGACAACTGGTTAACCAAAAGCCAGAGCGACAAATGATTAACCAAGGAGGCAACTCATTAACTGAATTTCGAACATCGACAACTGGTTAACCAAAAGACACAGGGACAAATGAGTAACCAAAGGGCCAACTCATTAACTGAAATTTCAAAGAGGCAACTCATTAACTGAAATTTTGAACATCGACAACTGGTTAACCAAAAGCCAGAGCGACAAATGATTAACCAAGGAGGCAACTCAGTAACTGAATTTCGAACATCGACAACTGTTTAACCAAATGTCAGAGCGACAAATGATTAACCAAGGAGGCAACTCATTAACTGAATTTCGAACATCGACAACTGGTTAACCAAGAGTCAGGGCGACAAATGATTAACCAAGGAGGCAACTCATTAACTGAATTTCGAACATCGACAACTGGGTAACCAAAAGACACAGGGACAAATGAGTAACCAAAGGGCCAACTCATTAACTGAAATTTCAAAGAGGCTACTCATTAACTGAAATTTGAACATCGACAACTGGTTAACCAAATGTCAGAGCGACAAATGAGTAACCAAGGAGGCAACTGATTAACTGAAAACTTGTCATTCACATTTGGGACGGAATTCACGATGGGAATGTATTCGGCCCCCTTACCGGGCCTTGGGGTGCTGCTTTCCCGCTTGTGGAACCGAGTTGGGGTCGTCAAATGGCCTGGTGCATTGTTTGAAACACTGGTTAATGAGTTGTCAAGGTAGGAAATCATAGAACATAAGAGCAGCTCATTAACTGAAATTTTGAACATCGACAACTGGTTAACCAAGAGTCAGAGCGACAAATGATTAACCAAGGAGGCAACTCATTAACTGAATTTCGAACATCGACAACTGGTTAACCAAAAGACACAGGGACAAATGAGTAACCAAAGGGCCAACTCATTAACTGAAATTTCAAAGAGGCAACTCATTAACTGTAATTTTGAACATCGACAACTGGTTAACCAAAAGCCAGAGCGACAAATGATTAACCAAGGAGGCAACTCATTAACTGAATTTCGAACATCGACAACTGGTTAACCAAAAGACACAGGGACAAATGAGTAACCAAAGGGCCAACTCATTAACTGAAATTTCAAAGAGGCAACTCATTAACTGAAATTTTGAACATCGACAACTGGTTAACCAAAAGCCAGAGCGACAAATGATTAACCAAGGAGGCAACTCATAAACTGAATTTCGAACATCGACAACTGGGTAACCAAAAGACACAGGGACAAATGAGTAACCAAAGGGCCAACTCATTAACTGAAATTTCAAAGAGGCTACTCATTAACTGAAATTTGAACATCGACAACTGGTTAACCAAATGTCAGAGCGACAAATGAGTAACCAAGCAGGCAACTGATTAACTGAAAACTTGTCATTCACATTTGGGACGGAATTCACGATGGGAATGTATTCGGCCCCCTTACCGGGCCTTGGGGTGCTGCTTTCCCGCTTGTGGAACCGAGTTGGGGTCGTCAAATGGCCTGGTGCATTGTTTGAAACACTGGTTAATGAGTTGTCAAGGTCGGAAATCATAGAACATAAGAGCAGCTCATTAACTGAAATTTCGAACATCGACAACTGGTTAACCAAAAGCCAGAGCGACAAATGATTAACCAAGGAGGCAACTCATTAACTGAATTTCGAACATCGACAACTGGTTAACCAAAAGACACAGGGACAAATGAGTAACCAAAGGGCCAACTCATTAACTGAAATTTCAAAGAGGCAACTCATTAACTGAAATTTTGAACATCGACAACTGGTTAACCAAAAGCCAGAGCGACAAATGATTAACCAAGGAGGCAACTCATTAACTGAATTTCGAACATCGACAACTGGGTAACCAAAAGACACAGGGACAAATGAGTAACCAAAGGGCCAACTCATTAACTGAAATTTCAAAGAGGCTACTCATTAACTGAAATTTGAACATCGACAACTGGTTAACCAAATGTCAGAGCGACAAATGAGTAACCAAGCAGGCAACTGATTAACTGAAAACTTGTCATTCACATTAGGGACGGAATTCACGATGGGAATGTATTCGGCCCCCTTACCGGGCCTTGGGGTGCTGCTTTCCCGCTTGTGGAACCGAGTTGGGGTCGTCAAATGGCCTGGTGCATTGTTTGAAACACTGGTTAATGAGTTGTCAAGGTCGGAAATCATAGAACATAAGAGCAGCTCATTAACTGAAATTTTGAACATCGACAACTGGTTAACCAAAAGCCAGAGCGACAAATGATTAACCAAGGAGGCAACTCATTAACTGAATTTCGAACATCGACAACTGGTTAACCAAAAGACACAGGGACAAATGAGTAACCAAAGGGCCAACTCATTAACTGAAATTTCAAAGAGGCAACTCATTAACTGAAATTTTGAACATCGACAACTGGTTAACCAAAAGCCAGAGCGACAAATGATTAACCAAGGAGGCAACTCATTAACTGAATTTCGAACATCGACAACTGGTTAACCAAATGTCAGAGCGACAAATGATTAACCAAGGAGGCAACTCATTAACTGAATTTCGAACATCGACAACTGGTTAACCAAGAGTCAGGGCGACAAATGATTAACCAAGGAGGCAACTCATTAACTGAATTTCGAACATCGACAACTGGGTAACCAAAAGACACAGGGACAAATGAGTAACCAAAGGGCCAACTCATTAACTGAAATTTCAAAGAGGCAACTCATTAACTGAAATTTTGAACATCGACAACTGGTTAACCAAATGTCAGAGCGACAAATGAGTAACCAAGCAGGCAACTCATTAACTGAAAACTTGTCATTCACATTTGGGACGGAATTCACGATGGGAATGTATTCGGCCCCCTTACCGGGCCTTGGGGTGCTGCTTTCCCGCTTGTGGAACCGAGTTGGGGTCGTCAAATGGCCTGGTGCATTGTTTGAAACACTGGTTAATGAGTTGTCAAGGTCGGAAATCATAGAACATAAGAGCAGCTCATTAACTGAAATTTCGAACATCGACAACTGGTTAACCAAAAGCCAGAGCGACAAATGATTAACCAAGGAGGCAACTCATTAACTGAATTTCGAACATCGACAACTGGTTAACCAAAAGACACAGGGACAAATGAGTAACCAAAGGGCCAACTCATTAACTGAAATTTCAAAGAGGCAACTTAGTAACTGAAATTTTGAACATCGACAACTGGTTAACCAAAAGCCAGAGCGACAAATGATTAACCAAGGAGGCAACTCATTAACTGAATTTCGAACATCGACAACTGGGTAACCAAAAGACACAGGGACAAATGAGTAACCAAAGGGCCAACTCATTAACTGAAATTTCAAAGAGGCTACTCATTAACTGAAATTTGAACATCGACAACTGGATAACCAAATGTCAGAGCGACAAATGAGTAACCAAGCAGGCAACTGATTAACTGAAAACTTGTCATTCACATTAGGGACGGAATTCACGATGGGAATGTATTCGGCCCCCTTACCGGGCCTTGGGGTGCTGCTTTCCCGCTTGTGGAACCGAGTTGGGGTCGTCAAATGGCCTGGTGCATTGTTTGAAACACTGGTTAATGAGTTGTCAAGGTCGGAAATCATAGAACATAAGAGCAGCTCATTAACTGAAATTTTGAACATCGACAACTGGTTAACCAAAAGCCAGAGCGACAAATGATTAACCAAGGAGGCAACTCATTAACTGAATTTCGAACATCGACAACTGGTTAACCAAAAGACACAGGGACAAATGAGTAACCAAAGGGCCAACTCATTAACTGAAATTTCAAAGAGGCAACTCATTAACTGAAATTTTGAACATCGACAACTGGTTAACCAAAAGCCAGAGCGACAAATGATTAACCAAGGAGGCAACTCATTAACTGAATTTCGAACATCGACAACTGGTTAACCAAATGTCAGAGCGACAAATGAGTAACCAAGGAGGCAACTCAATAACTGAATTTCGAACATCGACAACTGGTTAACCAAGAGTCAGGGCGACAAATGATTAACCAAGGAGGCAACTCATTAACTGAATTTCGAACATCGACAACTGGTTAACCAAAAGACACAGGGACAAATGAGTAACCAAAGGGCCAACTCATTAACTGAAATTTCAAAGAGGCAACTCATTAACTGAAATTTTGAACATCGACAACTGGTTAACCAAATGTCAGAGCGACAAATGAGTAACCAAGCAGGCAACTGATTAACTGAAAACTTGTCATTCACATTTGGGACGGAATTCACGATGGGAATGTATTCGGCCCCCTTACCGGGCCTTGGGGTGCTGCTTTCCCGCTTGTGGAACCGAGTTGGGGTCGTCAAATGGCCTGGTGCATTGTTTGAAACACTGGTTAATGAGTTGTCAAGGTCGGAAATCATAGAACATAAGAGCAGCTCATTAACTGAAATTTCGAACATCGACAACTGGTTAACCAAAAGCCAGAGCGACAAATGATTAACCAAGGAGGCAACTCATTAACTGAATTTCGAACATCGACAACTGGTTAACCAAAAGACACAGGGACAAATGAGTAACCAAAGGGCCAACTCATTAACTGAAATTTCAAAGAGGCAACTCATTAACTGAAATTTTGAACATCGACAACTGGTTAACCAAAAGCCAGAGCGACAAATGATTAACCAAGGAGGCAACTCATTAACTGAATTTCGAACATCGACAACTGGTTAACCAAATGTCAGAGCGACAAATGAGTAACCAAGGAGGCAACTCAATAACTGAATTTCGAACATCGACAACTGGTTAACCAAGAGTCAGGGCGACAAATGATTAACCAAGGAGGCAACTCATTAACTGAATTTCGAACATCGACAACTGGTTAACCAAAAGACACAGGGACAAATGAGTAACCAAAGGGCCAACTCATTAACTGAAATTTCAAAGAGGCAACTCATTAACTGAAATTTTGAACATCGACAACTGGTTAACCAAATGTCAGAGCGACAAATGAGTAACCAAGCAGGCAACTGATTAACTGAAAACTTGTCATTCACATTTGGGACGGAATTCACGATGGGAATGTATTCGGCCCCCTTACCGGGCCTTGGGGTGCTGCTTTCCCGCTTGTGGAACCGAGTTGGGGTCGTCAAATGGCCTGGTGCATTGTTTGAAACACTGGTTAATGAGTTGTCAAGGTCGGAAATCATAGAACATAAGAGCAGCTCATTAACTGAAATTTCGAACATCGACAACTGGTTAACCAAAAGCCAGAGCGACAAATGATTAACCAAGGAGGCAACTCATTAACTGAATTTCGAACATCGACAACTGGTTAACCAAAAGACACAGGGACAAATGAGTAACCAAAGGGCCAACTCATTAACTGAAATTTCAAAGAGGCAACTCATTAACTGAAATTTTGAACATCGACAACTGGTTAACCAAAAGCCAGAGCGACAAATGATTAACCAAGGAGGCAACTCATTAACTGAATTTCGAACATCGACAACTGGGTAACCAAAAGACACAGGGACAAATGAGTAACCAAAGGGCCAACTCATTAACTGAAATTTCAAAGAGGCTACTCATTAACTGAAATTTGAACATCGACAACTGGTTAACCAAATGTCAGAGCGACAAATGAGTAACCAAGCAGGCAACTGATTAACTGAAAACTTGTCATTCACATTAGGGACGGAATTCACGATGGGAATGTATTCGGCCCCCTTACCGGGCCTTGGGGTGCTGCTTTCCCGCTTGTGGAACCGAGTTGGGGTCGTCAAATGGCCTGGTGCATTGTTTGAAACACTGGTTAATGAGTTGTCAAGGTCGGAAATCATAGAACATAAGAGCAGCTCATTAACTGAAATTTTGAACATCGACAACTGGTTAACCAAAAGCCAGAGCGACAAATGATTAACCAAGGAGGCAACTCATTAACTGAATTTCGAACATCGACAACTGGTTAACCAAAAGACACAGGGACAAATGAGTAACCAAAGGGCCAACTCATTAACTGAAATTTCAAAGAGGCAACTCATTAACTGAAATTTTGAACATCGACAACTGGTTAACCAAAAGCCAGAGCGACAAATGATTAACCAAGGAGGCAACTCATTAACTGAATTTCGAACATCGACAACTGGTTAACCAAATGTCAGAGCGACAAATGATTAACCAAGGAGGCAACTCATTAACTGAATTTCGAACATCGACAACTGGTTAACCAAGAGTCAGGGCGACAAATGATTAACCAAGGAGGCAACTCATTAACTGAATTTCGAACATCGACAACTGGGTAACCAAAAGACACAGGGACAAATGAGTAACCAAAGGGCCAACTCATTAACTGAAATTTCAAAGAGGCAACTCATTAACTGAAATTTTGAACATCGACAACTGGTTAACCAAATGTCAGAGCGACAAATGAGTAACCAAGCAGGCAACTCATTAACTGAAAACTTGTCATTCACATTTGGGACGGAATTCACGATGGGAATGTATTCGGCCCCCTTACCGGGCCTTGGGGTGCTGCTTTCCCGCTTGTGGAACCGAGTTGGGGTCGTCAAATGGCCTGGTGCATTGTTTGAAACACTGGTTAATGAGTTGTCAAGGTCGGAAATCATAGAACATAAGAGCAGCTCATTAACTGAAATTTCGAACATCGACAACTGGTTAACCAAAAGCCAGAGCGACAAATGATTAACCAAGGAGGCAACTCATTAACTGAATTTCGAACATCGACAACTGGTTAACCAAAAGACACAGGGACAAATGAGTAACCAAAGGGCCAACTCATTAACTGAAATTTCAAAGAGGCAACTTAGTAACTGAAATTTTGAACATCGACAACTGGTTAACCAAAAGCCAGAGCGACAAATGATTAACCAAGGAGGCAACTCATTAACTGAATTTCGAACATCGACAACTGGGTAACCAAAAGACACAGGGACAAATGAGTAACCAAAGGGCCAACTCATTAACTGAAATTTCAAAGAGGCTACTCATTAACTGAAATTTGAACATCGACAACTGGATAACCAAATGTCAGAGCGACAAATGAGTAACCAAGCAGGCAACTGATTAACTGAAAACTTGTCATTCACATTAGGGACGGAATTCACGATGGGAATGTATTCGGCCCCCTTACCGGGCCTTGGGGTGCTGCTTTCCCGCTTGTGGAACCGAGTTGGGGTCGTCAAATGGCCTGGTGCATTGTTTGAAACACTGGTTAATGAGTTGTCAAGGTCGGAAATCATAGAACATAAGAGCAGCTCATTAACTGAAATTTTGAACATCGACAACTGGTTAACCAAAAGCCAGAGCGACAAATGATTAACCAAGGAGGCAACTCATTAACTGAATTTCGAACATCGACAACTGGTTAACCAAAAGACACAGGGACAAATGAGTAACCAAAGGGCCAACTCATTAACTGAAATTTCAAAGAGGCAACTCATTAACTGAAATTTTGAACATCGACAACTGGTTAACCAAAAGCCAGAGCGACAAATGATTAACCAAGGAGGCAACTCATTAACTGAATTTCGAACATCGACAACTGGTTAACCAAATGTCAGAGCGACAAATGAGTAACCAAGGAGGCAACTCAATAACTGAATTTCGAACATCGACAACTGGTTAACCAAGAGTCAGGGCGACAAATGATTAACCAAGGAGGCAACTCATTAACTGAATTTCGAACATCGACAACTGGTTAACCAAAAGACACAGGGACAAATGAGTAACCAAAGGGCCAACTCATTAACTGAAATTTCAAAGAGGCAACTCATTAACTGAAATTTTGAACATCGACAACTGGTTAACCAAATGTCAGAGCGACAAATGAGTAACCAAGCAGGCAACTGATTAACTGAAAACTTGTCATTCACATTTGGGACGGAATTCACGATGGGAATGTATTCGGCCCCCTTACCGGGCCTTGGGGTGCTGCTTTCCCGCTTGTGGAACCGAGTTGGGGTCGTCAAATGGCCTGGTGCATTGTTTGAAACACTGGTTAATGAGTTGTCAAGGTCGGAAATCATAGAACATAAGAGCAGCTCATTAACTGAAATTTCGAACATCGACAACTGAATAACCAAAAGCCAGAGCGACAAATGATTAACCAAGGAGGCAACTCATTAACTGAATTTCGAACATCGACAACTGGTTAACCAAAAGACACAGGGACAAATGAGTAACCAAAGGGCCAACTCATTAACTGAAATTTCAAAGAGGCAACTCATTAACTGAAATTTTGAACATCGACAACTGGTTAACCAAAAGCCAGAGCGACAAATGATTAACCAAGGAGGCAACTCATTAACTGAATTTCGAACATCGACAACTGGGTAACCAAAAGACACAGGGACAAATGAGTAACCAAAGGGCCAACTCATTAACTGAAATTTCAAAGAGGCTACTCATTAACTGAAATTTGAACATCGACAACTGGTTAACCAAATGTCAGAGCGACAAATGAGTAACCAAGCAGGCAACTGATTAACTGAAAACTTGTCATTCACATTAGGGACGGAATTCACGATGGGAATGTATTCGGCCCCCTTACCGGGCCTTGGGGTGCTGCTTTCCCGCTTGTGGAACCGAGTTGGGGTCGTCAAATGGCCTGGTGCATTGTTTGAAACACTGGTTAATGAGTTGTCAAGGTCGGAAATCATAGAACATAAGAGCAGCTCATTAACTGAAATTTTGAACATCGACAACTGGTTAACCAAAAGCCAGAGCGACAAATGATTAACCAAGGAGGCAACTCATTAACTGAATTTCGAACATCGACAACTGGTTAACCAAAAGACACAGGGACAAATGAGTAACCAAAGGGCCAACTCATTAACTGAAATTTCAAAGAGGCAACTCATTAACTGAAATTTTGAACATCGACAACTGGTTAACCAAAAGCCAGAGCGACAAATGATTAACCAAGGAGGCAACTCATTAACTGAATTTCGAACATCGACAACTGGTTAACCAAATGTCAGAGCGACAAATGAGTAACCAAGGAGGCAACTCAATAACTGAATTTCGAACATCGACAACTGGTTAACCAAGAGTCAGGGCGACAAATGATTAACCAAGGAGGCAACTCATTAACTGAATTTCGAACATCGACAACTGGTTAACCAAAAGACACAGGGACAAATGAGTAACCAAAGGGCCAACTCATTAACTGAAATTTCAAAGAGGCAACTCATTAACTGAAATTTTGAACATCGACAACTGGTTAACCAAATGTCAGAGCGACAAATGAGTAACCAAGCAGGCAACTGATTAACTGAAAACTTGTCATTCACATTTGGGACGGAATTCACGATGGGAATGTATTCGGCCCCCTTACCGGGCCTTGGGGTGCTGCTTTCCCGCTTGTGGAACCGAGTTGGGGTCGTCAAATGGCCTGGTGCATTGTTTGAAACACTGGTTAATGAGTTGTCAAGGTCGGAAATCATAGAACATAAGAGCAGCTCATTAACTGAAATTTCGAACATCGACAACTGGTTAACCAAAAGCCAGAGCGACAAATGATTAACCAAGGAGGCAACTCATTAACTGAATTTCGAACATCGACAACTGGTTAACCAAAAGACACAGGGACAAATGAGTAACCAAAGGGCCAACTCATTAACTGAAATTTCAAAGAGGCAACTCATTAACTGAAATTTTGAACATCGACAACTGGTTAACCAAAAGCCAGAGCGACAAATGATTAACCAAGGAGGCAACTCATTAACTGAATTTCGAACATCGACAACTGGGTAACCAAAAGACACAGGGACAAATGAGTAACCAAAGGGCCAACTCATTAACTGAAATTTCAAAGAGGCTACTCATTAACTGAAATTTGAACATCGACAACTGGTTAACCAAATGTCAGAGCGACAAATGAGTAACCAAGCAGGCAACTGATTAACTGAAAACTTGTCATTCACATTTGGGACGGAATTCACGATGGGAATGTATTCGGCCCCCTTACCGGGCCTTGGGGTGCTGCTTTCCCGCTTGTGGAACCGAGTTGGGGTCGTCAAATGGCCTGGTGCATTGTTTGAAACACTGGTTAATGAGTTGTCAAGGTCGGAAATCATAGAACATAAGAGCAGCTCATTAACTGAAATTTTGAACATCGACAACTGGTTAACCAAAAGCCAGAGCGACAAATGATTAACCAAGGAGGCAACTCATTAACTGAATTTCGAACATCGACAACTGGTTAACCAAAAGACACAGGGACAAATGAGTAACCAAAGGGCCAACTCATTAACTGAAATTTCAAAGAGGCAACTCATTAACTGTAATTTTGAACATCGACAACTGGTTAACCAAAAGCCAGAGCGACAAATGATTAACCAAGGAGGCAACTCATTAACTGAATTTCGAACATCGACAACTGGTTAACCAAATGTCAGAGCGACAAATGATTAACCAAGGAGGCAACTCAGTAACTGAATTTCGAACATCGACAACTGGTTAACCAAGAGTCAGGGCGACAAATGATTAACCAAGGAGGCAACTCATTAACTGAATTTCGAACATCGACAACTGGGTAACCAAAAGACACAGGGACAAATGAGTAACCAAAGGGCCAACTCATTAACTGAAATTTCAAAGAGGCTACTCATTAACTGAAATTTGAACATCGACAACTGGTTAACCAAATGTCAGAGCGACAAATGAGTAACCAAGCAGGCAACTGATTAACTGAAAACTTGTCATTCACATTTGGGACGGAATTCACGATGGGAATGTATTCGGCCCCCTTACCGGGCCTTGGGGTGCTGCTTTCCCGCTTGTGGAACCGAGTTGGGGTCGTCAAATGGCCTGGTGCATTGTTTGAAACACTGGTTAATGAGTTGTCAAGGTCGGAAATCATAGAACATAAGAGCAGCTCATTAACTGAAATTTTGAACATCGACAACTGGTTAACCAAAAGCCAGAGCGACAAATGATTAACCAAGGAGGCAACTCATTAACTGAATTTCGAACATCGACAACTGGTTAACCAAAAGACACAGGGACAAATGAGTAACCAAAGGGCCAACTCATTAACTGAAATTTCAAAGAGGCAACTCATTAACTGAAATTTTGAACATCGACAACTGGTTAACCAAAAGCCAGAGCGACAAATGATTAACCAAGGAGGCAACTCATTAACTGAATTTCGAACATCGACAACTGGTTAACCAAGAGTCAGAGCGACAAATGATTAACCAAGGAGGCAACTCACTAACTGAATTTCGAACATCGACAACTGGGTAACCAAAAGACACAGGGACAAATGAGTAACCAAAGGGCCAACTCATTAACTGAAATTTCAAAGAGGCTACTCATTAACTGAAATTTGAACATCGACAACTGGTTAACCAAATGTCAGAGCGACAAATGAGTAACCAAGCAGGCAACTGATTAACTGAAAACTTGTCATTCACATTTGGGACGGAATTCACGATGGGAATGTATTCGGCCCCCTTACCGGGCCTTGGGGTGCTGCTTTCCCGCTTGTGGAACCGAGTTGGGGTCGTCAAATGGCCTGGTGCATTGTTTGAAACACTGGTTAATGAGTTGTCAAGGTAGGAAATCATAGAACATAAGAGCAGCTCATTAACTGAAATTTTGAACATCGACAACTGGTTAACCAAGAGTCAGAGCGACAAATGATTAACCAAGGAGGCAACTCATTAACTGAATTTCGAACATCGACAACTGGTTAACCAAAAGACACAGGGACAAATGAGTAACCAAAGGGCCAACTCATTAACTGAAATTTCAAAGAGGCAACTCATTAACTGTAATTTTGAACATCGACAACTGGTTAACCAAAAGCCAGAGCGACAAATGATTAACCAAGGAGGCAACTCATTAACTGAATTTCGAACATCGACAACTGGTTAACCAAAAGACACAGGGACAAATGAGTAACCAAAGGGCCAACTCATTAACTGAAATTTCAAAGAGGCAACTCATTAACTGAATTTCGAACATCGACAACTGGTTAACCAAATGTCAGAGCGACAAATGATTAACCAAGCAGGCAACTGATGAACTGAAATTTTAAAATTGACAACTGGATAACCAAAAGTGGGAACTCATGCTTCGGACGGGCTTACATACGGCAGGCTGACGCCCGGCAGAGGCCCGGGCTTCGCCTCCCTTGCGTAAGCGACCGTCTCCGAATCGATTAAAGGCGTAAAATCGGAGTTCAGAGCGGGAAAATTTTTTCCCGAAAACGGCCGGAAAAAAAAAAATGTCTCCTTTTCCGCCGAGCAGGGTGGCATTCGAACGGGCACGGGAAGCCGCGTCTAACGGTGTAAAAACGGCTTGGCTCCGACGCGGGAGTGCGGAGATATGGCCGTTCAAAGTTGTACTGGAAGTCCGGAAGGAGAAAAATTTGACTGCCTGTAGCCGAAAAAAGTTCCAGCGGTCGGTCACAAAAGTCAAATCCGTCCCGCTGATTTGACACTTGTCATTTCTGGCAGGGGGGATTGGCGGGGTACCTGGAGAATGGTAGGAGGTGGTTTTTCGAGACTTTATCTGTTTTCCAGATTACTGTCTAGGGCCTCCAGGTCTGCAGAGACCGACCCGGGCTGCCGTCCAACCGACTTTTAACCCTTTTTGGGTGGAAATTTATTTCCATTTTTAACCAATTTTCGGGTTTTTGGTCGGGCTTAAAAACGGCAGCCTGACGCCCGGCAGAGGCCGGGGCTTCGGCTCCCTTGCGTAAGGGACCGTATACGAAACGATTAAAGCCGAAAAATCCGAGTTCAGAGCGGGAATTTTTTTTCCCGAAATCGGCCGAAAAATAAAAAAATTCTCCTTTTCCGCCGAGCAGGGCGGCATTCGAACGGGCACGGGAAGCCGCGTCTAACGGTGTAAAAACGGCTTGGCTCCGACGCGGGAGTGCGGAGATATGGCCGTTCAAAGTTGTACTGGAAGTCCGGAAGGAGAAAAATTTGACTGCCTGTAGCCGAAAAAAGTTCCAGCGGTCGGTCACAAAAGTCAAATCCGTCCCGCTGATTTGACACTTGTCATTTCTGGCAGGGGGGATTGGCGGGGTACCTGGAGAATGGTAGGAGGTGGTTTCTCGAGACTTTGTCTGTTTTCCAGATTACTGTCTAGGGCCTCCAGGTCTGCAGAGACCGACCAGGGCTGCCGTCCAACCGACTTTTAACCCTTTTTGGGTGGAAATTTATTTCCATTTTTAACCAATTTTCGGGTTTTTGGTCGGGCTTAAAAAACGGCAGCCTGACGCCTGGCAGAGGCCGGGGCTTCGGCTCCCCTTGCGTAAGGGACCGTATTCGACCCGATTAAGCCCCGAAAATGGATCCAAATGTCGGCCGACCAAGTAAGCTTGCTGGGGAGAGAGACTAAGTGCCGGGCTGGGCACCTCATTAACCAGTGAAAAGTTTTGGCTGCTGGAGAGACTAAGTCCCAGCCTGGGCACATCATTAACCATAAATGAAAAAGGCGAGGCCGAGTCTGGTGCATGGCTAACTGATTAACCAAATTGGCAAGGCCCGGGCTGAAAGTGAATGAGCGACCCGTGGCCAGGGGGCTGGAATGCGGGAGAGAATCCAACCCCCAAAATATGGAAGTCCGATGAGAAAATATTCGGCCGCCTTTTGCGGGCCTCGGGTGTTGCTTCCCGGCCTGGGAAAGTGAGTTGCTCCCGCCGAATTGACATGTGCATTTAACGATTTCGAGACATGATTAACCAAAACGCGGAAGTCCGATGAGAAAATATTAGGGCCCTT
>NW_028225184.1:9017627-9035127 GCF_052327205.1 Somniosus microcephalus
GAGCGGGTCCCCAACGGCGGGAGATTGCCTGGGTTTGGCCGGCCGGCAGTCGAACGCCTTTGGCTCCGGACTCCCGTGTCCGATTTCGGTCAGGGAGGGCTGGTTGGAAAGCCCCGACGCTGGCGCACACTATATTATCGGCCTGGGCCCCGGCAAGTTCGGGAAAGTGTCGCAGTCCCGTTCCGGCGGCCGCCCCGTCGGTCAGCGGCAGCTTATCGCGGATAACTTCGGGACGGAAAGTCCGATCCGGTCGGGGTGAACTGCGACTGAACGGGGTGGCGGGGCCGCACAGACCAGTAGCGGGCTTGTGTAGCTGCCTCTTGGCCCGGCCGAGGTACAGCCGTTGGCTGGAGACCGCTTTCCGACTGCTGAGCCGGAGCCGCGGGGGCCCACCTTGACGCGCCGGCTGTCCTAGCAAGCCAGGGGCAAGGGGCATCCAGTGGTACCGGAACGGAGTCGGTCCGACACCGGGAAGCCGGGTGCCCGTCGCTCCGAATCGAGCCCGGTGTTTTCGTGCGTGTAACAGGGCGGGCGTTTGGACCCGGTTGTCCGGGAGCGGGTCCGCAACGGCGGGAGGTTGCCTGAGTTTGGCCGGCCGGCAGTCGAACGCCTTTGGCTCCGGACTCCCGTGTCCGATTTCGGTCAGGGAGGGCTCATTGGAAAGCCCCGGCGCTGGCGCACACTATATTATCGGACTGGATCCCGGCAACTTCGAGAAAGTGTCGGCGACCCGTACCGGCTGCCGCCCCGTCGGTCAGCGGCAGCTTATCGGGGATAACTTCGGGACGGAAAGTCCGATCCGGTTGGGGTCAACTGCCACTGAACGGGGTGGCGGGGCCGCACAGACCAGTAGCGGGCTTGTGCAGCTGCCGCTTGGCCCGGCCGAGGTACAGCCGTTGGCTGGAGACCGCTTTCCGACTGCTGAGCCGGAGCCGCGGGGGCCCACCTTGACGCGCCGGCTGTACTAGCAAGCCAGGGGCAAGGGGCATCCAGTGGTACCGGAACGGAGTCGGTCCGACACCGGGAAGCCGGGTGCCCGTCGCTCCGAATCGAGCCCGGTGTTTTCGTGCGTGTAACAGGGCGGGCGTTTGGACCCGGTTGTCCGGGAGCGGGTCCGCAACGGCGGGAGGTTGCCTGTGTTTGGCCGGCCGGCAGTCGAACGCCTTTGGCTCCGGACTCCCGTGTCCGATTTCGGTCAGGGAGGGCTCGTTGGAAAGCCCCGGCGCTGGCGCACACTATATTATCGGCCTGGACCCCGGCAAGTTCGGGAAAGTGTCGCAGTCCCGTAGCGGCTGCCGCCCCGTCGGTCAGCGGCAGCTTATCGGGGATAACTTCGGGACGGAAAGTCCGATCCGGTTGGGGTGAACTGCTACTGAACGGGGTGGGGGGGCCGCACAGACCAGTAGCGGGCTTGTGCAGCTGCCGCTTGGCCCGGCCGAGGTACAGCCGTTGGCTGGAGACCGCTTTCCGACTGCTGAGCCGGAGCCGCGGGGGCCCACCTTGACGCGCCGGCTGTCCTAGCAAGCCAGGGGCAAGGGGCATCCAGTGGTACCGGAACGGAGTCGGTCCGACACCGGGAAGCCGGGTGCCCGTCGCTCCGAATCGAGCCCGGTGTTTTCGTGCGTGTAACAGGGCGGGCGTTTGGACCCGGTTGTCCGGGAGCGGGTCCGCAACGGCGGGAGGTTGCCTGAGTTTGGCCGGCCGGCAGTCGAACGCCTTTGGCTCCGGACTCCCGTGTCCGATTTCGGTCAGGGAGGGCTCATTGGAAAGCCCCGGCGCTGGCGCACACTATATTATCGGACTGGATCCCGGCAACTTCGGGAAAGTGTCGGCGACCCGTACCGGCTGCCGCCCCGTCGGTCAGCGGCAGCTTATCGGGGATAACTTCGGGAAGGAAAGTCCGATCCGGTCGGGGTCAACTGCCACTGAACGGGGTGGCGGGGCCGCACAGACCAGTAGCGGGCTTGTGTAGCTGCCCCTTTCCCCGGCCGAGGTACAGCCGTTGGCTGGAGACCGCTTTCCGACTGCTGAGCCGGAGCCGCGGGGGCCCACCTTGACGCGCCGGCTGTCCTAGCAAGCCAGGGGCAAGGGGCATCCAAGGGTACCGGAACGGAGTCGGTCCGACACCGGGAAGCCGGGTGCCCGTCGCTCCGAATCGAGCCCGGTGTTTTCGTGCGTGTAACGAGGCGGGCGTTTGGACCCGGTTGTCCTGGAGCGGGTCCGCAACGGCGGGGGATTGCCTGTGTTTGGCCGGCCGGCAGTCGAACGCCTATCGCTCTGGACTCCCGTGTCCGATTTCGGTCAGGGAGGGCTCGTTGGAAAGCCCCGGCGCTGGCGCACACTATATTATCGGCCTGGACCCCGGCAAGTTCGGCAAAGTGTCGCCATCCCGCAGCGGCTGACGGGCCGCCGGTGAGCGGCAGCTTATCGGGCATAACTTCGGGAGGGAAAGTCCGATCCGGTCCGGATCAACGGCAGCCGAACGGGGTGGCGGGCCCGCACAGACCAGTGCCTGGCTTGTGTAGCTGCCCCTTTCCCCGGCCGAGGTACAGCCGTTGGCTGGAGACCACTTTCCGACCACTGAGACGGCGGGGCGGGGGGCGGCCTGCACGCGCCGGCTGCCAGAGCAAGCCAGGGGCAAGGGGCATCCAACGGTATCTGAACGGAGTCGGTCCGACACCGGGAAGCCGGGTGCCCGTCGCTCCGAATCGAGCCTGGGGTGTACGTGTGTTTAACAAGGCGGGCGTTTGGACCCGGTTGCCCGGCACCAGTCGAACGCCTGTCGCTCCCGACTCCCGTGTCCGATTTCGTTCGGGGATGGCTCGTTGGAAAGCCCCGGCGCTGGCGCACACTATATTATCGGCCTGGACCCCGGCAAGTTCGGGAAAGTGTCGCCGTCCCGCAGCGGCTGACGGGCCGTCGGTCAGCGGCAGCTTATCGGGGATAACTTCGGGAAGGAAAGTCCGATCCGGTCGGGGACAACGGCAGCTGAACGGGGTGGCGGGGCCGCACAGAGCAGTGCCTCGCTTGTGTAGCTGCCTCTTTCCGCGGCCGAGGTACAGCCGTTGGCTGGAGACCGCTTTCCGACCACTGAGACGGCGGGGCAGGGGGCGGCCTGCACGCGCCGGCTGCCAGAGCAAGCCAGGGGCAAGGGGCATCCAGCGGTTTCTGAACGGAGTCGGTCCGACACCGAGAAGCCGGGTGCCCGTCGCTCCGAAGCGAGACCGGGGTTTTTCGTGTGTAACGTGGCGGGCCTTTGGACCCGGTTGGCCGGGCGGCAGTGGAACACACACAGACACTCGCATACACTGAGAGAGACAGAGAGAAGATAGAGATACACAGAGTGAGAAAGACAAAGTCAACTCAGTAACTGAAATGTGAAAACTGACAACTGGGAAACCAAAAGTCAGAGTGGCAAATGATGAACCAAGGTGGCAAATGATTAACTGAAAACTTGTCATTCACATTTGGGACGGAATTCAGGATGGGAATGTATTCGGCCGCCTTACCGGGGCTTGGGGGTGCTGCTTTCCCGCTTGTGGAACCGAGTTGGGGTCGTCAAATGGCCTGGTGCATTGTTTGAAACACTGGTTAATGAGTTGTCAAGGTCGGAAATCATAGAACATAAGAGCAGCTCATTAACTGAAATTTTGAACATCGACAACTGGTTAACCAAGAGTCAGAGCGACAAATGATTAACCAAGGAGGCAACTCATTAACTGAATTTCGAACATCGACAACTGGTTAACCAAAAGACACAGGGACAAATGAGTAACCAAAGGGCCAACTCATTAACTGAAATTTCAAAGAGGCAACTCATTAACTGTAATTTTGAACATCGACAACTGGTTAACCAAAAGCCAGAGCGACAAATGAGTAACCAAGGAGGCAACTCATTAACTGAATTTCGAACATCGACAACTGGTTAACCAAAAGACACAGGGACAAATGAGTAACCAAAGGGCCAACTCATTAACTGAAATTTCAAAGAGGCAACTCATTAACTGTAATTTTGAACATCGACAACTGGTTAACCAAAAGCCAGAGCGACAAATGATTAACCAAGGAGGCAACTCATTAACTGAATTTCGAACATCGACAACTGGTTAACCAAAAGACACAGGGACAAATGAGTAACCAAAGGGCCAACTCATTAACTGAAATTTCAAAGAGGCAACTCAGTAACTGTAATTTTGAACATCGACAACTGGTTAACCAAAAGCCAGAGCGACAAATGATTAACCAAGGAGGCAACTCATTAACTGAATTTCGAACATCGACAACTGGTTAACCAAAAGACACAGGGACAAATGAGTAACCAAAGGGCCAACTCATTAACTGAAATTTCAAAGAGGCAACTCATTAACTGTAATTTTGAACATCGACAACTGGTTAACCAAAAGCCAGAGCGACAAATGATTAACCAAGGAGGCAACTCATTAACTGAATTTCGAACATCGACAACTGGTTAACCAAAAGACACAGGGACAAATGAGTAACCAAAGGGCCAACTCATTAACTGAAATTTCAAAGAGGCAACTCAGTAACTGTAATTTTGAACATCGACAACTGGTTAACCAAAAGCCAGAGCGACAAATGATTAACCAAGGAGGCAACTCATTAACTGAATTTCGAACATCGACAACTGGTTAACCAAAAGACACAGGGACAAATGAGTAACCAAAGGGCCAACTCATTAACTGAAATTTCAAAGAGGCAACTCATTAACTGTAATTTTGAACATCGACAACTGGTTAACCAAAAGCCAGAGCGACAAATGATTAACCAAGGAGGCAACTCATTAACTGAATTTCGAACATCGACAACTGGTTAACCAAAAGACACAGGGACAAATGAGTAACCAAAGGGCCAACTCATTAACTGAAATTTCAAAGAGGCAACTCATTAACTGTAATTTTGAACATCGACAACTGGTTAACCAAAAGCCAGAGCGACAAATGATTAACCAAGGAGGCAACTCATTAACTGAATTTCGAACATCGACAACTGGTTAACCAAAAGACACAGGGACAAATGAGTAACCAAAGGGCCAACTCATTAACTGAAATTTCAAAGAGGCAACTCATTAACTGAAATTTTGAACATCGACAACTGGTTAACCAAAAGCCAGAGCGACAAATGAATAACCAAGGAGGCAACTCAGTAACTGAATTTCGAACATCGACAACTGGGTAACCAAAAGACACAGGGACAAATGAGTAACCAAAGGGCCAACTCATTAACTGAAATTTCAAAGAGGCTACTCATTAACTGAAATTTGAACATCGACAACTGGTTAACCAAATGTCAGAGCGACAAATGAGTAACCAAGGAGGCAACTGATTAACTGAAAACTTGTCATTCACATTTGGGACGGAATTCACGATGGGAATGTATTCGGCCCCCTTACCGGGCCTTGGGGTGCTGCTTTCCCGCTTGTGGAACCGAGTTGGGGTCGTCAAATGGCCTGGTGCATTGTTTGAAACACTGGTTAATGAGTTGTCAAGGTAGGAAATCATAGAACATAAGAGCAGCTCATTAACTGAAATTTTGAACATCGACAACTGGTTAACCAAGAGTCAGAGCGACAAATGATTAACCAAGGAGGCAACTCATTAACTGAATTTCGAACATCGACAACTGGTTAACCAAAAGACACAGGGACAAATGAGTAACCAAAGGGCCAACTCATTAACTGAAATTTCAAAGAGGCAACTCATTAACTGTAATTTTGAACATCGACAACTGGTTAACCAAAAGCCAGAGCGACAAATGATTAACCAAGGAGGCAACTCATTAACTGAATTTCGAACATCGACAACTGGTTAACCAAAAGACACAGGGACAAATGAGTAACCAAAGGGCCAACTCATTAACTGAAATTTCAAAGAGGCAACTCATTAACTGAAATTTTGAACATCGACAACTGGTTAACCAAAAGCCAGAGCGACAAATGATTAACCAAGGAGGCAACTCAGTAACTGAATTTCGAACATCGACAACTGTTTAACCAAATGTCAGAGCGACAAATGATTAACCAAGGAGGCAACTCATTAACTGAATTTCGAACATCGACAACTGGTTAACCAAGAGTCAGGGCGACAAATGATTAACCAAGGAGGCAACTCATTAACTGAATTTCGAACATCGACAACTGGGTAACCAAAAGACACAGGGACAAATGAGTAACCAAAGGGCCAACTCATTAACTGAAATTTCAAAGAGGCTACTCATTAACTGAAATTTGAACATCGACAACTGGTTAACCAAATGTCAGAGCGACAAATGAGTAACCAAGGAGGCAACTGATTAACTGAAAACTTGTCATTCACATTTGGGACGGAATTCACGATGGGAATGTATTCGGCCCCCTTACCGGGCCTTGGGGTGCTGCTTTCCCGCTTGTGGAACCGAGTTGGGGTCGTCAAATGGCCTGGTGCATTGTTTGAAACACTGGTTAATGAGTTGTCAAGGTAGGAAATCATAGAACATAAGAGCAGCTCATTAACTGAAATTTTGAACATCGACAACTGGTTAACCAAGAGTCAGAGCGACAAATGATTAACCAAGGAGGCAACTCATTAACTGAATTTCGAACATCGACAACTGGTTAACCAAAAGACACAGGGACAAATGAGTAACCAAAGGGCCAACTCATTAACTGAAATTTCAAAGAGGCAACTCATTAACTGTAATTTTGAACATCGACAACTGGTTAACCAAAAGCCAGAGCGACAAATGATTAACCAAGGAGGCAACTCATTAACTGAATTTCGAACATCGACAACTGGTTAACCAAAAGACACAGGGACAAATGAGTAACCAAAGGGCCAACTCATTAACTGAAATTTCAAAGAGGCAACTCATTAACTGAAATTTTGAACATCGACAACTGGTTAACCAAAAGCCAGAGCGACAAATGATTAACCAAGGAGGCAACTCATAAACTGAATTTCGAACATCGACAACTGGGTAACCAAAAGACACAGGGACAAATGAGTAACCAAAGGGCCAACTCATTAACTGAAATTTCAAAGAGGCTACTCATTAACTGAAATTTGAACATCGACAACTGGTTAACCAAATGTCAGAGCGACAAATGAGTAACCAAGCAGGCAACTGATTAACTGAAAACTTGTCATTCACATTTGGGACGGAATTCACGATGGGAATGTATTCGGCCCCCTTACCGGGCCTTGGGGTGCTGCTTTCCCGCTTGTGGAACCGAGTTGGGGTCGTCAAATGGCCTGGTGCATTGTTTGAAACACTGGTTAATGAGTTGTCAAGGTCGGAAATCATAGAACATAAGAGCAGCTCATTAACTGAAATTTCGAACATCGACAACTGGTTAACCAAAAGCCAGAGCGACAAATGATTAACCAAGGAGGCAACTCATTAACTGAATTTCGAACATCGACAACTGGTTAACCAAAAGACACAGGGACAAATGAGTAACCAAAGGGCCAACTCATTAACTGAAATTTCAAAGAGGCAACTCATTAACTGAAATTTTGAACATCGACAACTGGTTAACCAAAAGCCAGAGCGACAAATGATTAACCAAGGAGGCAACTCATTAACTGAATTTCGAACATCGACAACTGGGTAACCAAAAGACACAGGGACAAATGAGTAACCAAAGGGCCAACTCATTAACTGAAATTTCAAAGAGGCTACTCATTAACTGAAATTTGAACATCGACAACTGGTTAACCAAATGTCAGAGCGACAAATGAGTAACCAAGCAGGCAACTGATTAACTGAAAACTTGTCATTCACATTAGGGACGGAATTCACGATGGGAATGTATTCGGCCCCCTTACCGGGCCTTGGGGTGCTGCTTTCCCGCTTGTGGAACCGAGTTGGGGTCGTCAAATGGCCTGGTGCATTGTTTGAAACACTGGTTAATGAGTTGTCAAGGTCGGAAATCATAGAACATAAGAGCAGCTCATTAACTGAAATTTTGAACATCGACAACTGGTTAACCAAAAGCCAGAGCGACAAATGATTAACCAAGGAGGCAACTCATTAACTGAATTTCGAACATCGACAACTGGTTAACCAAAAGACACAGGGACAAATGAGTAACCAAAGGGCCAACTCATTAACTGAAATTTCAAAGAGGCAACTCATTAACTGAAATTTTGAACATCGACAACTGGTTAACCAAAAGCCAGAGCGACAAATGATTAACCAAGGAGGCAACTCATTAACTGAATTTCGAACATCGACAACTGGTTAACCAAATGTCAGAGCGACAAATGATTAACCAAGGAGGCAACTCATTAACTGAATTTCGAACATCGACAACTGGTTAACCAAGAGTCAGGGCGACAAATGATTAACCAAGGAGGCAACTCATTAACTGAATTTCGAACATCGACAACTGGGTAACCAAAAGACACAGGGACAAATGAGTAACCAAAGGGCCAACTCATTAACTGAAATTTCAAAGAGGCAACTCATTAACTGAAATTTTGAACATCGACAACTGGTTAACCAAATGTCAGAGCGACAAATGAGTAACCAAGCAGGCAACTCATTAACTGAAAACTTGTCATTCACATTTGGGACGGAATTCACGATGGGAATGTATTCGGCCCCCTTACCGGGCCTTGGGGTGCTGCTTTCCCGCTTGTGGAACCGAGTTGGGGTCGTCAAATGGCCTGGTGCATTGTTTGAAACACTGGTTAATGAGTTGTCAAGGTCGGAAATCATAGAACATAAGAGCAGCTCATTAACTGAAATTTCGAACATCGACAACTGGTTAACCAAAAGCCAGAGCGACAAATGATTAACCAAGGAGGCAACTCATTAACTGAATTTCGAACATCGACAACTGGTTAACCAAAAGACACAGGGACAAATGAGTAACCAAAGGGCCAACTCATTAACTGAAATTTCAAAGAGGCAACTTAGTAACTGAAATTTTGAACATCGACAACTGGTTAACCAAAAGCCAGAGCGACAAATGATTAACCAAGGAGGCAACTCATTAACTGAATTTCGAACATCGACAACTGGGTAACCAAAAGACACAGGGACAAATGAGTAACCAAAGGGCCAACTCATTAACTGAAATTTCAAAGAGGCTACTCATTAACTGAAATTTGAACATCGACAACTGGATAACCAAATGTCAGAGCGACAAATGAGTAACCAAGCAGGCAACTGATTAACTGAAAACTTGTCATTCACATTAGGGACGGAATTCACGATGGGAATGTATTCGGCCCCCTTACCGGGCCTTGGGGTGCTGCTTTCCCGCTTGTGGAACCGAGTTGGGGTCGTCAAATGGCCTGGTGCATTGTTTGAAACACTGGTTAATGAGTTGTCAAGGTCGGAAATCATAGAACATAAGAGCAGCTCATTAACTGAAATTTTGAACATCGACAACTGGTTAACCAAAAGCCAGAGCGACAAATGATTAACCAAGGAGGCAACTCATTAACTGAATTTCGAACATCGACAACTGGTTAACCAAAAGACACAGGGACAAATGAGTAACCAAAGGGCCAACTCATTAACTGAAATTTCAAAGAGGCAACTCATTAACTGAAATTTTGAACATCGACAACTGGTTAACCAAAAGCCAGAGCGACAAATGAATAACCAAGGAGGCAACTCATTAACTGAATTTCGAACATCGACAACTGGTTAACCAAATGTCAGAGCGACAAATGAGTAACCAAGGAGGCAACTCAATAACTGAATTTCGAACATCGACAACTGGTTAACCAAGAGTCAGGGCGACAAATGATTAACCAAGGAGGCAACTCATTAACTGAATTTCGAACATCGACAACTGGTTAACCAAAAGACACAGGGACAAATGAGTAACCAAAGGGCCAACTCATTAACTGAAATTTCAAAGAGGCAACTCATTAACTGAAATTTTGAACATCGACAACTGGTTAACCAAATGTCAGAGCGACAAATGAGTAACCAAGCAGGCAACTGATTAACTGAAAACTTGTCATTCACATTTGGGACGGAATTCACGATGGGAATGTATTCGGCCCCCTTACCGGGCCTTGGGGTGCTGCTTTCCCGCTTGTGGAACCGAGTTGGGGTCGTCAAATGGCCTGGTGCATTGTTTGAAACACTGGTTAATGAGTTGTCAAGGTCGGAAATCATAGAACATAAGAGCAGCTCATTAACTGAAATTTCGAACATCGACAACTGGTTAACCAAAAGCCAGAGCGACAAATGATTAACCAAGGAGGCAACTCATTAACTGAATTTCGAACATCGACAACTGGTTAACCAAAAGACACAGGGACAAATGAGTAACCAAAGGGCCAACTCATTAACTGAAATTTCAAAGAGGCAACTCATTAACTGAAATTTTGAACATCGACAACTGGTTAACCAAAAGCCAGAGCGACAAATGATTAACCAAGGAGGCAACTCATTAACTGAATTTCGAACATCGACAACTGGGTAACCAAAAGACACAGGGACAAATGAGTAACCAAAGGGCCAACTCATTAACTGAAATTTCAAAGAGGCTACTCATTAACTGAAATTTGAACATCGACAACTGGTTAACCAAATGTCAGAGCGACAAATGAGTAACCAAGCAGGCAACTGATTAACTGAAAACTTGTCATTCACATTAGGGACGGAATTCACGATGGGAATGTATTCGGCCCCCTTACCGGGCCTTGGGGTGCTGCTTTCCCGCTTGTGGAACCGAGTTGGGGTCGTCAAATGGCCTGGTGCATTGTTTGAAACACTGGTTAATGAGTTGTCAAGGTAGGAAATCATAGAACATAAGAGCAGCTCATTAACTGAAATTTTGAACATCGACAACTGGTTAACCAAAAGCCAGAGCGACAAATGATTAACCAAGGAGGCAACTCATTAACTGAATTTCGAACATCGACAACTGGTTAACCAAAAGACACAGGGACAAATGAGTAACCAAAGGGCCAACTCATTAACTGAAATTTCAAAGAGGCAACTCATTAACTGAAATTTTGAACATCGACAACTGGTTAACCAAAAGCCAGAGCGACAAATGATTAACCAAGGAGGCAACTCATTAACTGAATTTCGAACATCGACAACTGGTTAACCAAATGTCAGAGCGACAAATGAGTAACCAAGGAGGCAACTCAATAACTGAATTTCGAACATCGACAACTGGTTAACCAAGAGTCAGGGCGACAAATGATTAACCAAGGAGGCAACTCATTAACTGAATTTCGAACATCGACAACTGGTTAACCAAAAGACACAGGGACAAATGAGTAACCAAAGGGCCAACTCATTAACTGAAATTTCAAAGAGGCAACTCATTAACTGAAATTTTGAACATCGACAACTGGTTAACCAAATGTCAGAGCGACAAATGAGTAACCAAGCAGGCAACTGATTAACTGAAAACTTGTCATTCACATTTGGGACGGAATTCACGATGGGAATGTATTCGGCCCCCTTACCGGGCCTTGGGGTGCTGCTTTCCCGCTTGTGGAACCGAGTTGGGGTCGTCAAATGGCCTGGTGCATTGTTTGAAACACTGGTTAATGAGTTGTCAAGGTCGGAAATCATAGAACATAAGAGCAGCTCATTAACTGAAATTTCGAACATCGACAACTGGTTAACCAAAAGCCAGAGCGACAAATGATTAACCAAGGAGGCAACTCATTAACTGAATTTCGAACATCGACAACTGGTTAACCAAAAGACACAGGGACAAATGAGTAACCAAAGGGCCAACTCATTAACTGAAATTTCAAAGAGGCAACTCATTAACTGAAATTTGGAACATCGACAACTGGTTAACCAAAAGCCAGAGCGACAAATGATTAACCAAGGAGGCAACTCATTAACTGAATTTCGAACATCGACAACTGGGTAACCAAAAGACACAGGGACAAATGAGTAACCAAAGGGCCAACTCATTAACTGAAATTTCAAAGAGGCTACTCATTAACTGAAATTTGAACATCGACAACTGGTTAACCAAATGTCAGAGCGACAAATGAGTAACCAAGCAGGCAACTGATTAACTGAAAACTTGTCATTCACATTTGGGACGGAATTCACGATGGGAATGTATTCGGCCCCCTTACCGGGCCTTGGGGTGCTGCTTTCCCGCTTGTGGAACCGAGTTGGGGTCGTCAAATGGCCTGGTGCATTGTTTGAAACACTGGTTAATGAGTTGTCAAGGTAGGAAATCATAGAACATAAGAGCAGCTCATTAACTGAAATTTTGAACATCGACAACTGGTTAACCAAAAGCCAGAGCGACAAATGATTAACCAAGGAGGCAACTCATTAACTGAATTTCGAACATCGACAACTGGTTAACCAAAAGACACAGGGACAAATGAGTAACCAAAGGGCCAACTCATTAACTGAAATTTCAAAGAGGCAACTCATTAAACCAAAAGCCAGAGCGACAAATGATTAACCAAGGAGGCAACTCATTAACTGAATTTCGAACATCGACAACTGGTTAACCAAAAGACACAGGGACAAATGAGTAACCAAAGGGCCAACTCATTAACTGAAATTTCAAAGAGGCAACTCATTAACTGAAATTTGGAACATCGACAACTGGTTAACCAAAAGCCAGAGCGACAAATGATTAACCAAGGAGGCAACTCATTAACTGAATTTCGAACATCGACAACTGGGTAACCAAAAGACACAGGGACAAATGAGTAACCAAAGGGCCAACTCATTAACTGAAATTTCAAAGAGGCTACTCATTAACTGAAATTTGAACATCGACAACTGGTTAACCAAATGTCAGAGCGACAAATGAGTAACCAAGCAGGCAACTGATTAACTGAAAACTTGTCATTCACATTTGGGACGGAATTCACGATGGGAATGTATTCGGCCCCCTTACCGGGCCTTGGGGTGCTGCTTTCCCGCTTGTGGAACCGAGTTGGGGTCGTCAAATGGCCTGGTGCATTGTTTGAAACACTGGTTAATGAGTTGTCAAGGTCGGAAATCATAGAACATAAGAGCAGCTCATTAACTGAAATTTTGAACATCGACAACTGGTTAACCAAAAGCCAGAGCGACAAATGATTAACCAAGGAGGCAACTCATTAACTGAATTTCGAACATCGACAACTGGTTAACCAAAAGACACAGGGACAAATGAGTAACCAAAGGGCCAACTCATTAACTGAAATTTCAAAGAGGCAACTCATTAACTGAAATTTTGAACATCGACAACTGGTTAACCAAAAGCCAGAGCGACAAATGATTAACCAAGGAGGCAACTCATTAACTGAATTTCGAACATCGACAACTGGTTAACCAAGAGTCAGAGCGACAAATGATTAACCAAGGAGGCAACTCACTAACTGAATTTCGAACATCGACAACTGGGTAACCAAAAGACACAGGGACAAATGAGTAACCAAAGGGCCAACTCATTAACTGAAATTTCAAAGAGGCTACTCATTAACTGAAATTTGAACATCGACAACTGGTTAACCAAATGTCAGAGCGACAAATGAGTAACCAAGCAGGCAACTGATTAACTGAAAACTTGTCATTCACATTTGGGACGGAATTCACGATGGGAATGTATTCGGCCCCCTTACCGGGCCTTGGGGTGCTGCTTTCCCGCTTGTGGAACCGAGTTGGGGTCGTCAAATGGCCTGGTGCATTGTTTGAAACACTGGTTAATGAGTTGTCAAGGTAGGAAATCATAGAACATAAGAGCAGCTCATTAACTGAAATTTTGAACATCGACAACTGGTTAACCAAGAGTCAGAGCGACAAATGATTAACCAAGGAGGCAACTCATTAACTGAATTTCGAACATCGACAACTGGTTAACCAAAAGACACAGGGACAAATGAGTAACCAAAGGGCCAACTCATTAACTGAAATTTCAAAGAGGCAACTCATTAACTGTAATTTTGAACATCGACAACTGGTTAACCAAAAGCCAGAGCGACAAATGAGTAACCAAGGAGGCAACTCATTAACTGAATTTCGAACATCGACAACTGGTTAACCAAAAGACACAGGGACAAATGAGTAACCAAAGGGCCAACTCATTAACTGAAATTTCAAAGAGGCAACTCATTAACTGAATTTCGAACATCGACAACTGGTTAACCAAATGTCAGAGCGACAAATGATTAACCAAGCAGGCAACTGATGAACTGAAATTTTAAAATTGACAACTGGATAACCAAAAGTGGGAACTCATGCTTCGGACGGGCTTACATACGGCAGGCTGACGCCCGGCAGAGGCCCGGGCTTCGCCTCCCTTGCGTAAGCGACCGTCTCCGAATCGATTAAAGGCGTAAAATCGGAGTTCAGAGCGGGAAAATTTTTTCCCGAAAACGGCCGGAAAAAAAAAAATGTCTCCTTTTCCGCCGAGCAGGGTGGCATTCGAACGGGCACGGGAAGCCGCGTCTAACGGTGTAAAAACGGCTTGGCTCCGACGCGGGAGTGCGGAGATATGGCCGTTCAAAGTTGTACTGGAAGTCCGGAAGGAGAAAAATTTGACTGCCTGTAGCCGAAAAAAGTTCCAGCGGTCGGTCACAAAAGTCAAATCCGTCCCGCTGATTTGACACTTGTCATTTCTGGCAGGGGGGATTGGCGGGGTACCTGGAGAATGGTAGGAGGTGGTTTTTCGAGACTTTATCTGTTTTCCAGATTACTGTCTAGGGCCTCCAGGTCTGCAGAGACCGACCCGGGCTGCCGTCCAACCGACTTTTAACCCTTTTTGGGTGGAAATTTATTTCCATTTTTAACCAATTTTCGGGTTTTTGGTCGGGCTTAAAAACGGCAGCCTGACGCCCGGCAGAGGCCGGGGCTTCGGCTCCCTTGCGTAAGGGACCGTATACGAAACGATTAAAGCCGAAAAATCCGAGTTCAGAGCGGGAATTTTTTTTCCCGAAATCGGCCGAAAAATAAAAAAATTCTCCTTTTCCGCCGAGCAGGGCGGCA
Organism: Somniosus microcephalus; assembly: GCF_052327205.1. Taxonomy (NCBI): domain Eukaryota; kingdom Metazoa; phylum Chordata; class Chondrichthyes; order Squaliformes; family Somniosidae; genus Somniosus; species Somniosus microcephalus. The sequence continues at coordinate 9,032,565 of NW_028225184.1, forward strand.
TTCGAACGGGCACGGGAAGCCGCGTCTAACGGTGTAAAAACGGCTTGGCTCCGACGCGGGAGTGCGGAGATATGGCCGTTCAAAGTTGTACTGGAAGTCCGGAAGGAGAAAAATTTGACTGCCTGTAGCCGAAAAAAGTTCCAGCGGTCGGTCACAAAAGTCAAATCCGTCCCGCTGATTTGACACTTGTCATTTCTGGCAGGGGGGATTGGCGGGGTACCTGGAGAATGGTAGGAGGTGGTTTCTCGAGACTTTGTCTGTTTTCCAGATTACTGTCTAGGGCCTCCAGGTCTGCAGAGACCGACCAGGGCTGCCGTCCAACCGACTTTTAACCCTTTTTGGGTGGAAATTTATTTCCATTTTTAACCAATTTTCGGGTTTTTGGTCGGGCTTAAAAAACGGCAGCCTGACGCCTGGCAGAGGCCGGGGCTTCGGCTCCCCTTGCGTAAGGGACCGTATTCGACCCGATTAAGCCCCGAAAATGGATCCAAATGTCGGCCGACCAAGTAAGCTTGCTGGGGAGAGAGACTAAGTGCCGGGCTGGGCACCTCATTAACCAGTGAAAAGTTTTGGCTGCTGGAGAGACTAAGTCCCAGCCTGGGCACATCATTAACCATAAATGAAAAAGGCGAGGCCGAGTCTGGTGCATGGCTAACTGATTAACCAAATTGGCAAGGCCCGGGCTGAAAGTGAATGAGCGACCCGTGGCCAGGGGGCTGGAATGCGGGAGAGAATCCAACCCCCAAAATATGGAAGTCCGATGAGAAAATATTCGGCCGCCTTTTGCGGGCCTCGGGTGTTGCTTCCCGGCCTGGGAAAGTGAGTTGCTCCCGCCGAATTGACATGTGCATTTAACGATTTCGAGACATGATTAACCAAAACGCGGAAGTCCGATGAGAAAATATTAGGGCCCTTCAAGCGGGCCTCCGGTGATGCTTTCCGGCTTGGGAAAGTGAATTGCTCCCGCCGAATTGACATGTGCATTTAACGATTTCGAGACATGATTAACCAAAACGCGGAAGTCCGATGAGAAAATATTCGGCCGCCTTTTGCGGGCCTCGGGTGTTGCTTCCCGGCCTGGGAAAGTGATTTGCTACCGCCAAATTGACATGTGTCATTTCTGGCAAGTGTCTCAGGACATAGTTAATGAGTTGCAGTTTGGGAAATCATTAACCTCGTCGGAAGTCCCGATGAAGAAAAAAAAAAGTGCCATTTGCGGGGATTTGGGTGCTCCTGGTCGGATAGAGGTGGCCGTTTGACCCGCTGATTTGACACTTGTCATTTCTGGCAGGGGGGGTTGGCGGGGTGCCCGGAGATTTTCGGGAACACGATTTTCAGAACAAAATTCACTCAGCGGGAGCACTTTGAAAATGCCCGAAAAGTGTTACTTTGCTAAAAGGCTCATTTTATCAATATAGAGACCTTTCAAAGAGTATTGGAAAGTCATATTAAAGTGGTTTTGTGGCTTTTATGACTTAATGACAAAAAACTCTAAGTGTGAATCTGAAATCGTAGACAGACAGCAGAAACATATAAATAATTCCAGCGTCTAAGTTTCATTTGCTGTCTGTCACACAGGTGCCTCTGAACCGGTCAGGGCCTGTGACCCCACTGAGCTTGTGTTTTGTGGCTTATGCACACGCAGTGTTTGCACCAAGTTCCCCTGTGTTGTGCGCTCAGTGGGCCCGTCCAAGACAGCAGAAACAAGATGTACATGCCAGCGTCTTTAAAGTTTCATTTGTTGTCTTGTCACACAGGTGCCTCTGAACCGGTCAGGGCCTGTGACCCCACTGAGTTGTTTACTGGGGCTAATGCACAAGCAGTGTTTTGTCAGAGAGTTCCACTGTGTTGTGCGCTCAGTGGGTCCGTCTAAAATGACAAGACAGCAGAAACATTCCAGCGAGTTTCATTTGTTGTCTTGTCACACAGGTGCCTCTGAACGGGTCAGGGCCTGTGACCCCCGCTGAGTTGTTTACTGGGGCTAACGCACAAGCAGTGTTTGTCAGAGAGTTCCACTGTGTTGTGCGCTCAGTGGGTCCGTCTAAAATGACAAGACAGCAGAAACATTCCAGCGAGTTCCATTTGTTGTCTTGTCACACAGGTGCCTCTGAGCGGGTCAGGGCCTGTGACCCCATTGAGCTTTGTGAGCAACGTATGCACACGCAGTGTTTGCAACGAGATTCCCTGTGTTGTGCGCTCAGTGGGCCCGTACGACCGATTTGGTGACTCGCGTCCGTAGTGGGAGTCCCCGGGCCGGCCCAGTATAGAGAGAGGCTGGTGTTCAGGCTATTTCGGGGTTTCCTCTCGTTTCTGTCGCTGGTGACAAGACGGGCATGCACACGGCGAGTCAGAGAGAGAGGGTGTCGGCGCAGCTCCCGGTGTTTTCTTCCTTGGCCGCGCCCTTCTCTTTGTCCTTGAAACTCTTTCGCGTGAGTCCGAGACGTCCTGTGATTCTCAGTGGTCCTATTCAAGCAGCGGAGCGGGTGTCTGCCTCTTGTGCACGAAATCTTGTGTGCTCAGTGCGTCCCGTTCTGCTAGCTGAACACGCTATTTCTCTGGCAAA
>NW_028225184.1:9045127-9057627 GCF_052327205.1 Somniosus microcephalus
CGGTGTAGTTTTTAATTTTTTCTCGATGTGGCTGATGGTGGTGGGTTTTTTTTCTGTGGAAGATAGGAGTGTGGGTTGTGGGAAGCGAAGTTGCTGGTGGGATTTTGTGTGAGTGGTGCAGTATTTGCAGGCCGATTGTCCGTTCTCGTAAGCGAAGTTGATGGGCCGCTTTTGTGTGAGGTTGGAAGTAGTATTGTCAAGGCGAGTTTCCGTTCTCGGCAGCGAAGTTGATGGGCCGATTGGGTGTGAGTGGTGTTAATGTGTGCTATTTGCAGTGTATGAATTGCCAGGCTGGCCAAGGCGTTGCTTCTGGGAATTGTTGGGGACTGGGCTGTTTAGAAAGGCCGGTGGCGGGCGCTCCGTTCCCGACTCCCGTGTCCGATTAGGGTGGGGGACGGCTGGTTGGAAAGCCCCGACGCTGGCGCAGATTATATTGCCGGACTGGCCCCTGGCGAGTTGGGCAAAGTGTCGCAGTCCGGCAGCGGGTAACAGGCCAGCGGTCAGCGGCAGCTTATCGGTGATAACTTCGGGAAGGAAAGTCCGATCCGGTCGGGGTGAACTGCGACTGAACGGGGTGGTGGGGCCGCACAGACCAGTAGCGGGATTGTGTAGCTGCCTCTTGGCCCGGCCGAGGTACAGCCGTTGGCTGGAGACCGCTTTCCGACTGCTGAGCCGGTGCCGCGGGGACCCACCTTGACGCGCCGGCTGTCCGAGCAAGCCAGGGGCAAGGGGCATCCATAGGTACCAGAAGGGAGTCGGTCCGACACCGGGAAGTCGGGTGCCCGTCGCTCCGAATCGAGCCCGGTGTTTTCGTGCGTGTAACAGGGCGGGCGTTTGGACCCGGTTGTCCGGGAGCGGGTCCCCAACGGCGGGAGATTGCCTGGGTTTGGCCGGCCGGCAGTCGAACGCCTTTGGCTCCGGACTCCCGTGTCCGATTTCGGTCAGGGAGGGCTGGTTGGAAAGCCCCGACGCTGGCGCACACTATATTATCGGCCTGGGCCCCGGCAAGTTCGGGAAAGTGTCGCAGTCCCGTTCCGGCGGCCGCCCCGTCGGTCAGCGGCAGCTTATCGCGGATAACTTCGGGACGGAAAGTCCGATCCGGTCGGGGTGAACTGCGACTGAACGGGGTGGCGGGGCCGCACAGACCAGTAGCGGGCTTGTGTAGCTGCCTCTTGGCCCGGCCGAGGTACAGCCGTTGGCTGGAGACCGCTTTCCGACTGCTGAGCCGGAGCCGCGGGGGCCCACCTTGACGCGCCGGCTGTCCTAGCAAGCCAGGGGCAAGGGGCATCCAGTGGTACCGGAACGGAGTCGGTCCGACACCGGGAAGCCGGGTGCCCGTCGCTCCGAATCGAGCCCGGTGTTTTCGTGCGTGTAACAGGGCGGGCGTTTGGACCCGGTTGTCCGGGAGCGGGTCCGCAACGGCGGGAGGTTGCCTGAGTTTGGCCGGCCGGCAGTCGAACGCCTTTGGCTCCGGACTCCCGTGTCCGATTTCGGTCAGGGAGGGCTCATTGGAAAGCCCCGGCGCTGGCGCACACTATATTATCGGACTGGATCCCGGCAACTTCGAGAAAGTGTCGGCGACCCGTACCGGCTGCCGCCCCGTCGGTCAGCGGCAGCTTATCGGGGATAACTTCGGGAAGGAAAGTCCGATCCGGTCGGGGTCAACTGCCACTGAACGGGGTGGCGGGGCCGCACAGACCAGTAGCGGGCTTGTGTAGCTGCCCCTTTCCCCGGCCGAGGTACAGCCGTTGGCTGGAGACCGCTTTCCGACTGCTGAGCCGGAGCCGCGGGGGCCCACCTTGACGCGCCGGCTGTCCTAGCAAGCCAGGGGCAAGGGGCATCCAAGGGTACCGGAACGGAGTCGGTCCGACACCGGGAAGCCGGGTGCCCGTCGCTCCGAATCGAGCCCGGTGTTTTCGTGCGTGTAACGAGGCGGGCGTTTGGACCCGGTTGTCCTGGAGCGGGTCCGCAACGGCGGGGGATTGCCTGTGTTTGGCCGGCCGGCAGTCGAACGCCTATCGCTCTGGACTCCCGTGTCCGATTTCGGTCAGGGAGGGCTCGTTGGAAAGCCCCGGCGCTGGCGCACACTATATTATCGGCCTGGACCCCGGCAAGTTCGGCAAAGTGTCGCCATCCCGCAGCGGCTGACGGGCCGCCGGTGAGCGGCAGCTTATCGGGCATAACTTCGGGAGGGAAAGTCCGATCCGGTCCGGATCAACGGCAGCCGAACGGGGTGGCGGGCCCGCACAGACCAGTGCCTGGCTTGTGTAGCTGCCCCTTTCCCCGGCCGAGGTACAGCCGTTGGCTGGAGACCACTTTCCGACCACTGAGACGGCGGGGCGGGGGGCGGCCTGCACGCGCCGGCTGCCAGAGCAAGCCAGGGGCAAGGGGCATCCAACGGTATCTGAACGGAGTCGGTCCGACACCGGGAAGCCGGGTGCCCGTCGCTCCGAATCGAGCCTGGGGTGTACGTGTGTTTAACAAGGCGGGCGTTTGGACCCGGTTGCCCGGCACCAGTCGAACGCCTGTCGCTCCCGACTCCCGTGTCCGATTTCGTTCGGGGATGGCTCGTTGGAAAGCCCCGGCTCCGGCGCACACTATATTGCCGAAGTGGCCCCGGGCGAGTTCGGGAAAGTGTCGCCGTCCCGCAGCGGCTGACGGGCCGTCGGTCAGCGGCAGCTTATCGGGGATAACTTCGGGAAGGAAAGTCCGATCCGGTCGGGGACAACGGCAGCTGAACGGGGTGGCGGGGCCGCACAGAGCAGTGCCTCGCTTGTGTAGCTGCCTCTTTCCGCGGCCGAGGTACAGCCGTTGGCTGGAGACCGCTTTCCGACCACTGAGACGGCGGGGCAGGGGGCGGCCTGCACGCGCCGGCTGCCAGAGCAAGCCAGGGGCAAGGGGCATCCAGCGGTATCTGAACGGAGTCGGTCCGACACCGAGAAGCCGGGTGCCCGTCGCTCCGAAGCGAGACCGGGGTTTTTCGTGTGTAACGTGGCGGGCCTTTGGACCCGGTTGGCCGGGCGGCAGTGGAACACACACAGACACTCGCATACACTGAGAGAGACAGAGAGAAGATAGAGATACACAGAGTGAGAAGACTCTGTAACTGAAATGTGAAAACTGACAACTGGGAAACCAAAAGTCAGAGTGGCAAATGATGAACCAAGGTGGCAAATGATTAACTGAAAACTTGTCATTCACATTTGGGACGGAATTCAGGATGGGAATGTATTCGGCCGCCTTACCGGGGCTTGGGGGTGCTGCTTTCCCGCTTGTGGAACCGAGTTGGGGTCGTCAAATGGCCTGGTGCATTGTTTGAAACACTGGTTAATGAGTTGTCAAGGTCGGAAATCATAGAACATAAGAGCAGCTCATTAACTGAAATTTTGAACATCGACAACTGGTTAACCAAAAGCCACAGCGACAAATGATTAACCAAGGAGGCAACTCATTAACTGAATTTCGAACATCGACAACTGGTTAACCAAGAGTCAGAGCGACAAATGATTAACCAAGGAGGCAACTCAATAACTGAATTTCGAACATCGACAACTGGTTAACCAAAAGACACAGGGACAAATGAGTAACCAAAGGGCCAACTCATTAACTGAAATTTCAAAGAGGCAACTCATTAACTGAAATTTTGAACATCGACAACTGGTTAACCAAAAGCCAGAGCGACAAATGATTAACCAAGGAGGCAACTCATTAACTGAATTTCGAACATCGACAACTGGTTAACCAAATGTCAGAGCGACAAATGAGTAACCAAGGAGGCAACTCAATAACTGAATTTCGAACATCGACAACTGGTTAACCAAGAGTCAGGGCGACAAATGATTAACCAAGGAGGCAACTCATTAACTGAATTTCGAACATCGACAACTGGGTAACCAAAAGACACAGGGACAAATGAGTAACCAAAGGGCCAACTCATTAACTGAAATTTCAAAGAGGCTACTCATTAACTGAAATTTTGAACATCGACAACTGGATAACCAAATGTCAGAGCGACAAATGAGTAACCAAGCAGGCAACTGATTAACTGAAAACTTGTCATTCACATTTGGGACGGAATTCACGATGGGAATGTATTCGGCCCCCTTACCGGGCCTTGGGGTGCTGCTTTCCCGCTTGTGGAACCGAGTTGGGGTCGTCAAATGGCCTGGTGCATTGTTTGAAACACTGGTTAATGAGTTGTCAAGGTCGGAAATCATAGAACATAAGAGCAGCTCATTAACTGAAATTTTGAACATCGACAACTGGATAACCAAAAGCCAGAGCGACAAATGATTAACCAAGGAGGCAACTCAGTAACTGAATTTCGAACATCGACAACTGGTTAACCAAAAGACACAGGGACAAATGAGTAACCAAAGGGCCAACTCATTAACTGAAATTTCAAAGAGGCAACTCATTAACTGAAATTTTGAACATCGACAACTGGTTAACCAAAAGCCAGAGCGACAAATGATTAACCAAGGAGGCAACTCAATAACTGAATTTCGAACATCGACAACTGGTTAACCAAATGTCAGAGCGACAAATGATTAACCAAGGAGGCAACTCATTAACTGAATTTCGAACATCGACAACTGGTTAACCAAAAGACACAGGGACAAATGAGTAACCAAAGGGCCAACTCATTAACTGAAATTTCAAAGAGGCAACTCATTAACTGAAATTTTGAACATCGACAACTGGTTAACCAAATGTCAGAGCGACAAATGAGTAACCAAGCAGGCAACTGATTAACTGAAAACTTGTCATTCACATTTGGGACGGAATTCACGATGGGAATGTATTCGGCCCCCTTACCGGGCCTTGGGGTGCTGCTTTCCCGCTTGTGGAACCGAGTTGGGGTCGTCAAATGGCCTGGTGCATTGTTTGAAACACTGGTTAATGAGTTGTCAAGGTCGGAAATCATAGAACATAAGAGCAGCTCATTAACTGAAATTTTGAACATCGACAACTGGTTAACCAAAAGCCAGAGCGACAAATGATTAACCAAGGAGGCAACTCATTAACTGAATTTCGAACATCGACAACTGGTTAACCAAATGTCAGAGCGACAAATGATTAACCAAGGAGGCAACTCATTAACTGAATTTCGAACATCGACAACTGGTTAACCAAGAGTCAGGGCGACAAATGATTAACCAAGGAGGCAACTCATTAACTGAATTTCGAACATCGACAACTGGGTAACCAAAAGACACAGGGACAAATGAGTAACCAAAGGGCCAACTCATTAACTGAAATTTCAAAGAGGCTACTCATTAACTGAAATTTGAACATCGACAACTGGTTAACCAAATGTCAGAGCGACAAATGAGTAACCAAGCAGGCAACTGATTAACTGAAAACTTGTCATTCACATTAGGGACGGAATTCACGATGGGAATGTATTCGGCCCCCTTACCGGGCCTTGGGGTGCTGCTTTCCCGCTTGTGGAACCGAGTTGGGGTCGTCAAATGGCCTGGTGCATTGTTTGAAACACTGGTTAATGAGTTGTCAAGGTAGGAAATCATAGAACATAAGAGCAGCTCATTAACTGAAATTTTGAACATCGACAACTGGTTAACCAAAAGCCAGAGCGACAAATGATTAACCAAGGAGGCAACTCATTAACTGAATTTCGAACATCGACAACTGGTTAACCAAGAGTCAGGGCGACAAATGATTAACCAAGGAGGCAACTCATTAACTGAATTTCGAACATCGACAACTGGGTAACCAAAAGACACAGGGACAAATGAGTAACCAAAGGGCCAACTCATTAACTGAAATTTCAAAGAGGCAACTCATTAACTGAAATTTTGAACATCGACAACTGGTTAACCAAAAGCCAGAGCGACAAATGATTAACCAAGGAGGCAACTCATTAACTGAATTTCGAACATCGACAACTGGTTAACCAAAAGACACAGGGACAAATGAGTAACCAAAGGGCCAACTCATTAACTGAAATTTCAAAGAGGCAACTCATTAACTGAATTTCGAACATCGACAACTGGTTAACCAAGAGTCAGAGCGACAAATGATTAACCAAGGAGGCAACTCAATAACTGAATTTCGAACATCGACAACTGGTTAACCAAGAGTCAGAGCGACAAATGATTAACCAAGGAGGCAACTCATTAACTGAATTTCGAACATCGACAACTGGTTAACCAAAAGACACAGGGACAAATGAGTAACCAAAGGGCCAACTCATTAACTGAAATTTCAAAGAGGCAACTCATTAACTGAAATTTTGAACATCGACAACTAGTTAACCAAAAGCCAGAGCGACAAATGATTAACCAAGGAGGCAACTCATTAACTGAATTTCGAACATCGAAAACTGGCTAACCAAATGTCAGAGCGACAAATGATTAACCAAGGAGGCAACTCAGTAACTGAATTTCGAACATCGACAACTGGTTAACCAAGAGTCAGAGCGACAAATGATTAACCAAGGAGGCAACTCATTAACTGAATTTCGAACATCGACAACTGGGTAACCAAAAGACACAGGGACAAATGAGTAACCAAAGGGCCAACTCATTAACTGAAATTTCAAAGAGGCTACTCATTAACTGAAATTTGAACATCGACAACTGGTTAACCAAATGTCAGAGCGACAAATGAGTAACCAAGCAGGCAACTGATTAACTGAAAACTTGTCATTCACATTTGGGACGGAATTCACGATGGGAATGTATTCGGCCCCCTTACCGGGCCTTGGGGTGCTGCTTTCCCGCTTGTGGAACCGAGTTGGGGTCGTCAAATGGCCTGGTGCATTGTTTGAAACACTGGTTAATGAGTTGTCAAGGTCGGAAATCATAGAACATAAGAGCAGCTCATTAACTGAAATTTTGAACATCGACAACTGGTTAACCAAAAGTCAGAGCGACAAATGATTAACCAAGGAGGCAACTCATTAACTGAATTTCGAACATCGACAACTGGTTAACCAAATGTCAGAGCGACAAATGATTAACCAAGGAGGCAACTCATTAACTGAATTTCGAACATCGACAACTGGTTAACCAAGAGTCAGGGCGACAAATGATTAACCAAGGAGGCAACTCATTAACTGAATTTCGAACATCGACAACTGGGTAACCAAAAGACACAGGGACAAATGAGTAACCAAAGGGCCAACTCATTAACTGAAATTTCAAAGAGGCTACTCATTAACTGAAATTTGAACATCGACAACTGGTTAACCAAATGTCAGAGCGACAAATGAGTAACCAAGCAGGCAACTGATTAACTGAAAACTTGTCATTCACATTAGGGACGGAATTCACGATGGGAATGTATTCGGCCCCCTTACCGGGCCTTGGGGTGCTGCTTTCCCGCTTGTGGAACCGAGTTGGGGTCGTCAAATGGCCTGGTGCATTGTTTGAAACACTGGTTAATGAGTTGTCAAGGTAGGAAATCATAGAACATAAGAGCAGCTCATTAACTGAAATTTTGAACATCGACAACTGGTTAACCAAAAGCCAGAGCGACAAATGATTAACCAAGGAGGCAACTCATTAACTGAATTTCGAACATCGACAACTGGTTAACCAAGAGTCAGGGCGACAAATGATTAACCAAGGAGGCAACTCATTAACTGAATTTCGAACATCGACAACTGGGTAACCAAAAGACACAGGGACAAATGAGTAACCAAAGGGCCAACTCATTAACTGAAATTTCAAAGAGGCAACTCATTAACTGAAATTTTGAACATCGACAACTGGTTAACCAAAAGCCAGAGCGACAAATGATTAACCAAGGAGGCAACTCAGTAACTGAATTTCGAACATCGACAACTGGTTAACCAAATGTCAGAGCGACAAATGATTAACCAAGGAGGCAACTCATTAACTGAATTTCGAACATCGACAACTGGCTAACCAAGAGTCAGAGCGACAAATGATTAACCAAGGAGGCAACTCATTAACTGAATTTCGAACATCGACAACTGGGTAACCAAAAGACACAGGGACAAATGAGTAACCAAAGGGCCAACTCATTAACTGAAATTTCAAAGAGGCTACTCATTAACTGAAATTTGAACATCGACAACTGGGTAACCAAATGTCAGAGCGACAAATGATTAACCAAGCAGGCAACTGATTAACTGAAAACTTGTCATTCACATTTGGGACGGAATTCAGGATGGGAATGTATTCGGCCCCCTTACCGGGCCTTGGGGTGCTGCTTTCCCGCTTGTGGAACCGAGTTGGGGTCGTCAAATGGCCTGGTGCATTGTTTGAAACACTGGTTAATGAGTTGTCAAGGTCGGAAATCATAGAACATAAGAGCAGCTCATTAACTGAAATTTTGAACATCGACAACTGGTTAACCAAAAGCCAGAGCGACAAATGATTAACCAAGGAGGCAACTCATTAACTGAATTTCGAACATCGACAACTGGTTAACCAAGAGTCAGAGCGACAAATGATTAACCAAGGAGGCAACTCATTAACTGAATTTCGAACATCGACAACTGGGTAACCAAAAGACACAGGGACAAATGAGTAACCAAAGGGCCAACTCATTAACTGAAATTTCAAAGAGGCTACTCATTAACTGAAATTTGAACATCGACAACTGGTTAACCAAATGTCAGAGCGACAAATGAGTAACCAAGCAGGCAACTGATTAACTGAAAACTTGTCATTCACATTTGGGACGGAATTCACGATGGGAATGTATTCGGCCCCCTTACCGGGCCTTGGGGTGCTGCTTTCCCGCTTGTGGAACCGAGTTGGGGTCGTCAAATGGCCTGGTGCATTGTTTGAAACACTGGTTAATGAGTTGTCAAGGTAGGAAATCATAGAACATAAGAGCAGCTCATTAACTGAAATTTTGAACATCGACAACTGGTTAACCAAGAGTCAGAGCGACAAATGATTAACCAAGGAGGCAACTCATTAACTGAATTTCGAACATCGACAACTGGTTAACCAAAAGACACAGGGACAAATGAGTAACCAAAGGGCCAACTCATTAACTGAAATTTCAAAGAGGCAACTCATTAACTGTAATTTTGAACATCGACAACTGGTTAACCAAAAGCCAGAGCGACAAATGAGTAACCAAGGAGGCAACTCATTAACTGAATTTCGAACATCGACAACTGGTAAACCAAAAGACACAGGGACAAATGAGTAACCAAAGGGCCAACTCATTAACTGAAATTTCAAAGAGGCAACTCATTAACTGAATTTCGAACATCGACAACTGGTTAACCAAATGTCAGAGCGACAAATGATTAACCAAGCAGGCAACTGATTAACTGAAATTTTAAAATTGACAACTGGATAACCAAAAGTGGGAACTCATGCTTCGGACGGGCTTACATACGGCAGGCTGACGCCCGGCAGAGGCCCGGGCTTCGCCTCCCTTGCGTAAGCGACCGTCTCCGAATCGATTAAAGGCGTAAAATCGGAGTTCAGAGCGGGAAAATTTTTTCCCGAAAACGGCCGGAAAAAAAAAAATGTCTCCTTTTCCGCCGAGCAGGGTGGCATTCGAACGGGCACGGGAAGCCGCGTCTAACGGTGTAAAAACGGCTTGGCTCCGACGCGGGAGTGCGGAGATATGGCCGTTCAAAGTTGTACTGGAAGTCCGGAAGGAGAAAAATTTGACTGCCTGTAGCCGAAAAAAGTTCCAGCGGTCGGTCACAAAAGTCAAATCCGTCCCGCTGATTTGACACTTGTCATTTCTGGCAGGGGGGATTGGCGGGGTACCTGGAGAATGGTAGGAGGTGGTTTTTCGAGACTTTATCTGTTTTCCAGATTACTGTCTAGGGCCTCCAGGTCTGCAGAGACCGACCCGGGCTGCCGTCCAACCGACTTTTAACCCTTTTTGGGTGGAAATTTATTTCCATTTTTAACCAATTTTCGGGTTTTTGGTCGGGCTTAAAAACGGCAGCCTGACGCCCGGCAGAGGCCGGGGCTTCGGCTCCCTTGCGTAAGGGACCGTATACGAAACGATTAAAGCCGAAAAATCCGAGTTCAGAGCGGGAATTTTTTTTCCCGAAATCGGCCGAAAAATAAAAAAATTCTCCTTTTCCGCCGAGCAGGGCGGCATTCGAACGGGCACGGGAAGCCGCGTCTAACGGTGTAAAAACGGCTTGGCTCCGACGCGGGAGTGCGGAGATATGGCCGTTCAAAGTTGTACTGGAAGTCCGGAAGGAGAAAAATTTGACTGCCTGTAGCCGAAAAAAGTTCCAGCGGTCGGTCACAAAAGTCAAATCCGTCCCGCTGATTTGACACTTGTCATTTCTGGCAGGGGGGATTGGCGGGGTACCTGGAGAATGGTAGGAGGTGGTTTCTCGAGACTTTGTCTGTTTTCCAGATTACTGTCTAGGGCCTCCAGGTCTGCAGAGACCGACCAGGGCTGCCGTCCAACCGACTTTTAACCCTTTTTGGGTGGAAATTTATTTCCATTTTTAACCAATTTTCGGGTTTTTGGTCGGGCTTAAAAAACGGCAGCCTGACGCCTGGCAGAGGCCGGGGCTTCGGCTCCCCTTGCGTAAGGGACCGTATTCGACCCGATTAAGCCCCGAAAATGGATCCAAATGTCGGCCGACCAAGTAAGCTTGCTGGGGAGAGAGACTAAGTGCCGGGCTTGGCACCTCATTAACCAGTGAAAAGTTTTGGCTGCTGGAGAGACTAAGTCCCAGCCTGGGCACATCATTAACCATAAATGAAAAAGGCGAGGCCGAGTCTGGTGCATGGCTAACTGATTAACCAAATTGGCAAGGCCCGGGCTGAAAGTGAATGAGCGACCCGTGGCCAGGGGGCTGGAATGCGGGAGAGAATCCAACCCCCAAAATATGGAAGTCCGATGAGAAAATATTCGGCCGCCTTTTGCGGGCCTCGGGTGTTGCTTCCCGGCCTGGGAAAGTGAGTTGCTCCCGCCGAATTGACATGTGCATTTAACGATTTCGAGACATGATTAACCAAAACGCGGAAGTCCGATGAGAAAATATTAGGGCCCTTCAAGCGGGCCTCCGGTGATGCTTTCCGGCTTGGGGGGAAAGTGAATTGCTCCCGCCGAATTGACATGTGCATTTAACGATTTCGAGACATGATTAACCAAAACGCGGAAGTCCGATGAGAAAATATTCGGCCGCCTTTTGCGGGCCTCGGGTGTTGCTTCCCGGCCTGGGAAAGTGATTTGCTACCGCCAAATTGACATGTGTCATTTCTGGCAAGTGTCTCAGGACATAGTTAATGAGTTGCAGTTTGGGAAATCATTAACCTCGTCGGAAGTCCCGATGAAGAAAAAAAAAAGTGCCATTTGCGGGGATTTGGGTGCTCCTGGTCGGATAGAGGTGGCCGTTTGACCCGCTGATTTGACACTTGTCATTTCTGGCAGGGGGGGTTGGCGGGGTGCCCGGAGATTTTCGGGAACACGATTTTCAGAACAAAATTCACTCAGCGGGAGCACTTTGAAAATGCCCGAAAAGTGTTACTTTGCTAAAAGGCTCATTTTATCAATATAGAGACCTTTCAAAGAGTATTGGAAAGTCATATTAAAGTGGTTTTGTGGCTTTTATGACTTAATGACAAAAAACTCTAAGTGTGAATCTGAAATCGTAGACAGACAGCAGAAACATATAAATAATTCCAGCGTCTAAGTTTCATTTGCTGTCTGTCACACAGGTGCCTCTGAACCGGTCAGGGCCTGTGACCCCACTGAGCTTGTGTTTTGTGGCTTATGCACACGCAGTGTTTGCACCAAGTTCCCCTGTGTTGTGCGCTCAGTGGGCCCGTCCAAGACAGCAGAAACAAGATGTACATGCCAGCGTCTTTAAAGTTTCATTTGTTGTCTTGTCACACAGGTGCCTCTGAACCGGTCAGGGCCTGTGACCCCACTGAGTTGTTTACTGGGGCTAATGCACAAGCAGTGTTTTGTCAGAGAGTTCCACTGTGTTGTGCGCTCAGTGGGTCCGTCTAAAATGACAAGACAGCAGAAACATTCCAGCGAGTTTCATTTGTTGTCTTGTCACACAGGTGCCTCTGAACGGGTCAGGGCCTGTGACCCCCGCTGAGTTGTTTACTGGGGCTAACGCACAAGCAGTGTTTGTCAGAGAGTTCCACTGTGTTGTGCGCTCAGTGGGTCCGTCTAAAATGACAAGACAGCAGAAACATTCCAGCGAGTTCCATTTGTTGTCTTGTCACACAGGTGCCTCTGAGCGGGTCAGGGCCTGTGACCCCATTGAGCTTTGTGAGCAACGTATGCACACGCAGTGTTTGCAACGAGATTCCCTGTGTTGTGCGCTCAGTGGGCCCGTACGACCGATTTGGTGACTCGCGTCCGTAGTGGGAGTCCCCGGGCCGGCCCAGTATAGAGAGAGGCTGGTGTTCAGGCTATTTCGGGGTTTCCTCTCGTTTCTGTCGCTGGTGACAAGACGGGCATGCACACGGCGAGTCAGAGAGAGAGGGTGTCGGCGCAGCTCCCGGTGTTTTCTTCCTTGGCCGCGCCCTTCTCTTTGTCCTTGAAAC
>NW_028225184.1:9067627-9082627 GCF_052327205.1 Somniosus microcephalus
ATGAGTTGCTGCCCAAAAACAATTTGGTTTATCAGTTGCCACTTCAACTTGCGGCTGCGGTTGGTTATAATTAGTGTTGTCGGGCTTAATACTCGCTAAGGGGGTGCATGTCGGACCGTAGCCGAGTTGGAGGGTGTTATTTCGGTGTAGTTTTTAATTTTTTCTCGATGTGGCTGATGGTGGTGGGTTTTTTTTCTGTGGAAGATAGGAGTGTGGGTTGTGGGAAGCGAAGTTGCTGGTGGGATTTTGTGTGAGTGGTGCAGTATTTGCAGGCCGATTGTCCGTTCTCGTAAGCGAAGTTGATGGGCCGCTTTTGTGTGAGGTTGGAAGTAGTATTGTCAAGGCGAGTTTCCGTTCTCGGCAGCGAAGTTGATGGGCCGATTGGGTGTGAGTGGTGTTAATGTGTGCTATTTGCAGTGTATGAATTGCCAGGCTGGCCAAGGCGTTGCTTCTGGGAATTGTTGGGGACTGGGCTGTTTAGAAAGGCCGGTGGCGGGCGCTCCGTTCCCGACTCCCGTGTCCGATTAGGGTGGGGGACGGCTGGTTGGAAAGCCCCGACGCTGGCGCAGATTATATTGCCGGACTGGCCCCTGGCGAGTTGGGCAAAGTGTCGCAGTCCGGCAGCGGGTAACAGGCCAGCGGTCAGCGGCAGCTTATCGGTGATAACTTCGGGAAGGAAAGTCCGATCCGGTCGGGGTGAACTGCGACTGAACGGGGTGGTGGGGCCGCACAGACCAGTAGCGGGATTGTGTAGCTGCCTCTTGGCCCGGCCGAGGTACAGCCGTTGGCTGGAGACCGCTTTCCGACTGCTGAGCCGGTGCCGCGGGGACCCACCTTGACGCGCCGGCTGTCCGAGCAAGCCAGGGGCAAGGGGCATCCATAGGTACCAGAAGGGAGTCGGTCCGACACCGGGAAGTCGGGTGCCCGTCGCTCCGAATCGAGCCCGGTGTTTTCGTGCGTGTAACAGGGCGGGCGTTTGGACCCGGTTGTCCGGGAGCGGGTCCCCAACGGCGGGAGATTGCCTGGGTTTGGCCGGCCGGCAGTCGAACGCCTTTGGCTCCGGACTCCCGTGTCCGATTTCGGTCAGGGAGGGCTGGTTGGAAAGCCCCGACGCTGGCGCACACTATATTATCGGCCTGGGCCCCGGCAAGTTCGGGAAAGTGTCGCAGTCCCGTTCCGGCGGCCGCCCCGTCGGTCAGCGGCAGCTTATCGCGGATAACTTCGGGACGGAAAGTCCGATCCGGTCGGGGTGAACTGCGACTGAACGGGGTGGCGGGGCCGCACAGACCAGTAGCGGGCTTGTGTAGCTGCCTCTTGGCCCGGCCGAGGTACAGCCGTTGGCTGGAGACCGCTTTCCGACTGCTGAGCCGGTGCCGCGGGGACCCACCTTGACGCGCCGGCTGTCCGAGCAAGCCAGGGGCAAGGGGCATCCAGTGGTACCAGAAGGGAGTCGGTCCGACACCGGGAAGTCGGGTGCCCGTCGCTCCGAATCGAGCCCGGGGTTTTCGTGCGTGTAACAGGGCGGGCGTTTGGACCCGGTTGTCCGGGAGCGGGTCCGCAACGGCGGGAGATTGCCTGGGTTTGGCCGGCCGGCAGTCGAACGCCTTTCGCTCCGGACTCCCGTGTCCGATTTCGGTCAGGGAGGGCTCGTTGGAAAGCCCCGGCGCTGGCGCACACTATATTATCGGCCTGGACCCCGGCAAGTTCGGGAAAGTGTCGCAGTCCCGTAGCGGCTGCCGCCCCGTCGGTCAGCGGCAGCTTATCGGGGATAACTTCGGGACGGAAAGTCCGATCCGGTTGGGGTGAACTGCGACTGAACGGGGTGGGGGGGCCGCACAGACCAGTAGCGGGCTTGTGCAGCTGCCGCTTGGCCCGGCCGAGGTACGGCCGTTGGCTGGAGACCGCTTTCCGACTGCTGAGCCGGAGCCGCGGGGGCCCACCTTGACGCGCCGGCTGTACTAGCAAGCCAGGGGCAAGGGGCATCCAGTGGTACCGGAACGGAGTCGGTCCGACACCGGGAAGCCGGGTGCCCGTCGCTCCGAATCGAGCCCGGTGTTTTCGTGCGTGTAACAGGGCGGGCGTTTGGACCCGGTTGTCCGGGAGCGGGTCCGCAACGGCGGGAGGTTGCCTGTGTTTGGCCGGCCGGCAGTCGAACGCCTTTGGCTCCGGACTCCCGTGTCCGATTTCGGTCAGGGAGGGCTCGTTGGAAAGCCCCGGCGCTGGCGCACACTATATTATCGGCCTGGACCCCGGCAAGTTCGGGAAAGTGTCGCAGTCCCGTAGCGGCTGCCGCCCCGTCGGTCAGCGGCAGCTTATCGGGGATAACTTCGGGACGGAAAGTCCGATCCGGTTGGGGTGAACTGCTACTGAACGGGGTGGGGGGGCCGCACAGACCAGTAGCGGGCTTGTGCAGCTGCCGCTTGGCCCGGCCGAGGTACAGCCGTTGGCTGGAGACCGCTTTCCGACTGCTGAGCCGGAGCCGCGGGGGCCCACCTTGACGCGCCGGCTGTCCTAGCAAGCCAGGGGCAAGGGGCATCCAGTGGTACCGGAACGGAGTCGGTCCGACACCGGGAAGCCGGGTGCCCGTCGCTCCGAATCGAGCCCGGTGTTTTCGTGCGTGTAACAGGGCGGGCGTTTGGACCCGGTTGTCCGGGAGCGGGTCCGCAACGGCGGGAGGTTGCCTGAGTTTGGCCGGCCGGCAGTCGAACGCCTTTGGCTCCGGACTCCCGTGTCCGATTTCGGTCAGGGAGGGCTCATTGGAAAGCCCCGGCGCTGGCGCACACTATATTATCGGACTGGATCCCGGCAACTTCGGGAAAGTGTCGGCGACCCGTACCGGCTGCCGCCCCGTCGGTCAGCGGCAGCTTATCGGGGATAACTTCGGGAAGGAAAGTCCGATCCGGTCGGGGTCAACTGCCACTGAACGGGGTGGCGGGGCCGCACAGACCAGTAGCGGGCTTGTGTAGCTGCCCCTTTCCCCGGCCGAGGTACAGCCGTTGGCTGGAGACCGCTTTCCGACTGCTGAGCCGGAGCCGCGGGGGCCCACCTTGACGCGCCGGCTGTCCTAGCAAGCCAGGGGCAAGGGGCATCCAAGGGTACCGGAACGGAGTCGGTCCGACACCGGGAAGCCGGGTGCCCGTCGCTCCGAATCGAGCCCGGTGTTTTCGTGCGTGTAACGAGGCGGGCGTTTGGACCCGGTTGTCCTGGAGCGGGTCCGCAACGGCGGGGGATTGCCTGTGTTTGGCCGGCCGGCAGTCGAACGCCTATCGCTCTGGACTCCCGTGTCCGATTTCGGTCAGGGAGGGCTCGTTGGAAAGCCCCGGCGCTGGCGCACACTATATTATCGGCCTGGACCCCGGCAAGTTCGGCAAAGTGTCGCCATCCCGCAGCGGCTGACGGGCCGCCGGTGAGCGGCAGCTTATCGGGCATAACTTCGGGAGGGAAAGTCCGATCCGGTCCGGATCAACGGCAGCCGAACGGGGTGGCGGGCCCGCACAGACCAGTGCCTGGCTTGTGTAGCTGCCCCTTTCCCCGGCCGAGGTACAGCCGTTGGCTGGAGACCACTTTCCGACCACTGAGACGGCGGGGCGGGGGGCGGCCTGCACGCGCCGGCTGCCAGAGCAAGCCAGGGGCAAGGGGCATCCAACGGTATCTGAACGGAGTCGGTCCGACACCGGGAAGCCGGGTGCCCGTCGCTCCGAATCGAGCCTGGGGTGTACGTGTGTTTAACAAGGCGGGCGTTTGGACCCGGTTGCCCGGCACCAGTCGAACGCCTGTCGCTCCCGACTCCCGTGTCCGATTTCGTTCGGGGATGGCTCGTTGGAAAGCCCCGGCGCTGGCGCACACTATATTATCGGCCTGGACCCCGGCAAGTTCGGGAAAGTGTCGCCGTCCCGCAGCGGCTGACGGGCCGTCGGTCAGCGGCAGCTTATCGGGGATAACTTCGGGAAGGAAAGTCCGATCCGGTCGGGGACAACGGCAGCTGAACGGGGTGGCGGGGCCGCACAGAGCAGTGCCTCGCTTGTGTAGCTGCCTCTTTCCGCGGCCGAGGTACAGCCGTTGGCTGGAGACCGCTTTCCGACCACTGAGACGGCGGGGCAGGGGGCGGCCTGCACGCGCCGGCTGCCAGAGCAAGCCAGGGGCAAGGGGCATCCAGCGGTTTCTGAACGGAGTCGGTCCGACACCGAGAAGCCGGGTGCCCGTCGCTCCGAAGCGAGACCGGGGTTTTTCGTGTGTAACGTGGCGGGCCTTTGGACCCGGTTGGCCGGGCGGCAGTGGAACACACACAGACACTCGCATACACTGAGAGAGACAGAGAGAAGATAGAGATACACAGAGTGAGAAAGACAAAGTCAACTCAGTAACTGAAATGTGAAAACTGACAACTGGGAAACCAAAAGTCAGAGTGGCAAATGATGAACCAAGGTGGCAAATGATTAACTGAAAACTTGTCATTCACATTTGGGACGGAATTCAGGATGGGAATGTATTCGGCCGCCTTACCGGGGCTTGGGGGTGCTGCTTTCCCGCTTGTGGAACCGAGTTGGGGTCGTCAAATGGCCTGGTGCATTGTTTGAAACACTGGTTAATGAGTTGTCAAGGTCGGAAATCATAGAACATAAGAGCAGCTCATTAACTGAAATTTTGAACATCGACAACTGGTTAACCAAGAGTCAGAGCGACAAATGATTAACCAAGGAGGCAACTCATTAACTGAATTTCGAACATCGACAACTGGTTAACCAAAAGACACAGGGACAAATGAGTAACCAAAGGGCCAACTCATTAACTGAAATTTCAAAGAGGCAACTCATTAACTGTAATTTTGAACATCGACAACTGGTTAACCAAAAGCCAGAGCGACAAATGATTAACCAAGGAGGCAACTCAGTAACTGAATTTCGAACATCGACAACTGGTTAACCAAAAGACACAGGGACAAATGAGTAACCAAAGGGCCAACTCATTAACTGAAATTTCAAAGAGGCAACTCATTAACTGTAATTTTGAACATCGACAACTGGTTAACCAAAAGCCAGAGCGACAAATGATTAACCAAGGAGGCAACTCATTAACTGAATTTCGAACATCGACAACTGGTTAACCAAAAGACACAGGGACAAATGAGTAACCAAAGGGCCAACTCATTAACTGAAATTTCAAAGAGGCAACTCAGTAACTGTAATTTTGAACATCGACAACTGGTTAACCAAAAGCCAGAGCGACAAATGATTAACCAAGGAGGCAACTCATTAACTGAATTTCGAACATCGACAACTGGTTAACCAAAAGACACAGGGACAAATGAGTAACCAAAGGGCCAACTCATTAACTGAAATTTCAAAGAGGCAACTCATTAACTGTAATTTTGAACATCGACAACTGGTTAACCAAAAGCCAGAGCGACAAATGATTAACCAAGGAGGCAACTCATTAACTGAATTTCGAACATCGACAACTGGTTAACCAAAAGACACAGGGACAAATGAGTAACCAAAGGGCCAACTCATTAACTGAAATTTCAAAGAGGCAACTCAGTAACTGTAATTTTGAACATCGACAACTGGTTAACCAAAAGCCAGAGCGACAAATGATTAACCAAGGAGGCAACTCATTAACTGAATTTCGAACATCGACAACTGGTTAACCAAAAGACACAGGGACAAATGAGTAACCAAAGGGCCAACTCATTAACTGAAATTTCAAAGAGGCAACTCATTAACTGTAATTTTGAACATCGACAACTGGTTAACCAAAAGCCAGAGCGACAAATGATTAACCAAGGAGGCAACTCATTAACTGAATTTCGAACATCGAC
Organism: Somniosus microcephalus; assembly: GCF_052327205.1. Taxonomy (NCBI): domain Eukaryota; kingdom Metazoa; phylum Chordata; class Chondrichthyes; order Squaliformes; family Somniosidae; genus Somniosus; species Somniosus microcephalus. The sequence continues at coordinate 9,073,446 of NW_028225184.1, forward strand.
AACTGGTTAACCAAAAGACACAGGGACAAATGAGTAACCAAAGGGCCAACTCATTAACTGAAATTTCAAAGAGGCAACTCATTAACTGTAATTTTGAACATCGACAACTGGTTAACCAAAAGCCAGAGCGACAAATGATTAACCAAGGAGGCAACTCATTAACTGAATTTCGAACATCGACAACTGGTTAACCAAAAGACACAGGGACAAATGAGTAACCAAAGGGCCAACTCATTAACTGAAATTTCAAAGAGGCAACTCATTAACTGAAATTTTGAACATCGACAACTGGTTAACCAAAAGCCAGAGCGACAAATGAATAACCAAGGAGGCAACTCAGTAACTGAATTTCGAACATCGACAACTGGGTAACCAAAAGACACAGGGACAAATGAGTAACCAAAGGGCCAACTCATTAACTGAAATTTCAAAGAGGCTACTCATTAACTGAAATTTGAACATCGACAACTGGTTAACCAAATGTCAGAGCGACAAATGAGTAACCAAGGAGGCAACTGATTAACTGAAAACTTGTCATTCACATTTGGGACGGAATTCACGATGGGAATGTATTCGGCCCCCTTACCGGGCCTTGGGGTGCTGCTTTCCCGCTTGTGGAACCGAGTTGGGGTCGTCAAATGGCCTGGTGCATTGTTTGAAACACTGGTTAATGAGTTGTCAAGGTAGGAAATCATAGAACATAAGAGCAGCTCATTAACTGAAATTTTGAACATCGACAACTGGTTAACCAAGAGTCAGAGCGACAAATGATTAACCAAGGAGGCAACTCATTAACTGAATTTCGAACATCGACAACTGGTTAACCAAAAGACACAGGGACAAATGAGTAACCAAAGGGCCAACTCATTAACTGAAATTTCAAAGAGGCAACTCATTAACTGTAATTTTGAACATCGACAACTGGTTAACCAAAAGCCAGAGCGACAAATGATTAACCAAGGAGGCAACTCATTAACTGAATTTCGAACATCGACAACTGGTTAACCAAAAGACACAGGGACAAATGAGTAACCAAAGGGCCAACTCATTAACTGAAATTTCAAAGAGGCAACTCATTAACTGAAATTTTGAACATCGACAACTGGTTAACCAAAAGCCAGAGCGACAAATGATTAACCAAGGAGGCAACTCAGTAACTGAATTTCGAACATCGACAACTGTTTAACCAAATGTCAGAGCGACAAATGATTAACCAAGGAGGCAACTCATTAACTGAATTTCGAACATCGACAACTGGTTAACCAAGAGTCAGGGCGACAAATGATTAACCAAGGAGGCAACTCATTAACTGAATTTCGAACATCGACAACTGGGTAACCAAAAGACACAGGGACAAATGAGTAACCAAAGGGCCAACTCATTAACTGAAATTTCAAAGAGGCTACTCATTAACTGAAATTTGAACATCGACAACTGGTTAACCAAATGTCAGAGCGACAAATGAGTAACCAAGGAGGCAACTGATTAACTGAAAACTTGTCATTCACATTTGGGACGGAATTCACGATGGGAATGTATTCGGCCCCCTTACCGGGCCTTGGGGTGCTGCTTTCCCGCTTGTGGAACCGAGTTGGGGTCGTCAAATGGCCTGGTGCATTGTTTGAAACACTGGTTAATGAGTTGTCAAGGTAGGAAATCATAGAACATAAGAGCAGCTCATTAACTGAAATTTTGAACATCGACAACTGGTTAACCAAGAGTCAGAGCGACAAATGATTAACCAAGGAGGCAACTCATTAACTGAATTTCGAACATCGACAACTGGTTAACCAAAAGACACAGGGACAAATGAGTAACCAAAGGGCCAACTCATTAACTGAAATTTCAAAGAGGCAACTCATTAACTGTAATTTTGAACATCGACAACTGGTTAACCAAAAGCCAGAGCGACAAATGATTAACCAAGGAGGCAACTCATTAACTGAATTTCGAACATCGACAACTGGTTAACCAAAAGACACAGGGACAAATGAGTAACCAAAGGGCCAACTCATTAACTGAAATTTCAAAGAGGCAACTCATTAACTGAAATTTTGAACATCGACAACTGGTTAACCAAAAGCCAGAGCGACAAATGATTAACCAAGGAGGCAACTCATAAACTGAATTTCGAACATCGACAACTGGGTAACCAAAAGACACAGGGACAAATGAGTAACCAAAGGGCCAACTCATTAACTGAAATTTCAAAGAGGCTACTCATTAACTGAAATTTGAACATCGACAACTGGTTAACCAAATGTCAGAGCGACAAATGAGTAACCAAGCAGGCAACTGATTAACTGAAAACTTGTCATTCACATTTGGGACGGAATTCACGATGGGAATGTATTCGGCCCCCTTACCGGGCCTTGGGGTGCTGCTTTCCCGCTTGTGGAACCGAGTTGGGGTCGTCAAATGGCCTGGTGCATTGTTTGAAACACTGGTTAATGAGTTGTCAAGGTCGGAAATCATAGAACATAAGAGCAGCTCATTAACTGAAATTTCGAACATCGACAACTGGTTAACCAAAAGCCAGAGCGACAAATGATTAACCAAGGAGGCAACTCATTAACTGAATTTCGAACATCGACAACTGGTTAACCAAAAGACACAGGGACAAATGAGTAACCAAAGGGCCAACTCATTAACTGAAATTTCAAAGAGGCAACTCATTAACTGAAATTTTGAACATCGACAACTGGTTAACCAAAAGCCAGAGCGACAAATGATTAACCAAGGAGGCAACTCATTAACTGAATTTCGAACATCGACAACTGGGTAACCAAAAGACACAGGGACAAATGAGTAACCAAAGGGCCAACTCATTAACTGAAATTTCAAAGAGGCTACTCATTAACTGAAATTTGAACATCGACAACTGGTTAACCAAATGTCAGAGCGACAAATGAGTAACCAAGCAGGCAACTGATTAACTGAAAACTTGTCATTCACATTAGGGACGGAATTCACGATGGGAATGTATTCGGCCCCCTTACCGGGCCTTGGGGTGCTGCTTTCCCGCTTGTGGAACCGAGTTGGGGTCGTCAAATGGCCTGGTGCATTGTTTGAAACACTGGTTAATGAGTTGTCAAGGTCGGAAATCATAGAACATAAGAGCAGCTCATTAACTGAAATTTTGAACATCGACAACTGGTTAACCAAAAGCCAGAGCGACAAATGATTAACCAAGGAGGCAACTCATTAACTGAATTTCGAACATCGACAACTGGTTAACCAAAAGACACAGGGACAAATGAGTAACCAAAGGGCCAACTCATTAACTGAAATTTCAAAGAGGCAACTCATTAACTGAAATTTTGAACATCGACAACTGGTTAACCAAAAGCCAGAGCGACAAATGATTAACCAAGGAGGCAACTCATTAACTGAATTTCGAACATCGACAACTGGTTAACCAAATGTCAGAGCGACAAATGATTAACCAAGGAGGCAACTCATTAACTGAATTTCGAACATCGACAACTGGTTAACCAAGTGTCAGGGCGACAAATGATTAACCAAGGAGGCAACTCATTAACTGAATTTCGAACATCGACAACTGGGTAACCAAAAGACACAGGGACAAATGAGTAACCAAAGGGCCAACTCATTAACTGAAATTTCAAAGAGGCAACTCATTAACTGAAATTTTGAACATCGACAACTGGTTAACCAAATGTCAGAGCGACAAATGAGTAACCAAGCAGGCAACTCATTAACTGAAAACTTGTCATTCACATTTGGGACGGAATTCACGATGGGAATGTATTCGGCCCCCTTACCGGGCCTTGGGGTGCTGCTTTCCCGCTTGTGGAACCGAGTTGGGGTCGTCAAATGGCCTGGTGCATTGTTTGAAACACTGGTTAATGAGTTGTCAAGGTCGGAAATCATAGAACATAAGAGCAGCTCATTAACTGAAATTTCGAACATCGACAACTGGTTAACCAAAAGCCAGAGCGACAAATGATTAACCAAGGAGGCAACTCATTAACTGAATTTCGAACATCGACAACTGGTTAACCAAAAGACACAGGGACAAATGAGTAACCAAAGGGCCAACTCATTAACTGAAATTTCAAAGAGGCAACTTAGTAACTGAAATTTTGAACATCGACAACTGGTTAACCAAAAGCCAGAGCGACAAATGATTAACCAAGGAGGCAACTCATTAACTGAATTTCGAACATCGACAACTGGGTAACCAAAAGACACAGGGACAAATGAGTAACCAAAGGGCCAACTCATTAACTGAAATTTCAAAGAGGCTACTCATTAACTGAAATTTGAACATCGACAACTGGATAACCAAATGTCAGAGCGACAAATGAGTAACCAAGCAGGCAACTGATTAACTGAAAACTTGTCATTCACATTAGGGACGGAATTCACGATGGGAATGTATTCGGCCCCCTTACCGGGCCTTGGGGTGCTGCTTTCCCGCTTGTGGAACCGAGTTGGGGTCGTCAAATGGCCTGGTGCATTGTTTGAAACACTGGTTAATGAGTTGTCAAGGTCGGAAATCATAGAACATAAGAGCAGCTCATTAACTGAAATTTTGAACATCGACAACTGGTTAACCAAAAGCCAGAGCGACAAATGATTAACCAAGGAGGCAACTCATTAACTGAATTTCGAACATCGACAACTGGTTAACCAAAAGACACAGGGACAAATGAGTAACCAAAGGGCCAACTCATTAACTGAAATTTCAAAGAGGCAACTCATTAACTGAAATTTTGAACATCGACAACTGGTTAACCAAAAGCCAGAGCGACAAATGATTAACCAAGGAGGCAACTCATTAACTGAATTTCGAACATCGACAACTGGTTAACCAAATGTCAGAGCGACAAATGAGTAACCAAGGAGGCAACTCAATAACTGAATTTCGAACATCGACAACTGGTTAACCAAGAGTCAGGGCGACAAATGATTAACCAAGGAGGCAACTCATTAACTGAATTTCGAACATCGACAACTGGTTAACCAAAAGACACAGGGACAAATGAGTAACCAAAGGGCCAACTCATTAACTGAAATTTCAAAGAGGCAACTCATTAACTGAAATTTTGAACATCGACAACTGGTTAACCAAATGTCAGAGCGACAAATGAGTAACCAAGCAGGCAACTGATTAACTGAAAACTTGTCATTCACATTTGGGACGGAATTCACGATGGGAATGTATTCGGCCCCCTTACCGGGCCTTGGGGTGCTGCTTTCCCGCTTGTGGAACCGAGTTGGGGTCGTCAAATGGCCTGGTGCATTGTTTGAAACACTGGTTAATGAGTTGTCAAGGTCGGAAATCATAGAACATAAGAGCAGCTCATTAACTGAAATTTCGAACATCGACAACTGGTTAACCAAAAGCCAGAGCGACAAATGATTAACCAAGGAGGCAACTCATTAACTGAATTTCGAACATCGACAACTGGTTAACCAAAAGACACAGGGACAAATGAGTAACCAAAGGGCCAACTCATTAACTGAAATTTCAAAGAGGCAACTCATTAACTGAAATTTTGAACATCGACAACTGGTTAACCAAAAGCCAGAGCGACAAATGATTAACCAAGGAGGCAACTCATTAACTGAATTTCGAACATCGACAACTGGGTAACCAAAAGACACAGGGACAAATGAGTAACCAAAGGGCCAACTCATTAACTGAAATTTCAAAGAGGCTACTCATTAACTGAAATTTGAACATCGACAACTGGTTAACCAAATGTCAGAGCGACAAATGAGTAACCAAGCAGGCAACTGATTAACTGAAAACTTGTCATTCACATTAGGGACGGAATTCACGATGGGAATGTATTCGGCCCCCTTACCGGGCCTTGGGGTGCTGCTTTCCCGCTTGTGGAACCGAGTTGGGGTCGTCAAATGGCCTGGTGCATTGTTTGAAACACTGGTTAATGAGTTGTCAAGGTCGGAAATCATAGAACATAAGAGCAGCTCATTAACTGAAATTTTGAACATCGACAACTGGTTAACCAAAAGCCAGAGCGACAAATGATTAACCAAGGAGGCAACTCATTAACTGAATTTCGAACATCGACAACTGGTTAACCAAAAGACACAGGGACAAATGAGTAACCAAAGGGCCAACTCATTAACTGAAATTTCAAAGAGGCAACTCATTAACTGAAATTTTGAACATCGACAACTGGTTAACCAAAAGCCAGAGCGACAAATGATTAACCAAGGAGGCAACTCATTAACTGAATTTCGAACATCGACAACTGGTTAACCAAATGTCAGAGCGACAAATGAGTAACCAAGGAGGCAACTCAATAACTGAATTTCGAACATCGACAACTGGTTAACCAAGAGTCAGGGCGACAAATGATTAACCAAGGAGGCAACTCATTAACTGAATTTCGAACATCGACAACTGGTTAACCAAAAGACACAGGGACAAATGAGTAACCAAAGGGCCAACTCATTAACTGAAATTTCAAAGAGGCAACTCATTAACTGAAATTTTGAACATCGACAACTGGTTAACCAAATGTCAGAGCGACAAATGAGTAACCAAGGAGGCAACTGATTAACTGAAAACTTGTCATTCACATTTGGGACGGAATTCACGATGGGAATGTATTCGGCCCCCTTACCGGGCCTTGGGGTGCTGCTTTCCCGCTTGTGGAACCGAGTTGGGGTCGTCAAATGGCCTGGTGCATTGTTTGAAACACTGGTTAATGAGTTGTCAAGGTAGGAAATCATAGAACATAAGAGCAGCTCATTAACTGAAATTTTGAACATCGACAACTGGTTAACCAAGAGTCAGAGCGACAAATGATTAACCAAGGAGGCAACTCATTAACTGAATTTCGAACATCGACAACTGGTTAACCAAAAGACACAGGGACAAATGAGTAACCAAAGGGCCAACTCATTAACTGAAATTTCAAAGAGGCAACTCATTAACTGTAATTTTGAACATCGACAACTGGTTAACCAAAAGCCAGAGCGACAAATGAGTAACCAAGGAGGCAACTCATTAACTGAATTTCGAACATCGACAACTGGTTAACCAAAAGACACAGGGACAAATGAGTAACCAAAGGGCCAACTCATTAACTGAAATTTCAAAGAGGCAACTCATTAACTGAATTTCGAACATCGACAACTGGTTAACCAAATGTCAGAGCGACAAATGATTAACCAAGCAGGCAACTGATTAACTGAAATTTTAAAATTGACAACTGGATAACCAAAAGTGGGAACTCATGCTTCGGACGGGCTTACATACGGCAGGCTGACGCCCGGCAGAGGCCCGGGCTTCGCCTCCCTTGCGTAAGCGACCGTCTCCGAATCGATTAAAGGCGTAAAATCGGAGTTCAGAGCGGGAAAATTTTTTCCCGAAAACGGCCGGAAAAAAAAAAATGTCTCCTTTTCCGCCGAGCAGGGTGGCATTCGAACGGGCACGGGAAGCCGCGTCTAACGGTGTAAAAACGGCTTGGCTCCGACGCGGGAGTGCGGAGATATGGCCGTTCAAAGTTGTACTGGAAGTCCGGAAGGAGAAAAATTTGACTGCCTGTAGCCGAAAAAAGTTCCAGCGGTCGGTCACAAAAGTCAAATCCGTCCCGCTGATTTGACACTTGTCATTTCTGGCAGGGGGGATTGGCGGGGTACCTGGAGAATGGTAGGAGGTGGTTTTTCGAGACTTTATCTGTTTTCCAGATTACTGTCTAGGGCCTCCAGGTCTGCAGAGACCGACCCGGGCTGCCGTCCAACCGACTTTTAACCCTTTTTGGGTGGAAATTTATTTCCATTTTTAACCAATTTTCGGGTTTTTGGTCGGGCTTAAAAACGGCAGCCTGACGCCCGGCAGAGGCCGGGGCTTCGGCTCCCTTGCGTAAGGGACCGTATACGAAACGATTAAAGCCGAAAAATCCGAGTTCAGAGCGGGAATTTTTTTTCCCGAAATCGGCCGAAAAATAAAAAAATTCTCCTTTTCCGCCGAGCAGGGCGGCATTCGAACGGGCACGGGAAGCCGCGTCTAACGGTGTAAAAACGGCTTGGCTCCGACGCGGGAGTGCGGAGATATGGCCGTTCAAAGTTGTACTGGAAGTCCGGAAGGAGAAAAATTTGACTGCCTGTAGCCGAAAAAAGTTCCAGCGGTCGGTCACAAAAGTCAAATCCGTCCCGCTGATTTGACACTTGTCATTTCTGGCAGGGGGGATTGGCGGGGTACCTGGAGAATGGTAGGAGGTGGTTTCTCGAGACTTTGTCTGTTTTCCAGATTACTGTCTAGGGCCTCCAGGTCTGCAGAGACCGACCAGGGCTGCCGTCCAACCGACTTTTAACCCTTTTTGGGTGGAAATTTATTTCCATTTTTAACCAATTTTCGGGTTTTTGGTCGGGCTTAAAAAACGGCAGCCTGACGCCTGGCAGAGGCCGGGGCTTCGGCTCCCCTTGCGTAAGGGACCGTATTCGACCCGATTAAGCCCCGAAAATGGATCCAAATGTCGGCCGACCAAGTAAGCTTGCTGGGGAGAGAGACTAAGTGCCGGGCTGGGCACCTCATTAACCAGTGAAAAGTTTTGGCTGCTGGAGAGACTAAGTCCCAGCCTGGGCACATCATTAACCATAAATGAAAAAGGCGAGGCCGAGTCTGGTGCATGGCTAACTGATTAACCAAATTGGCAAGGCCCGGGCTGAAAGTGAATGAGCGACCCGTGGCCAGGGGGCTGGAATGCGGGAGAGAATCCAACCCCCAAAATATGGAAGTCCGATGAGAAAATATTCGGCCGCCTTTTGCGGGCCTCGGGTGTTGCTTCCCGGCCTGGGAAAGTGAGTTGCTCCCGCCGAATTGACATGTGCATTTAACGATTTCGAGACATGATTAACCAAAACGCGGAAGTCCGATGAGAAAATATTAGGGCCCTTCAAGCGGGCCTCCGGTGATGCTTTCCGGCTTGGGAAAGTGAATTGCTCCCGCCGAATTGACATGTGCATTTAACGATTTCGAGACATGATTAACCAAAACGCGGAAGTCCGATGAGAAAATATTCGGCCGCCTTTTGCGGGCCTCGGGTGTTGCTTCCCGGCCTGGGAAAGTGATTTGCTACCGCCAAATTGACATGTGTCATTTCTGGCAAGTGTCTCAGGACATAGTTAATGAGTTGCAGTTTGGGAAATCATTAACCTCGTCGGAAGTCCCGATGAAG
>NW_028225184.1:9095127-9110127 GCF_052327205.1 Somniosus microcephalus
GGCCGCACAGACCAGTAGCGGGCTTGTGTAGCTGCCTCTTGGCCCGGCCGAGGTACAGCCGTTGGCTGGAGACCGCTTTCCGACTGCTGAGCCGGTGCCGCGGGGACCCACCTTGACGCGCCGGCTGTCCGAGCAAGCCAGGGGCCAGGGGCATCCAGTGGTACCAGAAGGGAGTCGGTCCGACACCGGGAAGTCGGGTGCCCGTCGCTCCGAATCGAGCCCGGGGTTTTCGTGCGTGTAACAGGGCGGGCGTTTGGACCCGGTTGTCCGGGAGCGGGTCCGCAACGGCGGGAGATTGCCTGGGTTTGGCCGGCCGGCAGTCGAACGCCTTTCGCTCCGGACTCCCGTGTCCGATTTCGGTCAGGGAGGGCTCGTTGGAAAGCCCCGGCGCTGGCGCACACTATATTATCGGCCTGGACCCCGGCAAGTTCGGGAAAGTGTCGCAGTCCCGTAGCGGCTGCCGCCCCGTCGGTCAGCGGCAGCTTATCGGGGATAACTTCGGGACGGAAAGTCCGATCCGGTCGGGGTCAACTGCCACTGAACGGGGTGGCGGGGCCGCACAGACCAGTAGCGGGCTTGTGCAGCTGCCGCTTGGCCCGGCCGAGGTACAGCCGTTGGCTGGAGACCGCTTTCCGACTGCTGAGCCGGAGCCGCGGGGGCCCACCTTGACGCGCCGGCTGTACTAGCAAGCCAGGGGCAAGGGGCATCCAGTGGTACCGGAACGGAGTCGGTCCGACACCGGGAAGCCGGGTGCCCGTCGCTCCGAATCGAGCCCGGTGTTTTCGTGCGTGTAACAGGGCGGGCGTTTGGACCCGGTTGTCCGGGAGCGGGTCCGCAACGGCGGGAGGTTGCCTGTGTTTGGCCGGCCGGCAGTCGAACGCCTTTGGCTCCGGACTCCCGTGTCCGATTTCGGTCAGGGAGGGCTCGTTGGAAAGCCCCGGCGCTGGCGCACACTATATTATCGGCCTGGACCCCGGCAAGTTCGGGAAAGTGTCGCAGTCCCGTAGCGGCTGCCGCCCCGTCGGTCAGCGGCAGCTTATCGGGGATAACTTCGGGACGGAAAGTCCGATCCGGTTGGGGTGAACTGCTACTGAACGGGGTGGGGGGGCCGCACAGACCAGTAGCGGGCTTGTGCAGCTGCCGCTTGGCCCGGCCGAGGTACAGCCGTTGGCTGGAGACCGCTTTCCGACTGCTGAGCCGGAGCCGCGGGGGCCCACCTTGACGCGCCGGCTGTCCTAGCAAGCCAGGGGCAAGGGGCATCCAGTGGTACCGGAACGGAGTCGGTCCGACACCGGGAAGCCGGGTGCCCGTCGCTCCGAATCGAGCCCGGTGTTTTCGTGCGTGTAACAGGGCGGGCGTTTGGACCCGGTTGTCCGGGAGCGGGTCCGCAACGGCGGGAGGTTGCCTGAGTTTGGCCGGCCGGCAGTCGAACGCCTTTGGCTCCGGACTCCCGTGTCCGATTTCGGTCAGGGAGGGCTCATTGGAAAGCCCCGGCGCTGGCGCACACTATATTATCGGACTGGATCCCGGCAACTTCGGGAAAGTGTCGGCGACCCGTACCGGCTGCCGCCCCGTCGGTCAGCGGCAGCTTATCGGGGATAACTTCGGGAAGGAAAGTCCGATCCGGTCGGGGTCAACTGCCACTGAACGGGGTGGCGGGGCCGCACAGACCAGTAGCGGGCTTGTGTAGCTGCCCCTTTCCCCGGCCGAGGTACAGCCGTTGGCTGGAGACCGCTTTCCGACTGCTGAGCCGGAGCCGCGGGGGCCCACCTTGACGCGCCGGCTGTCCTAGCAAGCCAGGGGCAAGGGGCATCCAAGGGTACCGGAACGGAGTCGGTCCGACACCGGGAAGCCGGGTGCCCGTCGCTCCGAATCGAGCCCGGTGTTTTCGTGCGTGTAACGAGGCGGGCGTTTGGACCCGGTTGTCCTGGAGCGGGTCCGCAACGGCGGGGGATTGCCTGTGTTTGGCCGGCCGGCAGTCGAACGCCTATCGCTCTGGACTCCCGTGTCCGATTTCGGTCAGGGAGGGCTCGTTGGAAAGCCCCGGCGCTGGCGCACACTATATTATCGGCCTGGACCCCGGCAAGTTCGGCAAAGTGTCGCCATCCCGCAGCGGCTGACGGGCCGCCGGTGAGCGGCAGCTTATCGGGCATAACTTCGGGAGGGAAAGTCCGATCCGGTCCGGATCAACGGCAGCCGAACGGGGTGGCGGGCCCGCACAGACCAGTGCCTGGCTTGTGTAGCTGCCCCTTTCCCCGGCCGAGGTACAGCCGTTGGCTGGAGACCACTTTCCGACCACTGAGACGGCGGGGCGGGGGGCGGCCTGCACGCGCCGGCTGCCAGAGCAAGCCAGGGGCAAGGGGCATCCAACGGTATCTGAACGGAGTCGGTCCGACACCGGGAAGCCGGGTGCCCGTCGCTCCGAATCGAGCCTGGGGTGTACGTGTGTTTAACTAGGCGGGCGTTTGGACCCGGTTGCCCGGCACCAGTCGAACGCCTGTCGCTCCCGACTCCCGTGTCCGATTTCGTTCGGGGATGGCTCGTTGGAAAGCCCCGGCGCTGGCGCACACTATATTATCGGCCTGGACCCCGGCAAGTTCGGGAAAGTGTCGCCGTCCCGCAGCGGCTGACGGGCCGTCGGTCAGCGGCAGCTTATCGGGGATAACTTCGGGAAGGAAAGTCCGATCCGGTCGGGGACAACGGCAGCTGAACGGGGTGGCGGGGCCGCACAGAGCAGTGCCTCGCTTGTGTAGCTGCCTCTTTCCGCGGCCGAGGTACAGCCGTTGGCTGGAGACCGCTTTCCGACCACTGAGACGGCGGGGCAGGGGGCGGCCTGCACGCGCCGGCTGCCAGAGCAAGCCAGGGGCAAGGGGCATCCAGCGGTTTCTGAACGGAGTCGGTCCGACACCGAGAAGCCGGGTGCCCGTCGCTCCGAAGCGAGACCGGGGTTTTTCGTGTGTAACGTGGCGGGCCTTTGGACCCGGTTGGCCGGGCGGCAGTGGAACACACACAGACACTCGCATACACTGAGAGAGACAGAGAGAAGATAGAGATACACAGAGTGAGAAAGACAAAGTCAACTCAGTAACTGAAATGTGAAAACTGACAACTGGGAAACCAAAAGTCAGAGTGGCAAATGATGAACCAAGGTGGCAAATGATTAACTGAAAACTTGTCATTCACATTTGGGACGGAATTCAGGATGGGAATGTATTCGGCCGCCTTACCGGGGCTTGGGGGTGCTGCTTTCCCGCTTGTGGAACCGAGTTGGGGTCGTCAAATGGCCTGGTGCATTGTTTGAAACACTGGTTAATGAGTTGTCAAGGTCGGAAATCATAGAACATAAGAGCAGCTCATTAACTGAAATTTTGAACATCGACAACTGGTTAACCAAGAGTCAGAGCGACAAATGATTAACCAAGGAGGCAACTCATTAACTGAATTTCGAACATCGACAACTGGTTAACCAAAAGACACAGGGACAAATGAGTAACCAAAGGGCCAACTCATTAACTGAAATTTCAAAGAGGCAACTCATTAACTGTAATTTTGAACATCGACAACTGGTTAACCAAAAGCCAGAGCGACAAATGATTAACCAAGGAGGCAACTCATTAACTGAATTTCGAACATCGACAACTGGTTAACCAAAAGACACAGGGACAAATGAGTAACCAAAGGGCCAACTCATTAACTGAAATTTCAAAGAGGCAACTCATTAACTGTAATTTTGAACATCGACAACTGGTTAACCAAAAGCCAGAGCGACAAATGATTAACCAAGGAGGCAACTCATTAACTGAATTTCGAACATCGACAACTGGTTAACCAAAAGACACAGGGACAAATGAGTAACCAAAGGGCCAACTCATTAACTGAAATTTCAAAGAGGCAACTCAGTAACTGTAATTTTGAACATCGACAACTGGTTAACCAAAAGCCAGAGCGACAAATGATTAACCAAGGAGGCAACTCATTAACTGAATTTCGAACATCGACAACTGGTTAACCAAAAGACACAGGGACAAATGAGTAACCAAAGGGCCAACTCATTAACTGAAATTTCAAAGAGGCAACTCATTAACTGTAATTTTGAACATCGACAACTGGTTAACCAAAAGCCAGAGCGACAAATGATTAACCAAGGAGGCAACTCATTAACTGAATTTCGAACATCGACAACTGGTTAACCAAAAGACACAGGGACAAATGAGTAACCAAAGGGCCAACTCATTAACTGAAATTTCAAAGAGGCAACTCAGTAACTGTAATTTTGAACATCGACAACTGGTTAACCAAAAGCCAGAGCGACAAATGATTAACCAAGGAGGCAACTCATTAACTGAATTTCGAACATCGACAACTGGTTAACCAAAAGACACAGGGACAAATGAGTAACCAAAGGGCCAACTCATTAACTGAAATTTCAAAGAGGCAACTCATTAACTGTAATTTTGAACATCGACAACTGGTTAACCAAAAGCCAGAGCGACAAATGATTAACCAAGGAGGCAACTCATTAACTGAATTTCGAACATCGACAACTGGTTAACCAAAAGACACAGGGACAAATGAGTAACCAAAGGGCCAACTCATTAACTGAAATTTCAAAGAGGCAACTCATTAACTGTAATTTTGAACATCGACAACTGGTTAACCAAAAGCCAGAGCGACAAATGATTAACCAAGGAGGCAACTCATTAACTGAATTTCGAACATCGACAACTGGTTAACCAAAAGACACAGGGACAAATGAGTAACCAAAGGGCCAACTCATTAACTGAAATTTCAAAGAGGCAACTCATTAACTGAAATTTTGAACATCGACAACTGGTTAACCAAAAGCCAGAGCGACAAATGAATAACCAAGGAGGCAACTCAGTAACTGAATTTCGAACATCGACAACTGGGTAACCAAAAGACACAGGGACAAATGAGTAACCAAAGGGCCAACTCATTAACTGAAATTTCAAAGAGGCTACTCATTAACTGAAATTTGAACATCGACAACTGGTTAACCAAATGTCAGAGCGACAAATGAGTAACCAAGGAGGCAACTGATTAACTGAAAACTTGTCATTCACATTTGGGACGGAATTCACGATGGGAATGTATTCGGCCCCCTTACCGGGCCTTGGGGTGCTGCTTTCCCGCTTGTGGAACCGAGTTGGGGTCGTCAAATGGCCTGGTGCATTGTTTGAAACACTGGTTAATGAGTTGTCAAGGTAGGAAATCATAGAACATAAGAGCAGCTCATTAACTGAAATTTTGAACATCGACAACTGGTTAACCAAGAGTCAGAGCGACAAATGATTAACCAAGGAGGCAACTCATTAACTGAATTTCGAACATCGACAACTGGTTAACCAAAAGACACAGGGACAAATGAGTAACCAAAGGGCCAACTCATTAACTGAAATTTCAAAGAGGCAACTCATTAACTGTAATTTTGAACATCGACAACTGGTTAACCAAAAGCCAGAGCGACAAATGATTAACCAAGGAGGCAACTCATTAACTGAATTTCGAACATCGACAACTGGTTAACCAAAAGACACAGGGACAAATGAGTAACCAAAGGGCCAACTCATTAACTGAAATTTCAAAGAGGCAACTCATTAACTGAAATTTTGAACATCGACAACTGGTTAACCAAAAGCCAGAGCGACAAATGATTAACCAAGGAGGCAACTCATTAACTGAATTTCGAACATCGACAACTGTTTAACCAAATGTCAGAGCGACAAATGATTAACCAAGGAGGCAACTCATTAACTGAATTTCGAACATCGACAACTGGTTAACCAAGAGTCAGGGCGACAAATGATTAACCAAGGAGGCAACTCATTAACTGAATTTCGAACATCGACAACTGGGTAACCAAAAGACACAGGGACAAATGAGTAACCAAAGGGCCAACTCATTAACTGAAATTTCAAAGAGGCTACTCATTAACTGAAATTTGAACATCGACAACTGGTTAACCAAATGTCAGAGCGACAAATGAGTAACCAAGGAGGCAACTGATTAACTGAAAACTTGTCATTCACATTTGGGACGGAATTCACGATGGGAATGTATTCGGCCCCCTTACCGGGCCTTGGGGTGCTGCTTTCCCGCTTGTGGAACCGAGTTGGGGTCGTCAAATGGCCTGGTGCATTGTTTGAAACACTGGTTAATGAGTTGTCAAGGTAGGAAATCATAGAACATAAGAGCAGCTCATTAACTGAAATTTCGAACATCGACAACTGTTTAACCAAATGTCAGAGCGACAAATGATTAACCAAGGAGGCAACTCATTAACTGAATTTCGAACATCGACAACTGGTTAACCAAAAGACACAGGGACAAATGAGTAACCAAAGGGCCAACTCATTAACTGAAATTTCAAAGAGGCAACTCATTAACTGTAATTTTGAACATCGACAACTGGTTAACCAAAAGCCAGAGCGACAAATGATTAACCAAGGAGGCAACTCATTAACTGAATTTCGAACATCGACAACTGGTTAACCAAAAGACACAGGGACAAATGAGTAACCAAAGGGCCAACTCATTAACTGAAATTTCAAAGAGGCAACTCATTAACTGAAATTTTGAACATCGACAACTGGTTAACCAAAAGCCAGAGCGACAAATGATTAACCAAGGAGGCAACTCATAAACTGAATTTCGAACATCGACAACTGGGTAACCAAAAGACACAGGGACAAATGAGTAACCAAAGGGCCAACTCATTAACTGAAATTTCAAAGAGGCTACTCATTAACTGAAATTTGAACATCGACAACTGGTTAACCAAATGTCAGAGCGACAAATGAGTAACCAAGCAGGCAACTGATTAACTGAAAACTTGTCATTCACATTTGGGACGGAATTCACGATGGGAATGTATTCGGCCCCCTTACCGGGCCTTGGGGTGCTGCTTTCCCGCTTGTGGAACCGAGTTGGGGTCGTCAAATGGCCTGGTGCATTGTTTGAAACACTGGTTAATGAGTTGTCAAGGTCGGAAATCATAGAACATAAGAGCAGCTCATTAACTGAAATTTCGAACATCGACAACTGGTTAACCAAAAGCCAGAGCGACAAATGATTAACCAAGGAGGCAACTCATTAACTGAATTTCGAACATCGACAACTGGTTAACCAAAAGACACAGGGACAAATGAGTAACCAAAGGGCCAACTCATTAACTGAAATTTCAAAGAGGCAACTCATTAACTGAAATTTTGAACATCGACAACTGGTTAACCAAAAGCCAGAGCGACAAATGATTAACCAAGGAGGCAACTCATTAACTGAATTTCGAACATCGACAACTGGGTAACCAAAAGACACAGGGACAAATGAGTAACCAAAGGGCCAACTCATTAACTGAAATTTCAAAGAGGCTACTCATTAACTGAAATTTGAACATCGACAACTGGTTAACCAAATGTCAGAGCGACAAATGAGTAACCAAGCAGGCAACTGATTAACTGAAAACTTGTCATTCACATTAGGGACGGAATTCACGATGGGAATGTATTCGGCCCCCTTACCGGGCCTTGGGGTGCTGCTTTCCCGCTTGTGGAACCGAGTTGGGGTCGTCAAATGGCCTGGTGCATTGTTTGAAACACTGGTTAATGAGTTGTCAAGGTCGGAAATCATAGAACATAAGAGCAGCTCATTAACTGAAATTTTGAACATCGACAACTGGTTAACCAAAAGCCAGAGCGACAAATGATTAACCAAGGAGGCAACTCATTAACTGAATTTCGAACATCGACAACTGGTTAACCAAAAGACACAGGGACAAATGAGTAACCAAAGGGCCAACTCATTAACTGAAATTTCAAAGAGGCAACTCATTAACTGAAATTTTGAACATCGACAACTGGTTAACCAAAAGCCAGAGCGACAAATGATTAACCAAGGAGGCAACTCATTAACTGAATTTCGAACATCGACAACTGGTTAACCAAATGTCAGAGCGACAAATGATTAACCAAGGAGGCAACTCATTAACTGAATTTCGAACATCGACAACTGGTTAACCAAGAGTCAGGGCGACAAATGATTAACCAAGGAGGCAACTCATTAACTGAATTTCGAACATCGACAACTGGGTAACCAAAAGACACAGGGACAAATGAGTAACCAAAGGGCCAACTCATTAACTGAAATTTCAAAGAGGCAACTCATTAACTGAAATTTTGAACATCGACAACTGGTTAACCAAATGTCAGAGCGACAAATGAGTAACCAAGCAGGCAACTCATTAACTGAAAACTTGTCATTCACATTTGGGACGGAATTCACGATGGGAATGTATTCGGCCCCCTTACCGGGCCTTGGGGTGCTGCTTTCCCGCTTGTGGAACCGAGTTGGGGTCGTCAAATGGCCTGGTGCATTGTTTGAAACACTGGTTAATGAGTTGTCAAGGTCGGAAATCATAGAACATAAGAGCAGCTCATTAACTGAAATTTCGAACATCGACAACTGGTTAACCAAAAGCCAGAGCGACAAATGATTAACCAAGGAGGCAACTCATTAACTGAATTTCGAACATCGACAACTGGTTAACCAAAAGACACAGGGACAAATGAGTAACCAAAGGGCCAACTCATTAACTGAAATTTCAAAGAGGCAACTCATTAACTGAAATTTTGAACATCGACAACTGGTTAACCAAAAGCCAGAGCGACAAATGATTAACCAAGGAGGCAACTCATTAACTGAATTTCGAACATCGACAACTGGGTAACCAAAAGACACAGGGACAAATGAGTAACCAAAGGGCCAACTCATTAACTGAAATTTCAAAGAGGCTACTCATTAACTGAAATTTGAACATCGACAACTGGATAACCAAATGTCAGAGCGACAAATGAGTAACCAAGCAGGCAACTGATTAACTGAAAACTTGTCATTCACATTAGGGACGGAATTCACGATGGGAATGTATTCGGCCCCCTTACCGGGCCTTGGGGTGCTGCTTTCCCGCTTGTGGAACCGAGTTGGGGTCGTCAAATGGCCTGGTGCATTGTTTGAAACACTGGTTAATGAGTTGTCAAGGTCGGAAATCATAGAACATAAGAGCAGCTCATTAACTGAAATTTTGAACATCGACAACTGGTTAACCAAAAGCCAGAGCGACAAATGATTAACCAAGGAGGCAACTCATTAACTGAATTTCGAACATCGACAACTGGTTAACCAAAAGACACAGGGACAAATGAGTAACCAAAGGGCCAACTCATTAACTGAAATTTCAAAGAGGCAACTCATTAACTGAAATTTTGAACATCGACAACTGGTTAACCAAAAGCCAGAGCGACAAATGATTAACCAAGGAGGCAACTCATTAACTGAATTTCGAACATCGACAACTGGTTAACCAAATGTCAGAGCGACAAATGAGTAACCAAGGAGGCAACTCAATAACTGAATTTCGAACATCGACAACTGGTTAACCAAGAGTCAGGGCGACAAATGATTAACCAAGGAGGCAACTCATTAACTGAATTTCGAACATCGACAACTGGTTAACCAAAAGACACAGGGACAAATGAGTAACCAAAGGGCCAACTCATTAACTGAAATTTCAAAGAGGCAACTCATTAACTGAAATTTTGAACATCGACAACTGGTTAACCAAATGTCAGAGCGACAAATGAGTAACCAAGCAGGCAACTGATTAACTGAAAACTTGTCATTCACATTTGGGACGGAATTCACGATGGGAATGTATTCGGCCCCCTTACCGGGCCTTGGGGTGCTGCTTTCCCGCTTGTGGAACCGAGTTGGGGTCGTCAAATGGCCTGGTGCATTGTTTGAAACACTGGTTAATGAGTTGTCAAGGTCGGAAATCATAGAACATAAGAGCAGCTCATTAACTGAAATTTCGAACATCGACAACTGGTTAACCAAAAGCCAGAGCGACAAATGATTAACCAAGGAGGCAACTCATTAACTGAATTTCGAACATCGACAACTGGTTAACCAAAAGACACAGGGACAAATGAGTAACCAAAGGGCCAACTCATTAACTGAAATTTCAAAGAGGCAACTCATTAACTGAAATTTTGAACATCGACAACTGGTTAACCAAAAGCCAGAGCGACAAATGATTAACCAAGGAGGCAACTCATTAACTGAATTTCGAACATCGACAACT
Source organism: Somniosus microcephalus (assembly GCF_052327205.1). Classification (NCBI taxonomy): domain Eukaryota; kingdom Metazoa; phylum Chordata; class Chondrichthyes; order Squaliformes; family Somniosidae; genus Somniosus; species Somniosus microcephalus. Next base: position 9,105,287 of record NW_028225184.1, read on the forward strand.
GGGTAACCAAAAGACACAGGGACAAATGAGTAACCAAAGGGCCAACTCATTAACTGAAATTTCAAAGAGGCTACTCATTAACTGAAATTTGAACATCGACAACTGGTTAACCAAATGTCAGAGCGACAAATGAGTAACCAAGCAGGCAACTGATTAACTGAAAACTTGTCATTCACATTAGGGACGGAATTCACGATGGGAATGTATTCGGCCCCCTTACCGGGCCTTGGGGTGCTGCTTTCCCGCTTGTGGAACCGAGTTGGGGTCGTCAAATGGCCTGGTGCATTGTTTGAAACACTGGTTAATGAGTTGTCAAGGTCGGAAATCATAGAACATAAGAGCAGCTCATTAACTGAAATTTTGAACATCGACAACTGGTTAACCAAAAGCCAGAGCGACAAATGATTAACCAAGGAGGCAACTCATTAACTGAATTTCGAACATCGACAACTGGTTAACCAAAAGACACAGGGACAAATGAGTAACCAAAGGGCCAACTCATTAACTGAAATTTCAAAGAGGCAACTCATTAACTGAAATTTTGAACATCGACAACTGGTTAACCAAAAGCCAGAGCGACAAATGATTAACCAAGGAGGCAACTCATTAACTGAATTTCGAACATCGACAACTGGTTAACCAAATGTCAGAGCGACAAATGAGTAACCAAGGAGGCAACTCAATAACTGAATTTCGAACATCGACAACTGGTTAACCAAGAGTCAGGGCGACAAATGATTAACCAAGGAGGCAACTCATTAACTGAATTTCGAACATCGACAACTGGTTAACCAAAAGACACAGGGACAAATGAGTAACCAAAGGGCCAACTCATTAACTGAAATTTCAAAGAGGCAACTCATTAACTGAAATTTTGAACATCGACAACTGGTTAACCAAATGTCAGAGCGACAAATGAGTAACCAAGCAGGCAACTGATTAACTGAAAACTTGTCATTCACATTTGGGACGGAATTCACGATGGGAATGTATTCGGCCCCCTTACCGGGCCTTGGGGTGCTGCTTTCCCGCTTGTGGAACCGAGTTGGGGTCGTCAAATGGCCTGGTGCATTGTTTGAAACACTGGTTAATGAGTTGTCAAGGTCGGAAATCATAGAACATAAGAGCAGCTCATTAACTGAAATTTCGAACATCGACAACTGGTTAACCAAAAGCCAGAGCGACAAATGATTAACCAAGGAGGCAACTCATTAACTGAATTTCGAACATCGACAACTGGTTAACCAAAAGACACAGGGACAAATGAGTAACCAAAGGGCCAACTCATTAACTGAAATTTCAAAGAGGCAACTCATTAACTGAAATTTGGAACATCGACAACTGGTTAACCAAAAGCCAGAGCGACAAATGATTAACCAAGGAGGCAACTCATTAACTGAATTTCGAACATCGACAACTGGGTAACCAAAAGACACAGGGACAAATGAGTAACCAAAGGGCCAACTCATTAACTGAAATTTCAAAGAGGCTACTCATTAACTGAAATTTGAACATCGACAACTGGTTAACCAAATGTCAGAGCGACAAATGAGTAACCAAGCAGGCAACTGATTAACTGAAAACTTGTCATTCACATTTGGGACGGAATTCACGATGGGAATGTATTCGGCCCCCTTACCGGGCCTTGGGGTGCTGCTTTCCCGCTTGTGGAACCGAGTTGGGGTCGTCAAATGGCCTGGTGCATTGTTTGAAACACTGGTTAATGAGTTGTCAAGGTAGGAAATCATAGAACATAAGAGCAGCTCATTAACTGAAATTTTGAACATCGACAACTGGTTAACCAAAAGCCAGAGCGACAAATGATTAACCAAGGAGGCAACTCATTAACTGAATTTCGAACATCGACAACTGGTTAACCAAAAGACACAGGGACAAATGAGTAACCAAAGGGCCAACTCATTAACTGAAATTTCAAAGAGGCAACTCATTAACTGTAATTTTGAACATCGACAACTGGTTAACCAAAAGCCAGAGCGACAAATGATTAACCAAGGAGGCAACTCATTAACTGAATTTCGAACATCGACAACTGGTTAACCAAATGTCAGAGCGACAAATGATTAACCAAGGAGGCAACTCAGTAACTGAATTTCGAACATCGACAACTGGTTAACCAAGAGTCAGGGCGACAAATGATTAACCAAGGAGGCAACTCATTAACTGAATTTCGAACATCGACAACTGGGTAACCAAAAGACACAGGGACAAATGAGTAACCAAAGGGCCAACTCATTAACTGAAATTTCAAAGAGGCTACTCATTAACTGAAATTTGAACATCGACAACTGGTTAACCAAATGTCAGAGCGACAAATGAGTAACCAAGCAGGCAACTGATTAACTGAAAACTTGTCATTCACATTTGGGACGGAATTCACGATGGGAATGTATTCGGCCCCCTTACCGGGCCTTGGGGTGCTGCTTTCCCGCTTGTGGAACCGAGTTGGGGTCGTCAAATGGCCTGGTGCATTGTTTGAAACACTGGTTAATGAGTTGTCAAGGTCGGAAATCATAGAACATAAGAGCAGCTCATTAACTGAAATTTTGAACATCGACAACTGGTTAACCAAAAGCCAGAGCGACAAATGATTAACCAAGGAGGCAACTCATTAACTGAATTTCGAACATCGACAACTGGTTAACCAAAAGACACAGGGACAAATGAGTAACCAAAGGGCCAACTCATTAACTGAAATTTCAAAGAGGCAACTCATTAACTGAAATTTTGAACATCGACAACTGGTTAACCAAAAGCCAGAGCGACAAATGATTAACCAAGGAGGCAACTCATTAACTGAATTTCGAACATCGACAACTGGTTAACCAAGAGTCAGAGCGACAAATGATTAACCAAGGAGGCAACTCACTAACTGAATTTCGAACATCGACAACTGGGTAACCAAAAGACACAGGGACAAATGAGTAACCAAAGGGCCAACTCATTAACTGAAATTTCAAAGAGGCTACTCATTAACTGAAATTTGAACATCGACAACTGGTTAACCAAATGTCAGAGCGACAAATGAGTAACCAAGCAGGCAACTGATTAACTGAAAACTTGTCATTCACATTTGGGACGGAATTCACGATGGGAATGTATTCGGCCCCCTTACCGGGCCTTGGGGTGCTGCTTTCCCGCTTGTGGAACCGAGTTGGGGTCGTCAAATGGCCTGGTGCATTGTTTGAAACACTGGTTAATGAGTTGTCAAGGTAGGAAATCATAGAACATAAGAGCAGCTCATTAACTGAAATTTTGAACATCGACAACTGGTTAACCAAGAGTCAGAGCGACAAATGATTAACCAAGGAGGCAACTCATTAACTGAATTTCGAACATCGACAACTGGTTAACCAAAAGACACAGGGACAAATGAGTAACCAAAGGGCCAACTCATTAACTGAAATTTCAAAGAGGCAACTCATTAACTGTAATTTTGAACATCGACAACTGGTTAACCAAAAGCCAGAGCGACAAATGAGTAACCAAGGAGGCAACTCATTAACTGAATTTCGAACATCGACAACTGGTTAACCAAAAGACACAGGGACAAATGAGTAACCAAAGGGCCAACTCATTAACTGAAATTTCAAAGAGGCAACTCATTAACTGAATTTCGAACATCGACAACTGGTTAACCAAATGTCAGAGCGACAAATGATTAACCAAGCAGGCAACTGATGAACTGAAATTTTAAAATTGACAACTGGATAACCAAAAGTGGGAACTCATGCTTCGGACGGGCTTACATACGGCAGGCTGACGCCCGGCAGAGGCCCGGGCTTCGCCTCCCTTGCGTAAGCGACCGTCTCCGAATCGATTAAAGGCGTAAAATCGGAGTTCAGAGCGGGAAAATTTTTTCCCGAAAACGGCCGGAAAAAAAAAAATGTCTCCTTTTCCGCCGAGCAGGGTGGCATTCGAACGGGCACGGGAAGCCGCGTCTAACGGTGTAAAAACGGCTTGGCTCCGACGCGGGAGTGCGGAGATATGGCCGTTCAAAGTTGTACTGGAAGTCCGGAAGGAGAAAAATTTGACTGCCTGTAGCCGAAAAAAGTTCCAGCGGTCGGTCACAAAAGTCAAATCCGTCCCGCTGATTTGACACTTGTCATTTCTGGCAGGGGGGATTGGCGGGGTACCTGGAGAATGGTAGGAGGTGGTTTTTCGAGACTTTATCTGTTTTCCAGATTACTGTCTAGGGCCTCCAGGTCTGCAGAGACCGACCCGGGCTGCCGTCCAACCGACTTTTAACCCTTTTTGGGTGGAAATTTATTTCCATTTTTAACCAATTTTCGGGTTTTTGGTCGGGCTTAAAAACGGCAGCCTGACGCCCGGCAGAGGCCGGGGCTTCGGCTCCCTTGCGTAAGGGACCGTATACGAAACGATTAAAGCCGAAAAATCCGAGTTCAGAGCGGGAATTTTTTTTCCCGAAATCGGCCGAAAAATAAAAAAATTCTCCTTTTCCGCCGAGCAGGGCGGCATTCGAACGGGCACGGGAAGCCGCGTCTAACGGTGTAAAAACGGCTTGGCTCCGACGCGGGAGTGCGGAGATATGGCCGTTCAAAGTTGTACTGGAAGTCCGGAAGGAGAAAAATTTGACTGCCTGTAGCCGAAAAAAGTTCCAGCGGTCGGTCACAAAAGTCAAATCCGTCCCGCTGATTTGACACTTGTCATTTCTGGCAGGGGGGATTGGCGGGGTACCTGGAGAATGGTAGGAGGTGGTTTCTCGAGACTTTGTCTGTTTTCCAGATTACTGTCTAGGGCCTCCAGGTCTGCAGAGACCGACCAGGGCTGCCGTCCAACCGACTTTTAACCCTTTTTGGGTG
>NW_028225184.1:9122627-9140127 GCF_052327205.1 Somniosus microcephalus
GCCAGGCTGGCCAAGGCGTTGCTTCTGGGAATTGTTGGGGACTGGGCTGTTTAGAAAGGCCGGTGGCGGGCGCTCCGTTCCCGACTCCCGTGTCCGATTAGGGTGGGGGACGGCTGGTTGGAAAGCCCCGACGCTGGCGCAGATTATATTGCCGGACTGGCCCCTGGCGAGTTGGGCAAAGTGTCGCAGTCCGGCAGCGGGTAACAGGCCAGCGGTCAGCGGCAGCTTATCGGTGATAACTTCGGGAAGGAAAGTCCGATCCGGTCGGGGTGAACTGCGACTGAACGGGGTGGTGGGGCCGCACAGACCAGTAGCGGGATTGTGTAGCTGCCTCTTGGCCCGGCCGAGGTACAGCCGTTGGCTGGAGACCGCTTTCCGACTGCTGAGCCGGTGCCGCGGGGACCCACCTTGACGCGCCGGCTGTCCGAGCAAGCCAGGGGCAAGGGGCATCCATAGGTACCAGAAGGGAGTCGGTCCGACACCGGGAAGTCGGGTGCCCGTCGCTCCGAATCGAGCCCGGTGTTTTCGTGCGTGTAACAGGGCGGGCGTTTGGACCCGGTTGTCCGGGAGCGGGTCCCCAACGGCGGGAGATTGCCTGGGTTTGGCCGGCCGGCAGTCGAACGCCTTTGGCTCCGGACTCCCGTGTCCGATTTCGGTCAGGGAGGGCTGGTTGGAAAGCCCCGACGCTGGCGCACACTATATTATCGGCCTGGGCCCCGGCAAGTTCGGGAAAGTGTCGCAGTCCCGTTCCGGCGGCCGCCCCGTCGGTCAGCGGCAGCTTATCGCGGATAACTTCGGGACGGAAAGTCCGATCCGGTCGGGGTGAACTGCGACTGAACGGGGTGGCGGGGCCGCACAGACCAGTAGCGGGCTTGTGTAGCTGCCTCTTGGCCCGGCCGAGGTACAGCCGTTGGCTGGAGACCGCTTTCCGACTGCTGAGCCGGAGCCGCGGGGGCCCACCTTGACGCGCCGGCTGTCCTAGCAAGCCAGGGGCAAGGGGCATCCAGTGGTACCGGAACGGAGTCGGTCCGACACCGGGAAGCCGGGTGCCCGTCGCTCCGAATCGAGCCCGGTGTTTTCGTGCGTGTAACAGGGCGGGCGTTTGGACCCGGTTGTCCGGGAGCGGGTCCGCAACGGCGGGAGGTTGCCTGAGTTTGGCCGGCCGGCAGTCGAACGCCTTTGGCTCCGGACTCCCGTGTCCGATTTCGGTCAGGGAGGGCTCATTGGAAAGCCCCGGCGCTGGCGCACACTATATTATCGGACTGGATCCCGGCAACTTCGAGAAAGTGTCGGCGACCCGTACCGGCTGCCGCCCCGTCGGTCAGCGGCAGCTTATCGGGGATAACTTCGGGACGGAAAGTCCGATCCGGTCGGGGTCAACTGCCACTGAACGGGGTGGCGGGGCCGCACAGACCAGTAGCGGGCTTGTGCAGCTGCCGCTTGGCCCGGCCGAGGTACAGCCGTTGGCTGGAGACCGCTTTCCGACTGCTGAGCCGGAGCCGCGGGGGCCCACCTTGACGCGCCGGCTGTACTAGCAAGCCAGGGGCAAGGGGCATCCAGTGGTACCGGAACGGAGTCGGTCCGACACCGGGAAGCCGGGTGCCCGTCGCTCCGAATCGAGCCCGGTGTTTTCGTGCGTGTAACAGGGCGGGCGTTTGGACCCGGTTGTCCGGGAGCGGGTCCGCAACGGCGGGAGGTTGCCTGTGTTTGGCCGGCCGGCAGTCGAACGCCTTTGGCTCCGGACTCCCGTGTCCGATTTCGGTCAGGGAGGGCTCGTTGGAAAGCCCCGGCGCTGGCGCACACTATATTATCGGCCTGGACCCCGGCAAGTTCGGGAAAGTGTCGCAGTCCCGTAGCGGCTGCCGCCCCGTCGGTCAGCGGCAGCTTATCGGGGATAACTTCGGGACGGAAAGTCCGATCCGGTTGGGGTGAACTGCTACTGAACGGGGTGGGGGGGCCGCACAGACCAGTAGCGGGCTTGTGCAGCTGCCGCTTGGCCCGGCCGAGGTACAGCCGTTGGCTGGAGACCGCTTTCCGACTGCTGAGCCGGAGCCGCGGGGGCCCACCTTGACGCGCCGGCTGTCCTAGCAAGCCAGGGGCAAGGGGCATCCAGTGGTACCGGAACGGAGTCGGTCCGACACCGGGAAGCCGGGTGCCCGTCGCTCCGAATCGAGCCCGGTGTTTTCGTGCGTGTAACAGGGCGGGCGTTTGGACCCGGTTGTCCGGGAGCGGGTCCGCAACGGCGGGAGGTTGCCTGAGTTTGGCCGGCCGGCAGTCGAACGCCTTTGGCTCCGGACTCCCGTGTCCGATTTCGGTCAGGGAGGGCTCATTGGAAAGCCCCGGCGCTGGCGCACACTATATTATCGGACTGGATCCCGGCAACTTCGGGAAAGTGTCGGCGACCCGTACCGGCTGCCGCCCCGTCGGTCAGCGGCAGCTTATCGGGGATAACTTCGGGAAGGAAAGTCCGATCCGGTCGGGGTCAACTGCCACTGAACGGGGTGGCGGGGCCGCACAGACCAGTAGCGGGCTTGTGTAGCTGCCCCTTTCCCCGGCCGAGGTACAGCCGTTGGCTGGAGACCGCTTTCCGACTGCTGAGCCGGAGCCGCGGGGGCCCACCTTGACGCGCCGGCTGTCCTAGCAAGCCAGGGGCAAGGGGCATCCAAGGGTACCGGAACGGAGTCGGTCCGACACCGGGAAGCCGGGTGCCCGTCGCTCCGAATCGAGCCCGGTGTTTTCGTGCGTGTAACGAGGCGGGCGTTTGGACCCGGTTGTCCTGGAGCGGGTCCGCAACGGCGGGGGATTGCCTGTGTTTGGCCGGCCGGCAGTCGAACGCCTATCGCTCTGGACTCCCGTGTCCGATTTCGGTCAGGGAGGGCTCGTTGGAAAGCCCCGGCGCTGGCGCACACTATATTATCGGCCTGGACCCCGGCAAGTTCGGCAAAGTGTCGCCATCCCGCAGCGGCTGACGGGCCGCCGGTGAGCGGCAGCTTATCGGGCATAACTTCGGGAGGGAAAGTCCGATCCGGTCCGGATCAACGGCAGCCGAACGGGGTGGCGGGCCCGCACAGACCAGTGCCTGGCTTGTGTAGCTGCCCCTTTCCCCGGCCGAGGTACAGCCGTTGGCTGGAGACCACTTTCCGACCACTGAGACGGCGGGGCGGGGGGCGGCCTGCACGCGCCGGCTGCCAGAGCAAGCCAGGGGCAAGGGGCATCCAACGGTATCTGAACGGAGTCGGTCCGACACCGGGAAGCCGGGTGCCCGTCGCTCCGAATCGAGCCTGGGGTGTACGTGTGTTTAACAAGGCGGGCGTTTGGACCCGGTTGCCCGGCACCAGTCGAACGCCTGTCGCTCCCGACTCCCGTGTCCGATTTCGTTCGGGGATGGCTCGTTGGAAAGCCCCGGCGCTGGCGCACACTATATTATCGGCCTGGACCCCGGCAAGTTCGGGAAAGTGTCGCCGTCCCGCAGCGGCTGACGGGCCGTCGGTCAGCGGCAGCTTATCGGGGATAACTTCGGGAAGGAAAGTCCGATCCGGTCGGGGACAACGGCAGCTGAACGGGGTGGCGGGGCCGCACAGAGCAGTGCCTCGCTTGTGTAGCTGCCTCTTTCCGCGGCCGAGGTACAGCCGTTGGCTGGAGACCGCTTTCCGACCACTGAGACGGCGGGGCAGGGGGCGGCCTGCACGCGCCGGCTGCCAGAGCAAGCCAGGGGCAAGGGGCATCCAGCGGTTTCTGAACGGAGTCGGTCCGACACCGAGAAGCCGGGTGCCCGTCGCTCCGAAGCGAGACCGGGGTTTTTCGTGTGTAACGTGGCGGGCCTTTGGACCCGGTTGGCCGGGCGGCAGTGGAACACACACAGACACTCGCATACACTGAGAGAGACAGAGAGAAGATAGAGATACACAGAGTGAGAAAGACAAAGTCAACTCAGTAACTGAAATGTGAAAACTGACAACTGGGAAACCAAAAGTCAGAGTGGCAAATGATGAACCAAGGTGGCAAATGATTAACTGAAAACTTGTCATTCACATTTGGGACGGAATTCAGGATGGGAATGTATTCGGCCGCCTTACCGGGGCTTGGGGGTGCTGCTTTCCCGCTTGTGGAACCGAGTTGGGGTCGTCAAATGGCCTGGTGCATTGTTTGAAACACTGGTTAATGAGTTGTCAAGGTCGGAAATCATAGAACATAAGAGCAGCTCATTAACTGAAATTTTGAACATCGACAACTGGTTAACCAAGAGTCAGAGCGACAAATGATTAACCAAGGAGGCAACTCATTAACTGAATTTCGAACATCGACAACTGGTTAACCAAAAGACACAGGGACAAATGAGTAACCAAAGGGCCAACTCATTAACTGAAATTTCAAAGAGGCAACTCATTAACTGTAATTTTGAACATCGACAACTGGTTAACCAAAAGCCAGAGCGACAAATGATTAACCAAGGAGGCAACTCATTAACTGAATTTCGAACATCGACAACTGGTTAACCAAAAGACACAGGGACAAATGAGTAACCAAAGGGCCAACTCATTAACTGAAATTTCAAAGAGGCAACTCATTAACTGTAATTTTGAACATCGACAACTGGTTAACCAAAAGCCAGAGCGACAAATGATTAACCAAGGAGGCAACTCATTAACTGAATTTCGAACATCGACAACTGGTTAACCAAAAGACACAGGGACAAATGAGTAACCAAAGGGCCAACTCATTAACTGAAATTTCAAAGAGGCAACTCAGTAACTGTAATTTTGAACATCGACAACTGGTTAACCAAAAGCCAGAGCGACAAATGATTAACCAAGGAGGCAACTCATTAACTGAATTTCGAACATCGACAACTGGTTAACCAAAAGACACAGGGACAAATGAGTAACCAAAGGGCCAACTCATTAACTGAAATTTCAAAGAGGCAACTCATTAACTGTAATTTTGAACATCGACAACTGGTTAACCAAAAGCCAGAGCGACAAATGATTAACCAAGGAGGCAACTCATTAACTGAATTTCGAACATCGACAACTGGTTAACCAAAAGACACAGGGACAAATGAGTAACCAAAGGGCCAACTCATTAACTGAAATTTCAAAGAGGCAACTCAGTAACTGTAATTTTGAACATCGACAACTGGTTAACCAAAAGCCAGAGCGACAAATGATTAACCAAGGAGGCAACTCATTAACTGAATTTCGAACATCGACAACTGGTTAACCAAAAGACACAGGGACAAATGAGTAACCAAAGGGCCAACTCATTAACTGAAATTTCAAAGAGGCAACTCATTAACTGTAATTTTGAACATCGACAACTGGTTAACCAAAAGCCAGAGCGACAAATGATTAACCAAGGAGGCAACTCATTAACTGAATTTCGAACATCGACAACTGGTTAACCAAAAGACACAGGGACAAATGAGTAACCAAAGGGCCAACTCATTAACTGAAATTTCAAAGAGGCAACTCATTAACTGTAATTTTGAACATCGACAACTGGTTAACCAAAAGCCAGAGCGACAAATGATTAACCAAGGAGGCAACTCATTAACTGAATTTCGAACATCGACAACTGGTTAACCAAAAGACACAGGGACAAATGAGTAACCAAAGGGCCAACTCATTAACTGAAATTTCAAAGAGGCAACTCATTAACTGAAATTTTGAACATCGACAACTGGTTAACCAAAAGCCAGAGCGACAAATGAATAACCAAGGAGGCAACTCAGTAACTGAATTTCGAACATCGACAACTGGGTAACCAAAAGACACAGGGACAAATGAGTAACCAAAGGGCCAACTCATTAACTGAAATTTCAAAGAGGCTACTCATTAACTGAAATTTGAACATCGACAACTGGTTAACCAAATGTCAGAGCGACAAATGAGTAACCAAGGAGGCAACTGATTAACTGAAAACTTGTCATTCACATTTGGGACGGAATTCACGATGGGAATGTATTCGGCCCCCTTACCGGGCCTTGGGGTGCTGCTTTCCCGCTTGTGGAACCGAGTTGGGGTCGTCAAATGGCCTGGTGCATTGTTTGAAACACTGGTTAATGAGTTGTCAAGGTAGGAAATCATAGAACATAAGAGCAGCTCATTAACTGAAATTTTGAACATCGACAACTGGTTAACCAAGAGTCAGAGCGACAAATGATTAACCAAGGAGGCAACTCATTAACTGAATTTCGAACATCGACAACTGGTTAACCAAAAGACACAGGGACAAATGAGTAACCAAAGGGCCAACTCATTAACTGAAATTTCAAAGAGGCAACTCATTAACTGTAATTTTGAACATCGACAACTGGTTAACCAAAAGCCAGAGCGACAAATGATTAACCAAGGAGGCAACTCATTAACTGAATTTCGAACATCGACAACTGGTTAACCAAAAGACACAGGGACAAATGAGTAACCAAAGGGCCAACTCATTAACTGAAATTTCAAAGAGGCAACTCATTAACTGAAATTTTGAACATCGACAACTGGTTAACCAAAAGCCAGAGCGACAAATGATTAACCAAGGAGGCAACTCAGTAACTGAATTTCGAACATCGACAACTGTTTAACCAAATGTCAGAGCGACAAATGATTAACCAAGGAGGCAACTCATTAACTGAATTTCGAACATCGACAACTGGTTAACCAAGAGTCAGGGCGACAAATGATTAACCAAGGAGGCAACTCATTAACTGAATTTCGAACATCGACAACTGGGTAACCAAAAGACACAGGGACAAATGAGTAACCAAAGGGCCAACTCATTAACTGAAATTTCAAAGAGGCTACTCATTAACTGAAATTTGAACATCGACAACTGGTTAACCAAATGTCAGAGCGACAAATGAGTAACCAAGGAGGCAACTGATTAACTGAAAACTTGTCATTCACATTTGGGACGGAATTCACGATGGGAATGTATTCGGCCCCCTTACCGGGCCTTGGGGTGCTGCTTTCCCGCTTGTGGAACCGAGTTGGGGTCGTCAAATGGCCTGGTGCATTGTTTGAAACACTGGTTAATGAGTTGTCAAGGTAGGAAATCATAGAACATAAGAGCAGCTCATTAACTGAAATTTTGAACATCGACAACTGGTTAACCAAGAGTCAGAGCGACAAATGATTAACCAAGGAGGCAACTCATTAACTGAATTTCGAACATCGACAACTGGTTAACCAAAAGACACAGGGACAAATGAGTAACCAAAGGGCCAACTCATTAACTGAAATTTCAAAGAGGCAACTCATTAACTGTAATTTTGAACATCGACAACTGGTTAACCAAAAGCCAGAGCGACAAATGATTAACCAAGGAGGCAACTCATTAACTGAATTTCGAACATCGACAACTGGTTAACCAAAAGACACAGGGACAAATGAGTAACCAAAGGGCCAACTCATTAACTGAAATTTCAAAGAGGCAACTCATTAACTGAAATTTTGAACATCGACAACTGGTTAACCAAAAGCCAGAGCGACAAATGATTAACCAAGGAGGCAACTCATAAACTGAATTTCGAACATCGACAACTGGGTAACCAAAAGACACAGGGACAAATGAGTAACCAAAGGGCCAACTCATTAACTGAAATTTCAAAGAGGCTACTCATTAACTGAAATTTGAACATCGACAACTGGTTAACCAAATGTCAGAGCGACAAATGAGTAACCAAGCAGGCAACTGATTAACTGAAAACTTGTCATTCACATTTGGGACGGAATTCACGATGGGAATGTATTCGGCCCCCTTACCGGGCCTTGGGGTGCTGCTTTCCCGCTTGTGGAACCGAGTTGGGGTCGTCAAATGGCCTGGTGCATTGTTTGAAACACTGGTTAATGAGTTGTCAAGGTCGGAAATCATAGAACATAAGAGCAGCTCATTAACTGAAATTTCGAACATCGACAACTGGTTAACCAAAAGCCAGAGCGACAAATGATTAACCAAGGAGGCAACTCATTAACTGAATTTCGAACATCGACAACTGGTTAACCAAAAGACACAGGGACAAATGAGTAACCAAAGGGCCAACTCATTAACTGAAATTTCAAAGAGGCAACTCATTAACTGAAATTTTGAACATCGACAACTGGTTAACCAAAAGCCAGAGCGACAAATGATTAACCAAGGAGGCAACTCATTAACTGAATTTCGAACATCGACAACTGGGTAACCAAAAGACACAGGGACAAATGAGTAACCAAAGGGCCAACTCATTAACTGAAATTTCAAAGAGGCTACTCATTAACTGAAATTTGAACATCGACAACTGGTTAACCAAATGTCAGAGCGACAAATGAGTAACCAAGCAGGCAACTGATTAACTGAAAACTTGTCATTCACATTAGGGACGGAATTCACGATGGGAATGTATTCGGCCCCCTTACCGGGCCTTGGGGTGCTGCTTTCCCGCTTGTGGAACCGAGTTGGGGTCGTCAAATGGCCTGGTGCATTGTTTGAAACACTGGTTAATGAGTTGTCAAGGTCGGAAATCATAGAACATAAGAGCAGCTCATTAACTGAAATTTTGAACATCGACAACTGGTTAACCAAAAGCCAGAGCGACAAATGATTAACCAAGGAGGCAACTCATTAACTGAATTTCGAACATCGACAACTGGTTAACCAAAAGACACAGGGACAAATGAGTAACCAAAGGGCCAACTCATTAACTGAAATTTCAAAGAGGCAACTCATTAACTGAAATTTTGAACATCGACAACTGGTTAACCAAAAGCCAGAGCGACAAATGATTAACCAAGGAGGCAACTCATTAACTGAATTTCGAACATCGACAACTGGTTAACCAAATGTCAGAGCGACAAATGATTAACCAAGGAGGCAACTCATTAACTGAATTTCGAACATCGACAACTGGTTAACCAAGAGTCAGGGCGACAAATGATTAACCAAGGAGGCAACTCATTAACTGAATTTCGAACATCGACAACTGGTTAACCAAAAGACACAGGGACAAATGAGTAACCAAAGGGCCAACTCATTAACTGAAATTTCAAAGAGGCAACTCATTAACTGAAATTTTGAACATCGACAACTGGTTAACCAAAAGCCAGAGCGACAAATGATTAACCAAGGAGGCAACTCATTAACTGAATTTCGAACATCGACAACTGGGTAACCAAAAGACACAGGGACAAATGAGTAACCAAAGGGCCAACTCATTAACTGAAATTTCAAAGAGGCTACTCATTAACTGAAATTTGAACATCGACAACTGGTTAACCAAATGTCAGAGCGACAAATGAGTAACCAAGCAGGCAACTGATTAACTGAAAACTTGTCATTCACATTAGGGACGGAATTCACGATGGGAATGTATTCGGCCCCCTTACCGGGCCTTGGGGTGCTGCTTTCCCGCTTGTGGAACCGAGTTGGGGTCGTCAAATGGCCTGGTGCATTGTTTGAAACACTGGTTAATGAGTTGTCAAGGTAGGAAATCATAGAACATAAGAGCAGCTCATTAACTGAAATTTTGAACATCGACAACTGGTTAACCAAAAGCCAGAGCGACAAATGATTAACCAAGGAGGCAACTCATTAACTGAATTTCGAACATCGACAACTGGTTAACCAAAAGACACAGGGACAAATGAGTAACCAAAGGGCCAACTCATTAACTGAAATTTCAAAGAGGCAACTCATTAACTGAAATTTTGAACATCGACAACTGGTTAACCAAAAGCCAGAGCGACAAATGATTAACCAAGGAGGCAACTCATTAACTGAATTTCGAACATCGACAACTGGTTAACCAAATGTCAGAGCGACAAATGAGTAACCAAGGAGGCAACTCAATAACTGAATTTCGAACATCGACAACTGGTTAACCAAGAGTCAGGGCGACAAATGATTAACCAAGGAGGCAACTCATTAACTGAATTTCGAACATCGACAACTGGTTAACCAAAAGACACAGGGACAAATGAGTAACCAAAGGGCCAACTCATTAACTGAAATTTCAAAGAGGCAACTCATTAACTGAAATTTTGAACATCGACAACTGGTTAACCAAATGTCAGAGCGACAAATGAGTAACCAAGCAGGCAACTGATTAACTGAAAACTTGTCATTCACATTTGGGACGGAATTCACGATGGGAATGTATTCGGCCCCCTTACCGGGCCTTGGGGTGCTGCTTTCCCGCTTGTGGAACCGAGTTGGGGTCGTCAAATGGCCTGGTGCATTGTTTGAAACACTGGTTAATGAGTTGTCAAGGTCGGAAATCATAGAACATAAGAGCAGCTCATTAACTGAAATTTCGAACATCGACAACTGGTTAACCAAAAGCCAGAGCGACAAATGATTAACCAAGGAGGCAACTCATTAACTGAATTTCGAACATCGACAACTGGTTAACCAAAAGACACAGGGACAAATGAGTAACCAAAGGGCCAACTCATTAACTGAAATTTCAAAGAGGCAACTCATTAACTGAAATTTGGAACATCGACAACTGGTTAACCAAAAGCCAGAGCGACAAATGATTAACCAAGGAGGCAACTCATTAACTGAATTTCGAACATCGACAACTGGGTAACCAAAAGACACAGGGACAAATGAGTAACCAAAGGGCCAACTCATTAACTGAAATTTCAAAGAGGCTACTCATTAACTGAAATTTGAACATCGACAACTGGTTAACCAAATGTCAGAGCGACAAATGAGTAACCAAGCAGGCAACTGATTAACTGAAAACTTGTCATTCACATTTGGGACGGAATTCACGATGGGAATGTATTCGGCCCCCTTACCGGGCCTTGGGGTGCTGCTTTCCCGCTTGTGGAACCGAGTTGGGGTCGTCAAATGGCCTGGTGCATTGTTTGAAACACTGGTTAATGAGTTGTCAAGGTCGGAAATCATAGAACATAAGAGCAGCTCATTAACTGAAATTTCGAACATCGACAACTGGTTAACCAAAAGCCAGAGCGACAAATGATTAACCAAGGAGGCAACTCATTAACTGAATTTCGAACATCGACAACTGGTTAACCAAAAGACACAGGGACAAATGAGTAACCAAAGGGCCAACTCATTAACTGAAATTTCAAAGAGGCAACTCATTAACTGAAATTTTGAACATCGACAACTGGTTAACCAAAAGCCAGAGCGACAAATGATTAACCAAGGAGGCAACTCATTAACTGAATTTCGAACATCGACAACTGGGTAACCAAAAGACACAGGGACAAATGAGTAACCAAAGGGCCAACTCATTAACTGAAATTTCAAAGAGGCTACTCATTAACTGAAATTTGAACATCGACAACTGGTTAACCAAATGTCAGAGCGACAAATGAGTAACCAAGCAGGCAACTGATTAACTGAAAACTTGTCATTCACATTAGGGACGGAATTCACGATGGGAATGTATTCGGCCCCCTTACCGGGCCTTGGGGTGCTGCTTTCCCGCTTGTGGAACCGAGTTGGGGTCGTCAAATGGCCTGGTGCATTGTTTGAAACACTGGTTAATGAGTTGTCAAGGTCGGAAATCATAGAACATAAGAGCAGCTCATTAACTGAAATTTTGAACATCGACAACTGGTTAACCAAAAGCCAGAGCGACAAATGATTAACCAAGGAGGCAACTCATTAACTGAATTTCGAACATCGACAACTGGTTAACCAAAAGACACAGGGACAAATGAGTAACCAAAGGGCCAACTCATTAACTGAAATTTCAAAGAGGCAACTCATTAACTGAAATTTTGAACATCGACAACTGGTTAACCAAAAGCCAGAGCGACAAATGATTAACCAAGGAGGCAACTCATTAACTGAATTTCGAACATCGACAACTGGTTAACCAAATGTCAGAGCGACAAATGATTAACCAAGGAGGCAACTCATTAACTGAATTTCGAACATCGACAACTGGTTAACCAAGAGTCAGGGCGACAAATGATTAACCAAGGAGGCAACTCATTAACTGAATTTCGAACATCGACAACTGGGTAACCAAAAGACACAGGGACAAATGAGTAACCAAAGGGCCAACTCATTAACTGAAATTTCAAAGAGGCAACTCATTAACTGAAATTTTGAACATCGACAACTGGTTAACCAAATGTCAGAGCGACAAATGAGTAACCAAGCAGGCAACTCATTAACTGAAAACTTGTCATTCACATTTGGGACGGAATTCACGATGGGAATGTATTCGGCCCCCTTACCGGGCCTTGGGGTGCTGCTTTCCCGCTTGTGGAACCGAGTTGGGGTCGTCAAATGGCCTGGTGCATTGTTTGAAACACTGGTTAATGAGTTGTCAAGGTCGGAAATCATAGAACATAAGAGCAGCTCATTAACTGAAATTTCGAACATCGACAACTGGTTAACCAAAAGCCAGAGCGACAAATGATTAACCAAGGAGGCAACTCATTAACTGAATTTCGAACATCGACAACTGGTTAACCAAAAGACACAGGGACAAATGAGTAACCAAAGGGCCAACTCATTAACTGAAATTTCAAAGAGGCAACTTAGTAACTGAAATTTTGAACATCGACAACTGGTTAACCAAAAGCCAGAGCGACAAATGATTAACCAAGGAGGCAACTCATTAACTGAATTTCGAACATCGACAACTGGGTAACCAAAAGACACAGGGACAAATGAGTAACCAAAGGGCCAACTCATTAACTGAAATTTCAAAGAGGCTACTCATTAACTGAAATTTGAACATCGACAACTGGATAACCAAATGTCAGAGCGACAAATGAGTAACCAAGCAGGCAACTGATTAACTGAAAACTTGTCATTCACATTAGGGACGGAATTCACGATGGGAATGTATTCGGCCCCCTTACCGGGCCTTGGGGTGCTGCTTTCCCGCTTGTGGAACCGAGTTGGGGTCGTCAAATGGCCTGGTGCATTGTTTGAAACACTGGTTAATGAGTTGTCAAGGTCGGAAATCATAGAACATAAGAGCAGCTCATTAACTGAAATTTTGAACATCGACAACTGGTTAACCAAAAGCCAGAGCGACAAATGATTAACCAAGGAGGCAACTCATTAACTGAATTTCGAACATCGACAACTGGTTAACCAAAAGACACAGGGACAAATGAGTAACCAAAGGGCCAACTCATTAACTGAAATTTCAAAGAGGCAACTCATTAACTGAAATTTTGAACATCGACAACTGGTTAACCAAAAACCAGAGCGACAAATGATTAACCAAGGAGGCAACTCATTAACTGAATTTCGAACATCGACAACTGGTTAACCAAATGTCAGAGCGACAAATGAGTAACCAAGGAGGCAACTCAATAACTGAATTTCGAACATCGACAACTGGTTAACCAAGAGTCAGGGCGACAAATGATTAACCAAGGAGGCAACTCATTAACTGAATTTCGAACATCGACAACTGGTTAACCAAAAGACACAGGGACAAATGAGTAACCAAAGGGCCAACTCATTAACTGAAATTTCAAAGAGGCAACTCATTAACTGAAATTTTGAACATCGACAACTGGTTAACCAAATGTCAGAGCGACAAATGAGTAACCAAGCAGGCAACTGATTAACTGAAAACTTGTCATTCACATTTGGGACGGAATTCACGATGGGAATGTATTCGGCCCCCTTACCGGGCCTTGGGGTGCTGCTTTCCCGCTTGTGGAACCGAGTTGGGGTCGTCAAATGGCCTGGTGCATTGTTTGAAACACTGGTTAATGAGTTGTCAAGGTCGGAAATCATAGAACATAAGAGCAGCTCATTAACTGAAATTTCGAACATCGACAACTGGTTAACCAAAAGCCAGAGCGACAAATGATTAACCAAGGAGGCAACTCATTAACTGAATTTCGAACATCGACAACTGGTTAACCAAAAGACACAGGGACAAATGAGTAACCAAAGGGCCAACTCATTAACTGAAATTTCAAAGAGGCAACTCATTAACTGAAATTTTGAACATCGACAACTGGTTAACCAAAAGCCAGAGCGACAAATGATTAACCAAGGAGGCAACTCATTAACTGAATTTCGAACATCGACAACTGGTTAACCAAATGTCAGAGCGACAAATGAGTAACCAAGGAGGCAACTCAATAACTGAATTTCGAACATCGACAACTGGTTAACCAAGAGTCAGGGCGACAAATGATTAACCAAGGAGGCAACTCATTAACTGAATTTCGAACATCGACAACTGGTTAACCAAAAGACACAGGGACAAATGAGTAACCAAAGGGCCAACTCATTAACTGAAATTTCAAAGAGGCAACTCATTAACTGAAATTTTGAACATCGACAACTGGTTAACCAAATGTCAGAGCGACAAATGAGTAACCAAGCAGGCAACTGATTAACTGAAAACTTGTCATTCACATTTGGGACGGAATTCACGATGGGAATGTATTCGGCCCCCTTACCGGGCCTTGGGGTGCTGCTTTCCCGCTTGTGGAACCGAGTTGGGGTCGTCAAATGGCCTGGTGCATTGTTTGAAACACTGGTTAATGAGTTGTCAAGGTCGGAAATCATAGAACATAAGAGCAGCTCATTAACTGAAATTTCGAACATCGACAACTGGTTAACCAAAAGCCAGAGCGACAAATGATTAACCAAGGAGGCAACTCATTAACTGAATTTCGAACATCGACAACTGGTTAACCAAAAGACACAGGGACAAATGAGTAACCAAAGGGCCAACTCATTAACTGAAATTTCAAAGAGGCAACTCATTAACTGAAATTTGGAACATCGACAACTGGTTAACCAAAAGCCAGAGCGACAAATGATTAACCAAGGAGGCAACTCATTAACTGAATTTCGAACATCGACAACTGGGTAACCAAAAGACACAGGGACAAATGAGTAACCAAAGGGCCAACTCATTAACTGAAATTTCAAAGAGGCTACTCATTAACTGAAATTTGAACATCGACAACTGGTTAACCAAATGTCAGAGCGACAAATGAGTAACCAAGCAGGCAACTGATTAACTGAAAACTTGTCATTCACATTTGGGACGGAATTCACGATGGGAATGTATTCGGCCCCCTTACCGGGCCTTGGGGTGCTGCTTTCCCGCTTGTGGAACCGAGTTGGGGTCGTCAAATGGCCTGGTGCATTGTTTGAAACACTGGTTAATGAGTTGTCAAGGTCGGAAATCATAGAACATAAGAGCAGCTCATTAACTGAAATTTTGAACATCGACAACTGGTTAACCAAAAGCCAGAGCGACAAATGATTAACCAAGGAGGCAACTCATTAACTGAATTTCGAACATCGACAACTGGTTAACCAAAAGACACAGGGACAAATGAGTAACCAAAGGGCCAACTCATTAACTGAAATTTCAAAGAGGCAACTCATTAACTGAAATTTTGAACATCGACAACTGGTTAACCAAAAGCCAGAGCGACAAATGATTAACCAAGGAGGCAACTCATTAACTGAATTTCGAACATCGACAACTGGTTAACCAAGAGTCAGAGCGACAAATGATTAACCAAGGAGGCAACTCACTAACTGAATTTCGAACATCGACAACTGGGTAACCAAAAGACACAGGGACAAATGAGTAACCAAAGGGCCAACTCATTAACTGAAATTTCAAAGAGGCTACTCATTAACTGAAATTTGAACATCGACAACTGGTTAACCAAATGTCAGAGCGACAAATGAGTAACCAAGCAGGCAACTGATTAACTGAAAACTTGTCATTCACATTTGGGACGGAATTCACGATGGGAATGTATTCGGCCCCCTTACCGGGCCTTGGGGTGCTGCTTTCCCGCTTGTGGAACCGAGTTGGGGTCGTCAAATGGCCTGGTGCATTGTTTGAAACACTGGTTAATGAGTTGTCAAGGTAGGAAATCATAGAACATAAGAGCAGCTCATTAACTGAAATTTTGAACATCGACAACTGGTTAACCAAGAGTCAGAGCGACAAATGATTAACCAAGGAGGCAACTCACAAACTGAATTTCGAACATCGACAACTGGTTAACCAAAAGACACAGGGACAAATGAGTAACCAAAGGGCCAACTCATTAACTGAAATTTCAAAGAGGCAACTCATTAACTGTAATTTTGAACATCGACAACTGGTTAACCAAAAGCCAGAGCGACAAATGAGTAACCAAGGAGGCAACTCATTAACTGAATTTCGAACATCGACAACTGGGTAACCAAAAGACACAGGGACAAATGAGTAACCAAAGGGCCAACTCATTAACTGAAATTTCAAAGAGGCAACTCATTAACTGAATTTCGAACATCGACAACTGGTTAACCAAATGTCAGAGCGACAAATGATTAACCAAGCAGGCAACTGATGAACTGAAATTTTAAAATTGACAACTGGATAACCAAAAGTGGGAACTCATGCTTCGGACGGGCTTACATACGGCAGGCTGACGCCCGGCAGAGGCCCGGGCTTCGCCTCCCTTGCGTAAGCGACCGTCTCCGAATCGATTAAAGGCGTAAAATCGGAGTTCAGAGCGGGAAAATTTTTTCCCGAAAACGGCCGGAAAAAAAAAAATGTCTCCTTTTCCGCCGAGCAGGGTGGCATTCGAACGGGCACGGGAAGCCGCGTCTAACGGTGTAAAAACGGCTTGGCTCCGACGCGGGAGTGCGGAGATATGGCCGTTCAAAGTTGTACTGGAAGTCCGGAAGGAGAAAAATTTGACTGCCTGTAGCCGAAAAAAGTTCCAGCGGTCGGTCACAAAAGTCAAATCCGTCCCGCTGATTTGACACTTGTCATTTCTGGCAGGGGGGATTGGCGGGGTACCTGGAGAATGGTAGGAGGTGGTTTTTCGAGACTTTATCTGTTTTCCAGATTACTGTCTAGGGCCTCCAGGTCTGCAGAGACCGACCCGGGCTGCCGTCCAACCGACTTTTAACCCTTTTTGGGTGGAAATTTATTTCCATTTTTAACCAATTTTCGGGTTTTTGGTCGGGCTTAAAAACGGCAGCCTGACGCCCGGCAGAGGCCGGGGCTTCGGCTCCCTTGCGTAAGGGACCGTATACGAAACGATTAAAGCCGAAAAATCCGAGTTCAGAGCGGGAATTTTTTTTCCCGAAATCGGCCGAAAAATAAAAAAATTCTCCTTTTCCGCCGAGCAGGGCGGCATTCGAACGGGCACGGGAAGCCGCGTCTAACGGTGTAAAAACGGCTTGGCTCCGACGCGGGAGTGCGGAGATATGGCCGTTCAAAGTTGTACTGGAAGTCCGGAAGGAGAAAAATTTGACTGCCTGTAGCCGAAAAAAGTTCCAGCGGTCGGTCACAAAAGTCAAATCCGTCCCGCTGATTTGACACTTGTCATTTCTGGCAGGGGGGATTGGCGGGGTACCTGGAGAATGGTAGGAGGTGGTTTCTCGAGACTTTGTCTGTTTTCCAGATTACTGTCTAGGGCCTCCAGGTCTGCAGAGACCGACCAGGGCTGCCGTCCAACCGACTTTTAACCCTTTTTGGGTGGAAATTTATTTCCATTTTTAACCAATTTTCGGGTTTTTGGTCGGGCTTAAA
>NW_028225184.1:9152627-9177627 GCF_052327205.1 Somniosus microcephalus
AAAGGCCGGTGGCGGGCGCTCCGTTCCCGACTCCCGTGTCCGATTAGGGTGGGGGACGGCTGGTTGGAAAGCCCCGACGCTGGCGCAGATTATATTGCCGGACTGGCCCCTGGCGAGTTGGGCAAAGTGTCGCAGTCCGGCAGCGGGTAACAGGCCAGCGGTCAGCGGCAGCTTATCGGTGATAACTTCGGGAAGGAAAGTCCGATCCGGTCGGGGTGAACTGCGACTGAACGGGGTGGTGGGGCCGCACAGACCAGTAGCGGGATTGTGTAGCTGCCTCTTGGCCCGGCCGAGGTACAGCCGTTGGCTGGAGACCGCTTTCCGACTGCTGAGCCGGTGCCGCGGGGACCCACCTTGACGCGCCGGCTGTCCGAGCAAGCCAGGGGCAAGGGGCATCCATAGGTACCAGAAGGGAGTCGGTCCGACACCGGGAAGTCGGGTGCCCGTCGCTCCGAATCGAGCCCGGTGTTTTCGTGCGTGTAACAGGGCGGGCGTTTGGACCCGGTTGTCCGGGAGCGGGTCCCCAACGGCGGGAGATTGCCTGGGTTTGGCCGGCCGGCAGTCGAACGCCTTTGGCTCCGGACTCCCGTGTCCGATTTCGGTCAGGGAGGGCTGGTTGGAAAGCCCCGACGCTGGCGCACACTATATTATCGGCCTGGGCCCCGGCAAGTTCGGGAAAGTGTCGCAGTCCCGTTCCGGCGGCCGCCCCGTCGGTCAGCGGCAGCTTATCGCGGATAACTTCGGGACGGAAAGTCCGATCCGGTCGGGGTGAACTGCGACTGAACGGGGTGGCGGGGCCGCACAGACCAGTAGCGGGCTTGTGTAGCTGCCTCTTGGCCCGGCCGAGGTACAGCCGTTGGCTGGAGACCGCTTTCCGACTGCTGAGCCGGTGCCGCGGGGACCCACCTTGACGCGCCGGCTGTCCGAGCAAGCCAGGGGCAAGGGGCATCCAGTGGTACCAGAAGGGAGTCGGTCCGACACCGGGAAGTCGGGTGCCCGTCGCTCCGAATCGAGCCCGGGGTTTTCGTGCGTGTAACAGGGCGGGCGTTTGGACCCGGTTGTCCGGGAGCGGGTCCGCAACGGCGGGAGATTGCCTGGGTTTGGCCGGCCGGCAGTCGAACGCCTTTCGCTCCGGACTCCCGTGTCCGATTTCGGTCAGGGAGGGCTCGTTGGAAAGCCCTGGCGCTGGCGCACACTATATTATCGGCCTGGACCCCGGCAAGTTCGGGAAAGTGTCGCAGTCCCGTAGCGGCTGCCGCCCCGTCGGTCAGCGGCAGCTTATCGGGGATAACTTCGGGACGGAAAGTCCGATCCGGTTGGGGTGAACTGCGACTGAACGGGGTGGGGGGGCCGCACAGACCAGTAGCGGGCTTGTGCAGCTGCCGCTTGGCCCGGCCGAGGTACGGCCGTTGGCTGGAGACCGCTTTCCGACTGCTGAGCCGGAGCCGCGGGGGCCCACCTTGACGCGCCGGCTGTACTAGCAAGCCAGGGGCAAGGGGCATCCAGTGGTACCGGAACGGAGTCGGTCCGACACCGGGAAGCCGGGTGCCCGTCGCTCCGAATCGAGCCCGGTGTTTTCGTGCGTGTAACAGGGCGGGCGTTTGGACCCGGTTGTCCGGGAGCGGGTCCGCAACGGCGGGAGGTTGCCTGTGTTTGGCCGGCCGGCAGTCGAACGCCTTTGGCTCCGGACTCCCGTGTCCGATTTCGGTCAGGGAGGGCTCGTTGGAAAGCCCCGGCGCTGGCGCACACTATATTATCGGCCTGGACCCCGGCAAGTTCGGGAAAGTGTCGCAGTCCCGTAGCGGCTGCCGCCCCGTCGGTCAGCGGCAGCTTATCGGGGATAACTTCGGGACGGAAAGTCCGATCCGGTTGGGGTGAACTGCTACTGAACGGGGTGGGGGGGCCGCACAGACCAGTAGCGGGCTTGTGCAGCTGCCGCTTGGCCCGGCCGAGGTACAGCCGTTGGCTGGAGACCGCTTTCCGACTGCTGAGCCGGAGCCGCGGGGGCCCACCTTGACGCGCCGGCTGTCCTAGCAAGCCAGGGGCAAGGGGCATCCAGTGGTACCGGAACGGAGTCGGTCCGACACCGGGAAGCCGGGTGCCCGTCGCTCCGAATCGAGCCCGGTGTTTTCGTGCGTGTAACAGGGCGGGCGTTTGGACCCGGTTGTCCGGGAGCGGGTCCGCAACGGCGGGAGGTTGCCTGAGTTTGGCCGGCCGGCAGTCGAACGCCTTTGGCTCCGGACTCCCGTGTCCGATTTCGGTCAGGGAGGGCTCATTGGAAAGCCCCGGCGCTGGCGCACACTATATTATCGGACTGGATCCCGGCAACTTCGGGAAAGTGTCGGCGACCCGTACCGGCTGCCGCCCCGTCGGTCAGCGGCAGCTTATCGGGGATAACTTCGGGAAGGAAAGTCCGATCCGGTCGGGGTCAACTGCCACTGAACGGGGTGGCGGGGCCGCACAGACCAGTAGCGGGCTTGTGTAGCTGCCCCTTTCCCCGGCCGAGGTACAGCCGTTGGCTGGAGACCGCTTTCCGACTGCTGAGCCGGAGCCGCGGGGGCCCACCTTGACGCGCCGGCTGTCCTAGCAAGCCAGGGGCAAGGGGCATCCAAGGGTACCGGAACGGAGTCGGTCCGACACCGGGAAGCCGGGTGCCCGTCGCTCCGAATCGAGCCCGGTGTTTTCGTGCGTGTAACGAAGCGGGCGTTTGGACCCGGTTGTCCTGGAGCGGGTCCGCAACGGCGGGGGATTGCCTGTGTTTGGCCGGCCGGCAGTCGAACGCCTATCGCTCTGGACTCCCGTGTCCGATTTCGGTCAGGGAGGGCTCGTTGGAAAGCCCCGGCGCTGGCGCACACTATATTATCGGCCTGGACCCCGGCAAGTTCGGCAAAGTGTCGCCATCCCGCAGCGGCTGACGGGCCGCCGGTGAGCGGCAGCTTATCGGGCATAACTTCGGGAGGGAAAGTCCGATCCGGTCCGGATCAACGGCAGCCGAACGGGGTGGCGGGCCCGCACAGACCAGTGCCTGGCTTGTGTAGCTGCCCCTTTCCCCGGCCGAGGTACAGCCGTTGGCTGGAGACCACTTTCCGACCACTGAGACGGCGGGGCGGGGGGCGGCCTGCACGCGCCGGCTGCCAGAGCAAGCCAGGGGCAAGGGGCATCCAACGGTATCTGAACGGAGTCGGTCCGACACCGGGAAGCCGGGTGCCCGTCGCTCCGAATCGAGCCTGGGGTATACGTGTGTTTAACAAGGCGGGCGTTTGGACCCGGTTGCCCGGCACCAGTCGAACGCCTGTCGCTCCCGACTCCCGTGTCCGATTTCGTTCGGGGATGGCTCGTTGGAAAGCCCCGGCGCTGGCGCACACTATATTATCGGCCTGGACCCCGGCAAGTTCGGGAAAGTGTCGCCGTCCCGCAGCGGCTGACGGGCCGTCGGTCAGCGGCAGCTTATCGGGGATAACTTCGGGAAGGAAAGTCCGATCCGGTCGGGGACAACGGCAGCTGAACGGGGTGGCGGGGCCGCACAGAGCAGTGCCTCGCTTGTGTAGCTGCCTCTTTCCGCGGCCGAGGTACAGCCGTTGGCTGGAGACCGCTTTCCGACCACTGAGACGGCGGGGCAGGGGGCGGCCTGCACGCGCCGGCTGCCAGAGCAAGCCAGGGGCAAGGGGCATCCAGCGGTATCTGAACGGAGTCGGTCCGACACCGAGAAGCCGGGTGCCCGTCGCTCCGAAGCGAGACCGGGGTTTTTCGTGTGTAACGTGGCGGGCCTTTGGACCCGGTTGGCCGGGCGGCAGTGGAACACACACAGACACTCGCATACACTGAGAGAGACAGAGAGAAGATAGAGATACACAGAGTGAGAAAGACAAAGTCAACTCAGTAACTGAAATGTGAAAACTGACAACTGGGAAACCAAAAGTCAGAGTGGCAAATGATGAACCAAGGTGGCAAATGATTAACTGAAAACTTGTCATTCACATTTGGGACGGAATTCAGGATGGGAATGTATTCGGCCGCCTTACCGGGGCTTGGGGGTGCTGCTTTCCCGCTTGTGGAACCGAGTTGGGGTCGTCAAATGGCCTGGTGCATTGTTTGAAACACTGGTTAATGAGTTGTCAAGGTCGGAAATCATAGAACATAAGAGCAGCTCATTAACTGAAATTTTGAACATCGACAACTGGTTAACCAAATGTCAGAGCGACAAATGATTAACCAAGGAGGCAACTCATTAACTGAATTTCGAACATCGACAACTGGGTAACCAAAAGACACAGGGACAAATGAGTAACCAAAGGGCCAACTCATTAACTGAAATTTCAAAGAGGCAACTCATTAACTGAAATTTTGAACATCGACAACTGGATAACCAAATGTCAGAGCGACAAATGAGTAACCAAGGAGGCAACTCATTAACTGAAAACTTGTCATTCACATTTGGGACGGAATTCACGATGGGAATGTATTCGGCCCCCTTACCGGGCCTTGGGGTGCTGCTTTCCCGCTTGTGGAACCGAGTTGGGGTCGTCAAATGGCCTGGTGCATTGTTTGAAACACTGGTTAATGAGTTGTCAAGGTCGGAAATCATAGAACATAAGAGCAGCTCATTAACTGAAATTTTGAACATCGACAACTGGTTAACCAAAAGCCAGAGCGACAAATGATTAACCAAGGAGGCAACTCATTAACTGAATTTCGAACATCGACAACTGGTTAACCAAAAGACACAGGGACAAATGAGTAACCAAAGGGCCAACTCATTAACTGAAATTTCAAAGAGGCTACTCATTAACTGAAATTTTGAACATCGACAACTGGTTAACCAAAAGCCAGAGCGACAAATGATTAACCAAGGAGGCAACTCATTAACTGAATTTCGAACATCGACAACTGGTTAACCAAATGTCAGAGCGACAAATGATTAACCAAGGAGGCAACTCATTAACTGAATTTCGAACATCGACAACTGGTTAACCAAGAGTCAGGGCGACAAATGATTAACCAAGGAGGCAACTCATTAACTGAATTTCGAACATCGACAACTGGGTAACCAAAAGACACAGGGACAAATGAGTAACCAAAGGGCCAACTCAGTAACTGAAATTTCAAAGAGGCAACTCATTAACTGAAATTTTGAACATCGACAACTGGGTAACCAAAAGCCAGAGCGACAAATGATTAACCAAGGAGGCAACTCATTAACTGAATTTCGAACATCGACAACTGGGTAACCAAAAGACACAGGGACAAATGAGTAACCAAAGGGCCAACTCATTAACTGAAATTTCAAAGAGGCAACTCATTAACTGAAATTTTGAACATCGACAACTGGTTAACCAAATGTCAGAGCGACAAATGATTAACCAAGCAGGCAACTGATTAACTGAAAACTTGTCATTCACATTTGGGACGGAATTCACGATGGGAATGTATTCGGCCCCCTTACCGGGCCTTGGGGTGCTGCTTTCCCGCTTGTGGAACCGAGTTGGGGTCGTCAAATGGCCTGGTGCATTGTTTGAAACACTGGTTAATGAGTTGTCAAGGTAGGAAATCATAGAACATAAGAGCAGCTCATTAACTGAAATTTTGAACATCGACAACTGGTTAACCAAGAGTCAGAGCGACAAATGATTAACCAAGGAGGCAACTCATTAACTGAATTTCGAACATCGACAACTGGTTAACCAAAAGACACAGGGACAAATGAGTAACCAAAGGGCCAACTCATTAACTGAAATTTCAAAGAGGCAACTCATTAACTGAAATTTTGAACATCGACAACTGGTTAACCAAAAGCCAGAGCGACAAATGATTAACCAAGGAGGCAACTCATTAACTGAATTTCGAACATCGACAACTGGTTAACCAAATGTCAGAGCGACAAATGATTAACCAAGGAGGCAACTCATGAACTGAATTTCGAACATCGACAACTGGTTAACCAAAAGACACAGGGACAAATGAGTAACCAAAGGGCCAACTCATTAACTGAAATTTCAAAGAGGCAACTCATTAACTGAAATTTTGAACATCGACAACTGGTTAACCAAAAGCCAGAGCGACAAATGATTAACCAAGGAGGCAACTCATTAACTGAATTTCGAACATCGACAACTGGTTAACCAAAAGACACAGGGACAAATGAGTAACCAAAGGGCCAACTCATTAACTGAAATTTCAAAGAGGCAACTCATTAACTGAAATTTTGAACATCGACAACTGGTTAACCAAAAGCCAGAGCGACAAATGATTAACCAAGGAGGCAACTCATAAACTGAATTTCGAACATCGACAACTGGGTAACCAAAAGACACAGGGACAAATGAGTAACCAAAGGGCCAACTCATTAACTGAAATTTCAAAGAGGCTACTCATTAACTGAAATTTGAACATCGACAACTGGTTAACCAAATGTCAGAGCGACAAATGAGTAACCAAGCAGGCAACTGATTAACTGAAAACTTGTCTTTCACATTTGGGACGGAATTCACGATGGGAATGTATTCGGCCCCCTTACCGGGCCTTGGGGTGCTGCTTTCCCGCTTGTGGAACCGAGTTGGGGTCGTCAAATGGCCTGGTGCATTGTTTGAAACACTGGTTAATGAGTTGTCAAGGTCGGAAATCATAGAACATAAGAGCAGCTCATTAACTGAAATTTTGAACATCGACAACTGGTTAACCAAAAGCCAGAGCGACAAATGATTAACCAAGGAGGCAACTCATTAACTGAATTTCGAACATCGACAACTGGTTAACCAAAAGACACAGGGACAAATGAGTCACCAAAGGGCCAACTCATTAACTGAAATTTCAAAGAGGCAACTCAATAACTGAAATTTTGAACATCGACAACTGGTTAACCAAAAGCCAGAGCGACAAATGATTAACCAAGGAGGCAACTCATTAACTGAATTTCGAACATCGACAACTGGGTAACCAAAAGACACAGGGACAAATGAGTAACCAAAGGGCCAACTCAATAACTGAAATTTCAAAGAGGCTACTCATTAACTGAAATTTGAACATCGACAACTGGTTAACCAAATGTCAGAGCGACAAATGAGTAACCAAGCAGGCAACTGATTAACTGAAAACTTGTCATTCACATTTGGGACGGAATTCACGATGGGAATGTATTCGGCCCCCTTACCGGGCCTTGGGGTGCTGCTTTCCCGCTTGTGGAACCGAGTTGGGGTCGTCAAATGGCCTGGTGCATTGTTTGAAACACTGGTTAATGAGTTGTCAAGGTCGGAAATCATAGAACATAAGAGCAGCTCATTAACTGAAATTTTGAACATCGACAACTGGTTAACCAAAAGCCAGAGCGACAAATGATTAACCAAGGAGGCAACTCATTAACTGAATTTCGAACATCGACAACTGGCTAACCAAAAGACACAGGGACAAATGAGTAACCAAAGGGCCAACTCATTAACTGAAATTTCAAAGAGGCAACTCATTAACTGAAATTTTGAACATCGACAACTGGTTAACCAAAAGCCAGAGCGACAAATGATTAACCAAGGAGGCAACTCATTAACTGAATTTCGAACATCGACAACTGGGTAACCAAAAGACACAGGGACAAATGAGTAACCAAAGGGCCAACTCATTAACTGAAATTTCAAAGAGGCTACTCATTAACTGAAATTTTGAACATCGACAACTGGTTAACCAAAAGCCAGAGCGACAAATGATTAACCAAGGAGGCAACTCATTAACTGAATTTCGAACATCGACAACTGGTTAACCAAATGTCAGAGCGACAAATGATTAACCAAGGAGGCAACTCATTAACTGAATTTCGAACATCGACAACTGGTTAACCAAGAGTCAGGGCGACAAATGATTAACCAAGGAGGCAACTCATTAACTGAATTTCGAACATCGACAACTGGGTAACCAAAAGACACAGGGACAAATGAGTAACCAAAGGGCCAACTCAGTAACTGAAATTTCAAAGAGGCAACTCATTAACTGAAATTTTGAACATCGACAACTGGGTAACCAAAAGCCAGAGCGACAAATGATTAACCAAGGAGGCAACTCATTAACTGAATTTCGAACATCGACAACTGGGTAACCAAAAGACACAGGGACAAATGAGTAACCAAAGGGCCAACTCATTAACTGAAATTTCAAAGAGGCAACTCATTAACTGAAATTTTGAACATCGACAACTGGTTAACCAAATGTCAGAGCGACAAATGATTAACCAAGCAGGCAACTGATTAACTGAAAACTTGTCATTCACATTTGGGACGGAATTCACGATGGGAATGTATTCGGCCCCCTTACCGGGCCTTGGGGTGCTGCTTTCCCGCTTGTGGAACCGAGTTGGGGTCGTCAAATGGCCTGGTGCATTGTTTGAAACACTGGTTAATGAGTTGTCAAGGTAGGAAATCATAGAACATAAGAGCAGCTCATTAACTGAAATTTTGAACATCGACAACTGGTTAACCAAGAGTCAGAGCGACAAATGATTAACCAAGGAGGCAACTCATTAACTGAATTTCGAACATCGACAACTGGTTAACCAAAAGACACAGGGACAAATGAGTAACCAAAGGGCCAACTCATTAACTGAAATTTCAAAGAGGCAACTCATTAACTGAAATTTTGAACATCGACAACTGGTTAACCAAAAGCCAGAGCGACAAATGATTAACCAAGGAGGCAACTCATTAACTGAATTTCGAACATCGACAACTGGTTAACCAAATGTCAGAGCGACAAATGATTAACCAAGGAGGCAACTCATGAACTGAATTTCGAACATCGACAACTGGTTAACCAAAAGACACAGGGACAAATGAGTAACCAAAGGGCCAACTCATTAACTGAAATTTCAAAGAGGCAACTCATTAACTGAAATTTTGAACATCGACAACTGGTTAACCAAAAGCCAGAGCGACAAATGATTAACCAAGGAGGCAACTCATTAACTGAATTTCGAACATCGACAACTGGTTAACCAAAAGACACAGGGACAAATGAGTAACCAAAGGGCCAACTCATTAACTGAAATTTCAAAGAGGCAACTCATTAACTGAAATTTTGAACATCGACAACTGGTTAACCAAAAGCCAGAGCGACAAATGATTAACCAAGGAGGCAACTCATAAACTGAATTTCGAACATCGACAACTGGGTAACCAAAAGACACAGGGACAAATGAGTAACCAAAGGGCCAACTCATTAACTGAAATTTCAAAGAGGCTACTCATTAACTGAAATTTGAACATCGACAACTGGTTAACCAAATGTCAGAGCGACAAATGAGTAACCAAGCAGGCAACTGATTAACTGAAAACTTGTCTTTCACATTTGGGACGGAATTCACGATGGGAATGTATTCGGCCCCCTTACCGGGCCTTGGGGTGCTGCTTTCCCGCTTGTGGAACCGAGTTGGGGTCGTCAAATGGCCTGGTGCATTGTTTGAAACACTGGTTAATGAGTTGTCAAGGTCGGAAATCATAGAACATAAGAGCAGCTCATTAACTGAAATTTTGAACATCGACAACTGGTTAACCAAAAGCCAGAGCGACAAATGATTAACCAAGGAGGCAACTCATTAACTGAATTTCGAACATCGACAACTGGTTAACCAAAAGACACAGGGACAAATGAGTCACCAAAGGGCCAACTCATTAACTGAAATTTCAAAGAGGCAACTCAATAACTGAAATTTTGAACATCGACAACTGGTTAACCAAAAGCCAGAGCGACAAATGATTAACCAAGGAGGCAACTCATTAACTGAATTTCGAACATCGACAACTGGGTAACCAAAAGACACAGGGACAAATGAGTAACCAAAGGGCCAACTCAATAACTGAAATTTCAAAGAGGCTACTCATTAACTGAAATTTGAACATCGACAACTGGTTAACCAAATGTCAGAGCGACAAATGAGTAACCAAGCAGGCAACTGATTAACTGAAAACTTGTCATTCACATTTGGGACGGAATTCACGATGGGAATGTATTCGGCCCCCTTACCGGGCCTTGGGGTGCTGCTTTCCCGCTTGTGGAACCGAGTTGGGGTCGTCAAATGGCCTGGTGCATTGTTTGAAACACTGGTTAATGAGTTGTCAAGGTCGGAAATCATAGAACATAAGAGCAGCTCATTAACTGAAATTTTGAACATCGACAACTGGTTAACCAAAAGCCAGAGCGACAAATGATTAACCAAGGAGGCAACTCATTAACTGAATTTCGAACATCGACAACTGGCTAACCAAAAGACACAGGGACAAATGAGTAACCAAAGGGCCAACTCATTAACTGAAATTTCAAAGAGGCAACTCATTAACTGAAATTTTGAACATCGACAACTGGTTAACCAAAAGCCAGAGCGACAAATGATTAACCAAGGAGGCAACTCATTAACTGAATTTCGAACATCGACAACTGGGTAACCAAAAGACACAGGGACAAATGAGTAACCAAAGGGCCAACTCATTAACTGAAATTTCAAAGAGGCTACTCATTAACTGAAATTTTGAACATCGACAACTGGTTAACCAAAAGCCAGAGCGACAAATGATTAACCAAGGAGGCAACTCATTAACTGAATTTCGAACATCGACAACTGGTTAACCAAATGTCAGAGCGACAAATGATTAACCAAGGAGGCAACTCATTAACTGAATTTCGAACATCGACAACTGGTTAACCAAGAGTCAGGGCGACAAATGATTAACCAAGGAGGCAACTCATTAACTGAATTTCGAACATCGACAACTGGGTAACCAAAAGACACAGGGACAAATGAGTAACCAAAGGGCCAACTCAGTAACTGAAATTTCAAAGAGGCAACTCATTAACTGAAATTTTGAACATCGACAACTGGGTAACCAAAAGCCAGAGCGACAAATGATTAACCAAGGAGGCAACTCATTAACTGAATTTCGAACATCGACAACTGGGTAACCAAAAGACACAGGGACAAATGAGTAACCAAAGGGCCAACTCATTAACTGAAATTTCAAAGAGGCAACTCATTAACTGAAATTTTGAACATCGACAACTGGTTAACCAAATGTCAGAGCGACAAATGATTAACCAAGCAGGCAACTGATTAACTGAAAACTTGTCATTCACATTTGGGACGGAATTCACGATGGGAATGTATTCGGCCCCCTTACCGGGCCTTGGGGTGCTGCTTTCCCGCTTGTGGAACCGAGTTGGGGTCGTCAAATGGCCTGGTGCATTGTTTGAAACACTGGTTAATGAGTTGTCAAGGTAGGAAATCATAGAACATAAGAGCAGCTCATTAACTGAAATTTTGAACATCGACAACTGGTTAACCAAGAGTCAGAGCGACAAATGATTAACCAAGGAGGCAACTCATTAACTGAATTTCGAACATCGACAACTGGTTAACCAAAAGACACAGGGACAAATGAGTAACCAAAGGGCCAACTCATTAACTGAAATTTCAAAGAGGCAACTCATTAACTGAAATTTTGAACATCGACAACTGGTTAACCAAAAGCCAGAGCGACAAATGATTAACCAAGGAGGCAACTCATTAACTGAATTTCGAACATCGACAACTGGTTAACCAAATGTCAGAGCGACAAATGATTAACCAAGGAGGCAACTCATGAACTGAATTTCGAACATCGACAACTGGTTAACCAAAAGACACAGGGACAAATGAGTAACCAAAGGGCCAACTCATTAACTGAAATTTCAAAGAGGCAACTCATTAACTGAAATTTTGAACATCGACAACTGGTTAACCAAAAGCCAGAGCGACAAATGATTAACCAAGGAGGCAACTCATTAACTGAATTTCGAACATCGACAACTGGTTAACCAAAAGACACAGGGACAAATGAGTAACCAAAGGGCCAACTCATTAACTGAAATTTCAAAGAGGCAACTCATTAACTGAAATTTTGAACATCGACAACTGGTTAACCAAAAGCCAGAGCGACAAATGATTAACCAAGGAGG
Source organism: Somniosus microcephalus (assembly GCF_052327205.1). Taxonomy (NCBI): domain Eukaryota; kingdom Metazoa; phylum Chordata; class Chondrichthyes; order Squaliformes; family Somniosidae; genus Somniosus; species Somniosus microcephalus. The sequence goes on from NW_028225184.1 coordinate 9,164,592, forward strand.
CAACTCATAAACTGAATTTCGAACATCGACAACTGGGTAACCAAAAGACACAGGGACAAATGAGTAACCAAAGGGCCAACTCATTAACTGAAATTTCAAAGAGGCTACTCATTAACTGAAATTTGAACATCGACAACTGGTTAACCAAATGTCAGAGCGACAAATGAGTAACCAAGCAGGCAACTGATTAACTGAAAACTTGTCTTTCACATTTGGGACGGAATTCACGATGGGAATGTATTCGGCCCCCTTACCGGGCCTTGGGGTGCTGCTTTCCCGCTTGTGGAACCGAGTTGGGGTCGTCAAATGGCCTGGTGCATTGTTTGAAACACTGGTTAATGAGTTGTCAAGGTCGGAAATCATAGAACATAAGAGCAGCTCATTAACTGAAATTTTGAACATCGACAACTGGTTAACCAAAAGCCAGAGCGACAAATGATTAACCAAGGAGGCAACTCATTAACTGAATTTCGAACATCGACAACTGGTTAACCAAAAGACACAGGGACAAATGAGTCACCAAAGGGCCAACTCATTAACTGAAATTTCAAAGAGGCAACTCAATAACTGAAATTTTGAACATCGACAACTGGTTAACCAAAAGCCAGAGCGACAAATGATTAACCAAGGAGGCAACTCATTAACTGAATTTCGAACATCGACAACTGGGTAACCAAAAGACACAGGGACAAATGAGTAACCAAAGGGCCAACTCAATAACTGAAATTTCAAAGAGGCTACTCATTAACTGAAATTTGAACATCGACAACTGGTTAACCAAATGTCAGAGCGACAAATGAGTAACCAAGCAGGCAACTGATTAACTGAAAACTTGTCATTCACATTTGGGACGGAATTCACGATGGGAATGTATTCGGCCCCCTTACCGGGCCTTGGGGTGCTGCTTTCCCGCTTGTGGAACCGAGTTGGGGTCGTCAAATGGCCTGGTGCATTGTTTGAAACACTGGTTAATGAGTTGTCAAGGTCGGAAATCATAGAACATAAGAGCAGCTCATTAACTGAAATTTTGAACATCGACAACTGGTTAACCAAAAGCCAGAGCGACAAATGATTAACCAAGGAGGCAACTCATTAACTGAATTTCGAACATCGACAACTGGCTAACCAAAAGACACAGGGACAAATGAGTAACCAAAGGGCCAACTCATTAACTGAAATTTCAAAGAGGCAACTCATTAACTGAAATTTTGAACATCGACAACTGGTTAACCAAAAGCCAGAGCGACAAATGATTAACCAAGGAGGCAACTCATTAACTGAATTTCGAACATCGACAACTGGGTAACCAAAAGACACAGGGACAAATGAGTAACCAAAGGGCCAACTCATTAACTGAAATTTCAAAGAGGCTACTCATTAACTGAAATTTTGAACATCGACAACTGGTTAACCAAAAGCCAGAGCGACAAATGATTAACCAAGGAGGCAACTCATTAACTGAATTTCGAACATCGACAACTGGTTAACCAAATGTCAGAGCGACAAATGATTAACCAAGGAGGCAACTCATTAACTGAATTTCGAACATCGACAACTGGTTAACCAAGAGTCAGGGCGACAAATGATTAACCAAGGAGGCAACTCATTAACTGAATTTCGAACATCGACAACTGGGTAACCAAAAGACACAGGGACAAATGAGTAACCAAAGGGCCAACTCAGTAACTGAAATTTCAAAGAGGCAACTCATTAACTGAAATTTTGAACATCGACAACTGGGTAACCAAAAGCCAGAGCGACAAATGATTAACCAAGGAGGCAACTCATTAACTGAATTTCGAACATCGACAACTGGGTAACCAAAAGACACAGGGACAAATGAGTAACCAAAGGGCCAACTCATTAACTGAAATTTCAAAGAGGCAACTCATTAACTGAAATTTTGAACATCGACAACTGGTTAACCAAATGTCAGAGCGACAAATGATTAACCAAGCAGGCAACTGATTAACTGAAAACTTGTCATTCACATTTGGGACGGAATTCACGATGGGAATGTATTCGGCCCCCTTACCGGGCCTTGGGGTGCTGCTTTCCCGCTTGTGGAACCGAGTTGGGGTCGTCAAATGGCCTGGTGCATTGTTTGAAACACTGGTTAATGAGTTGTCAAGGTAGGAAATCATAGAACATAAGAGCAGCTCATTAACTGAAATTTTGAACATCGACAACTGGTTAACCAAGAGTCAGAGCGACAAATGATTAACCAAGGAGGCAACTCATTAACTGAACTTCGAACATCGACAACTGGTTAACCAAAAGACACAGGGACAAATGAGTAACCAAAGGGCCAACTCATTAACTGAAATTTCAAAGAGGCAACTCATTAACTGAAATTTTGAACATCGACAACTGGTTAACCAAAAGCCAGAGCGACAAATGATTAACCAAGGAGGCAACTCATTAACTGAATTTCGAACATCGACAACTGGTTAACCAAATGTCAGAGCGACAAATGATTAACCAAGGAGGCAACTCATGAACTGAATTTCGAACATCGACAACTGGTTAACCAAAAGACACAGGGACAAATGAGTAACCAAAGGGCCAACTCATTAACTGAAATTTCAAAGAGGCAACTCATTAACTGAAATTTTGAACATCGACAACTGGTTAACCAAAAGCCAGAGCGACAAATGATTAACCAAGGAGGCAACTCATTAACTGAATTTCGAACATCGACAACTGGTTAACCAAAAGACACAGGGACAAATGAGTAACCAAAGGGCCAACTCATTAACTGAAATTTCAAAGAGGCAACTCATTAACTGAAATTTTGAACATCGACAACTGGTTAACCAAAAGCCAGAGCGACAAATGATTAACCAAGGAGGCAACTCATAAACTGAATTTCGAACATCGACAACTGGGTAACCAAAAGACACAGGGACAAATGAGTAACCAAAGGGCCAACTCATTAACTGAAATTTCAAAGAGGCTACTCATTAACTGAAATTTGAACATCGACAACTGGTTAACCAAATGTCAGAGCGACAAATGAGTAACCAAGCAGGCAACTGATTAACTGAAAACTTGTCTTTCACATTTGGGACGGAATTCACGATGGGAATGTATTCGGCCCCCTTACCGGGCCTTGGGGTGCTGCTTTCCCGCTTGTGGAACCGAGTTGGGGTCGTCAAATGGCCTGGTGCATTGTTTGAAACACTGGTTAATGAGTTGTCAAGGTCGGAAATCATAGAACATAAGAGCAGCTCATTAACTGAAATTTTGAACATCGACAACTGGTTAACCAAAAGCCAGAGCGACAAATGATTAACCAAGGAGGCAACTCATTAACTGAATTTCGAACATCGACAACTGGTTAACCAAAAGACACAGGGACAAATGAGTCACCAAAGGGCCAACTCATTAACTGAAATTTCAAAGAGGCAACTCAATAACTGAAATTTTGAACATCGACAACTGGTTAACCAAAAGCCAGAGCGACAAATGATTAACCAAGGAGGCAACTCATTAACTGAATTTCGAACATCGACAACTGGGTAACCAAAAGACACAGGGACAAATGAGTAACCAAAGGGCCAACTCAATAACTGAAATTTCAAAGAGGCTACTCATTAACTGAAATTTGAACATCGACAACTGGTTAACCAAATGTCAGAGCGACAAATGAGTAACCAAGCAGGCAACTGATTAACTGAAAACTTGTCATTCACATTTGGGACGGAATTCACGATGGGAATGTATTCGGCCCCCTTACCGGGCCTTGGGGTGCTGCTTTCCCGCTTGTGGAACCGAGTTGGGGTCGTCAAATGGCCTGGTGCATTGTTTGAAACACTGGTTAATGAGTTGTCAAGGTCGGAAATCATAGAACATAAGAGCAGCTCATTAACTGAAATTTTGAACATCGACAACTGGTTAACCAAAAGCCAGAGCGACAAATGATCAACCAAGGAGGCAACTCATTAACTGAATTTCGAACATCGACAACTGGTTAACCAAAAGACACAGGGACAAATGAGTCACCAAAGGGCCAACTCATTAACTGAAATTTCAAAGAGGCAACTCAATAACTGAAATTTTGAACATCGACAACTGGTTAACCAAAAGCCAGAGCGACAAATGATTAACCAAGGAGGCAACTCATTAACTGAATTTCGAAGATCGACAACTGGTGAACCAAATGTCAGAGCGACAAATGATTAACCAAGGAGGCAACTCATTAACTGAATTTCGAACATCGACAACTGGTTAACCAAGAGTCAGGGCGACAAATGATTAACCAAGGAGGCAACTCATTAACTGAATTTCGAACATCGACAACTGGGTAACCAAAAGACACAGGGACAAATGAGTAACCAAAGGGCCAACTCATTAACTGAAATTTCAAAGAGGCAACTCATTAACTGAAATTTTGAACATCGACAACTGGGTAACCAAATGTCAGAGCGACAAATGAGTAACCAAGCAGGCAACTGATTAACTGAAAACTTGTCATTCACATTTGGGACGGAATTCACGATGGGAATGTATTCGGCCCCCTTACCGGGCCTTGGGGTGCTGCTTTCCCGCTTGTGGAACCGAGTTGGGGTCGTCAAATGGCCTGGTGCATTGTTTGAAACACTGGTTAATGAGTTGTCAAGGTCGGAAATCATAGAACATAAGAGCAGCTCATTAACTGAAATTTTGAACATCGACAACTGGTTAACCAAAAGCCAGAGCGACAAATGATTAACCAAGGAGGCAACTCATTAACTGAATTTCGAACATCGACAACTGGTTAACCAAAAGACACAGGGACAAATGAGTAACCAAAGGGCCAACTCATTAACTGAAATTTCAAAGAGGCAACTCATTAACTGTAATTTTGAACATCGACAACTGGTTAACCAAAAGCCAGAGCGACAAATGATTAACCAAGGAGGCAACTCATTAACTGAATTTCGAACATCGACAACTGGTTAACCAAAAGACACAGGGACAAATGAGTAACCAAAGGGCCAACTCATTAACTGAAATTTCAAAGAGGCAACTCATTAACTGAAATTTTGAACATCGACAACTGGTTAACCAAAAGCCAGAGCGACAAATGATTAACCAAGGAGGCAACTCATTAACTGAATTTCGAACATCGACAACTGGTGAACCAAATGTCAGAGCGACAAATGATTAACCAAGGAGGCAACTCATTAACTGAATTTCGAACATCGACAACTGGTTAACCAAGAGTCAGGGCGACAAATGATTAACCAAGGAGGCAACTCATTAACTGAATTTCGAACATCGACAACTGGGTAACCAAAAGACACAGGGACAAATGAGTAACCAAAGGGCCAACTCATTAACTGAAATTTCAAAGAGGCTACTCATTAACTGAAATTTGAACATCGACAACTGGTTAACCAAATGTCAGAGCGACAAATGAGTAACCAAGGAGGCAACTGATTAACTGAAAACTTGTCATTCACATTTGGGACGGAATTCACGATGGGAATGTATTCGGCCCCCTTACCGGGCCTTGGGGTGCTGCTTTCCCGCTTGTGGAACCGAGTTGGGGTCGTCAAATGGCCTGGTGCATTGTTTGAAACACTGGTTAATGAGTTGTCAAGGTAGGAAATCATAGAACATAAGAGCAGCTCATTAACTGAAATTTTGAACATCGACAACTGGTTAACCAAGAGTCAGAGCGACAAATGATTAACCAAGGAGGCAACTCATTAACTGAATTTCGAACATCGACAACTGGTTAACCAAAAGACACAGGGACAAATGAGTAACCAAAGGGCCAACTCATTAACTGAAATTTCAAAGAGGCAACTCATTAACTGTAATTTTGAACATCGACAACTGGTTAACCAAAAGCCAGAGCGACAAATGATTAACCAAGGAGGCAACTCATTAACTGAATTTCGAACATCGACAACTGGTTAACCAAAAGACACAGGGACAAATGAGTAACCAAAGGGCCAACTCATTAACTGAAATTTCAAAGAGGCAACTCATTAACTGTAATTTTGAACATCGACAACTGGTTAACCAAAAGCCAGAGCGACAAATGATAAACCAAGGAGGCAACTCATTAACTGAATTTCGAACATCGACAACTGGTTAACCAAATGTCAGAGCGACAAATGATTAACCAAGGAGGCAACTCATTAACTGAATTTCGAACATCGACAACTGGTTAACCAAGAGTCAGGGCGACAAATGATTAACCAAGGAGGCAACTCATTAACTGAATTTCGAACATCGACAACTGGGTAACCAAAAGACACAGGGACAAATGAGTAACCAAAGGGCCAACTCATTAACTGAAATTTCAAAGAGGCAACTCATTAACTGTAATTTTGAACATCGACAACTGGTTAACCAAAAGCCAGAGCGACAAATGATTAACCAAGGAGGCAACTCATTAACTGAATTTCGAACATCGACAACTGGTTAACCAAAAGACACAGGGACAAATGAGTAACCAAAGGGCCAACTCATTAACTGAAATTTCAAAGAGGCAACTCATTAACTGAAATTTTGAACATCGACAACTGGAAAACCAAAAGCCAGAGCGACAAATGATTAACCAAGGAGGCAACTCATTAACTGAATTTCGAACATCGACAACTGGTTAACCAAATGTCAGAGCGACAAATGATTAACCAAGGAGGCAACTCATTAACTGAATTTCGAACATCGACAACTGGTTAACCAAATGTCAGAGCGACAAATGATTAACCAAGGAGGCAACTCATTAACTGAATTTCGAACATCGACAACTGGTTAACCAAGAGTCAGGGCGACAAATGATTAACCAAGGAGGCAACTCATTAACTGAATTTCGAACATCGACAACTGGGTAACCAAAAGACACAGGGACAAATGAGTAACCAAAGGGCCAACTCATTAACTGAAATTTCAAAGAGGCTACTCATTAACTGAAATTTGAACATCGACAACTGGTTAACCAAATGTCAGAGCGACAAATGAGTAACCAAGCAGGCAACTGATTAACTGAAAACTTGTCATTCACATTTGGGACGGAATTCACGATGGGAATGTATTCGGCCCCCTTACCGGGCCTTGGGGTGCTGCTTTCCCGCTTGTGGAACCGAGTTGGGGTCGTCAAATGGCCTGGTGCATTGTTTGAAACACTGGTTAATGAGTTGTCAAGGTAGGAAATCATAGAACATAAGAGCAGCTCATTAACTGAAATTTTGAACATCGACAACTGGTTAACCAAGAGTCAGAGCGACAAATGATTAACCAAGGAGGCAACTCATTAACTGAATTTCGAACATCGACAACTGGTTAACCAAAAGACACAGGGACAAATGAGTAACCAAAGGGCCAACTCATTAACTGAAATTTCAAAGAGGCAACTCATTAACTGTAATTTTGAACATCGACAACTGGTTAACCAAAAGCCAGAGCGACAAATGAGTAACCAAGGAGGCAACTCATTAACTGAATTTCGAACATCGACAACTGGTTAACCAAAAGACACAGGGACAAATGAGTAACCAAAGGGCCAACTCATTAACTGAAATTTCAAAGAGGCAACTCATTAACTGAAATTTTGAACATCGACAACTGGTTAACCAAAAGCCAGAGCGACAAATGATTAACCAAGGAGGCAACTCATTAACTGAATTTCGAACATCGACAACTGGTTAACCAAATGTCAGAGCGACAAATGATTAACCAAGGAGGCAACTCATTAACTGAATTTCGAACATCGACAACTGGTTAACCAAGAGTCAGGGCGACAAATGATTAACCAAGGAGGCAACTCATTAACTGAATTTCGAACATCGACAACTGGGTAACCAAAAGACACAGGGACAAATGAGTAACCAAAGGGCCAACTCATTAACTGAAATTTCAAAGAGGCTACTCATTAACTGAAATTTGAACATCGACAACTGGTTAACCAAATGTCAGAGCGACAAATGAGTAACCAAGGAGGCAACTGATTAACTGAAAACTTGTCATTCACATTTGGGACGGAATTCACGATGGGAATGTATTCGGCCCCCTTACCGGGCCTTGGGGTGCTGCTTTCCCGCTTGTGGAACCGAGTTGGGGTCGTCAAATGGCCTGGTGCATTGTTTGAAACACTGGTTAATGAGTTGTCAAGGTAGGAAATCATAGAACATAAGAGCAGCTCATTAACTGAAATTTTGAACATCGACAACTGGTTAACCAAGAGTCAGAGCGACAAATGATTAACCAAGGAGGCAACTCATTAACTGAATTTCGAACATCGACAACTGGTTAACCAAAAGACACAGGGACAAATGAGTAACCAAAGGGCCAACTCATTAACTGAAATTTCAAAGAGGCAACTCATTAACTGTAATTTTGAACATCGACAACTGGTTAACCAAAAGCCAGAGCGACAAATGATTAACCAAGGAGGCAACTCATTAACTGAATTTCGAACATCGACAACTGGGTAACCAAAAGACACAGGGACAAATGAGTAACCAAAGGGCCAACTCATTAACTGAAATTTCAAAGAGGCTACTCATTAACTGAAATTTGAACATCGACAACTGGTTAACCAAATGTCAGAGCGACAAATGAGTAACCAAGGAGGCAACTGATTAACTGAAAACTTGTCATTCACATTTGGGACGGAATTCACGATGGGAATGTATTCGGCCCCCTTACCGGGCCTTGGGGTGCTGCTTTCCCGCTTGTGGAACCGAGTTGGGGTCGTCAAATGGCCTGGTGCATTGTTTGAAACACTGGTTAATGAGTTGTCAAGGTCGGAAATCATAGAACATAAGAGCAGCTCATTAACTGAAATTTTGAACATCGACAACTGGTTAACCAAAAGCCAGAGCGACAAATGATTAACCAAGGAGGCAACTCATTAACTGAATTTCGAACATCGACAACTGGTTAACCAAAAGACACAGGGACAAATGAGTAACCAAAGGGCCAACTCATTAACTGAAATTTCAAAGAGGCAACTCATTAACTGTAATTTTGAACATCGACAACTGGTTAACCAAAAGCCAGAGCGACAAATGATTAACCAAGGAGGCAACTCATTAACTGAATTTCGAACATCGACAACTGGTTAACCAAATGTCAGAGCGACAAATGATTAACCAAGGAGGCAACTCATTAACTGAATTTCGAACATCGACAACTGGTTAACCAAGAGTCAGGGCGACAAATGATTAACCAAGGAGGCAACTCATTAACTGAATTTCGAACATCGACAACTGGGTAACCAAAAGACACAGGGACAAATGAGTAACCAAAGGGCCAACTCATTAACTGAAATTTCAAAGAGGCAACTCATTAACTGTAATTTTGAACATCGACAACTGGTTAACCAAAAGCCAGAGCGACAAATGATTAACCAAGGAGGCAACTCATTAACTGAATTTCGAACATCGACAACTGGTTAACCAAAAGACACAGGGACAAATGAGTAACCAAAGGGCCAACTCATTAACTGAAATTTCAAAGAGGCAACTCATTAACTGAAATTTTGAACATCGACAACTGGTTAACCAAAAGCCAGAGCGACAAATGATTAACCAAGGAGGCAACTCATTAACTGAATTTCGAACATCGACAACTGGTTAACCAAATGTCAGAGCGACAAATGATTAACCAAGGAGGCAACTCATTAACTGAATTTCGAACATCGACAACTGGTGAACCAAATGTCAGAGCGACAAATGATTAACCAAGGAGGCAACTCATTAACTGAATTTCGAACATCGACAACTGGTTAACCAAGAGTCAGGGCGACAAATGATTAACCAAGGAGGCAACTCATTAACTGAATTTCGAACATCGACAACTGGGTAACCAAAAGACACAGGGACAAATGAGTAACCAAAGGGCCAACTCATTAACTGAAATTTCAAAGAGGCTACTCATTAACTGAAATTTGAACATCGACAACTGGTTAACCAAATGTCAGAGCGACAAATGAGTAACCAAGGAGGCAACTGATTAACTGAAAACTTGTCATTCACATTTGGGACGGAATTCACGATGGGAATGTATTCGGCCCCCTTACCGGGCCTTGGGGTGCTGCTTTCCCGCTTGTGGAACCGAGTTGGGGTCGTCAAATGGCCTGGTGCATTGTTTGAAACACTGGTTAATGAGTTGTCAAGGTAGGAAATCATAGAACATAAGAGCAGCTCATTAACTGAAATTTTGAACATCGACAACTGGTTAACCAAGAGTCAGAGCGACAAATGATTAACCAAGGAGGCAACTCATTAACTGAATTTCGAACATCGACAACTGGTTAACCAAAAGACACAGGGACAAATGAGTAACCAAAGGGCCAACTCATTAACTGAAATTTCAAAGAGGCAACTCATTAACTGTAATTTTGAACATCGACAACTGGTTAACCAAAAGCCAGAGCGACAAATGAGTAACCAAGGAGGCAACTCATTAACTGAATTTCGAACATCGACAACTGGTTAACCAAAAGACACAGGGACAAATGAGTAACCAAAGGGCCAACTCATTAACTGAAATTTCAAAGAGGCAACTCATTAACTGAATTTCGAACATCGACAACTGGTTAACCAAATGTCAGAGCGACAAATGATTAACCAAGCAGGCAACTGATGAACTGAAATTTTAAAATTGACAACTGGATAACCAAAAGTGGGAACTCATGCTTCGGACGGGCTTACATACGGCAGGCTGACGCCCGGCAGAGGCCCGGGCTTCGCCTCCCTTGCGTAAGCGACCGTCTCCGAATCGATTAAAGGCGTAAAATCGGAGTTCAGAGCGGGAAAATTTTTTCCCGAAAACGGCCGGAAAAAAAAAAATGTCTCCTTTTCCGCCGAGCAGGGTGGCATTCGAACGGGCACGGGAAGCCGCGTCTAACGGTGTAAAAACGGCTTGGCTCCGACGCGGGAGTGCGGAGATATGGCCGTTCAAAGTTGTACTGGAAGTCCGGAAGGAGAAAAATTTGACTGCCTGTAGCCGAAAAAAGTTCCAGCGGTCGGTCACAAAAGTCAAATCCGTCCCGCTGATTTGACACTTGTCATTTCTGGCAGGGGGGATTGGCGGGGTACCTGGAGAATGGTAGGAGGTGGTTTTTCGAGACTTTATCTGTTTTCCAGATTACTGTCTAGGGCCTCCAGGTCTGCAGAGACCGACCCGGGCTGCCGTCCAACCGACTTTTAACCCTTTTTGGGTGGAAATTTATTTCCATTTTTAACCAATTTTCGGGTTTTTGGTCGGGCTTAAAAACGGCAGCCTGACGCCCGGCAGAGGCCGGGGCTTCGGCTCCCTTGCGTAAGGGACCGTATACGAAACGATTAAAGCCGAAAAATCCGAGTTCAGAGCGGGAATTTTTTTTCCCGAAATCGGCCGAAAAATAAAAAAATTCTCCTTTTCCGCCGAGCAGGGCGGCATTCGAACGGGCACGGGAAGCCGCGTCTAACGGTGTAAAAACGGCTTGGCTCCGACGCGGGAGTGCGGAGATATGGCCGTTCAAAGTTGTACTGGAAGTCCGGAAGGAGAAAAATTTGACTGCCTGTAGCCGAAAAAAGTTCCAGCGGTCGGTCACAAAAGTCAAATCCGTCCCGCTGATTTGACACTTGTCATTTCTGGCAGGGGGGATTGGCGGGGTACCTGGAGAATGGTAGGAGGTGGTTTCTCGAGACTTTGTCTGTTTTCCAGATTACTGTCTAGGGCCTCCAGGTCTGCAGAGACCGACCAGGGCTGCCGTCCAACCGACTTTTAACCCTTTTTGGGTGGAAATTTATTTCCATTTTTAACCAATTTTCGGGTTTTTGGTCGGGCTTAAAAAACGGCAGCCTGACGCCTGGCAGAGGCCGGGGCTTCGGCTCCCCTTGCGTAAGGGACCGTATTCGACCCGATTAAGCCCCGAAAATGGATCCAAATGTCGGCCGACCAAGTAAGCTTGCTGGGGAGAGAGACTAAGTGCCGGGCTGGGCACCTCATTAACCAGTGAAAAGTTTTGGCTGCTGGAGAGACTAAGTCCCAGCCTGGGCACATCATTAACCATAAATGAAAAAGGCGAGGCCGAGTCTGGTGCATGGCTAACTGATTAACCAAATTGGCAAGGCCCGGGCTGAAAGTGAATGAGCGACCCGTGGCCAGGGGGCTGGAATGCGGGAGAGAATCCAACCCCCAAAATATGGAAGTCCGATGAGAAAATATTCGGCCGCCTTTTGCGGGCCTCGGGTGTTGCTTCCCGGCCTGGGAAAGTGAGTTGCTCCCGCCGAATTGACATGTGCATTTAACGATTTCGAGACATGATTAACCAAAACGCGGAAGTCCGATGAGAAAATATTAGGGCCCTTCAAGCGGGCCTCCGGTGATGCTTTCCGGCTTGGGAAAGTGAATTGCTCCCGCCGAATTGACATGTGCATTTAACGATTTCGAGACATGATTAACCAAAACGCGGAAGTCCGATGAGAAAATATTCGGCCGCCTTTTGCGGGCCTCGGGTGTTGCTTCCCGGCCTGGGAAAGTGATTTGCTACCGCCAAATTGACATGTGTCATTTCTGGCAAGTGTCTCAGGACATAGTTAATGAGTTGCAGTTTGGGAAATCATTAACCTCGTCGGAAGTCCCGATGAAGAAAAAAAAAAGTGCCATTTGCGGGGATTTGGGTGCTCCTGGTCGGATAGAGGTGGCCGTTTGACCCGCTGATTTGACACTTGTCATTTCTGGCAGGGGGGGTTGGCGGGGTGCCCGGAGATTTTCGGGAACACGATTTTCAGAACAAAATTCACTCAGCGGGAGCACTTTGAAAATGCCCGAAAAGTGTTACTTTGCTAAAAGGCTCATTTTATCAATATAGAGACCTTTCAAAGAGTATTGGAAAGTCATATTAAAGTGGTTTTGTGGCTTTTATGACTTAATGACAAAAAACTCTAAGTGTGAATCTGAAATCGTAGACAGACAGCAGAAACATATAAATAATTCCAGCGTCTAAGTTTCATTTGCTGTCTGTCACACAGGTGCCTCTCTGAACCGGTCAGGGCCTGTGACCCCACTGAGCTTGTGTTTTGTGGCTTATGCACACGCAGTGTTT
>NW_028225184.1:9190127-9202627 GCF_052327205.1 Somniosus microcephalus
GGCTGCCGCCCCGTCGGTCAGCGGCAGCTTATCGGGGATAACTTCGGGACGGAAAGTCCGATCCGGTTGGGGTGAACTGCGACTGAACGGGGTGGGGGGGCCGCACAGACCAGTAGCGGGCTTGTGCAGCTGCCGCTTGGCCCGGCCGAGGTACAGCCGTTGGCTGGAGACCGCTTTCCGACTGCTGAGCCGGAGCCGCGGGGGCCCACCTTGACGCGCCGGCTGTACTAGCAAGCCAGGGGCAAGGGGCATCCAGTGGTACCGGAACGGAGTCGGTCCGACACCGGGAAGCCGGGTGCCCGTCGCTCCGAATCGAGCCCGGTGTTTTCGTGCGTGTAACAGGGCGGGCGTTTGGACCCGGTTGTCCGGGAGCGGGTCCGCAACGGCGGGAGGTTGCCTGTGTTTGGCCGGCCGGCAGTCGAACGCCTTTGGCTCCGGACTCCCGTGTCCGATTTCGGTCAGGGAGGGCTCGTTGGAAAGCCCCGGCGCTGGCGCACACTATATTATCGGCCTGGACCCCGGCAAGTTCGGGAAAGTGTCGCAGTCCCGTAGCGGCTGCCGCCCCGTCGGTCAGCGGCAGCTTATCGGGGATAACTTCGGGACGGAAAGTCCGATCCGGTTGGGGTGAACTGCTACTGAACGGGGTGGGGGGGCCGCACAGACCAGTAGCGGGCTTGTGCAGCTGCCGCTTGGCCCGGCCGAGGTACAGCCGTTGGCTGGAGACCGCTTTCCGACTGCTGAGCCGGAGCCGCGGGGGCCCACCTTGACGCGCCGGCTGTCCTAGCAAGCCAGGGGCAAGGGGCATCCAGTGGTACCGGAACGGAGTCGGTCCGACACCGGGAAGCCGGGTGCCCGTCGCTCCGAATCGAGCCCGGTGTTTTCGTGCGTGTAACAGGGCGGGCGTTTGGACCCGGTTGTCCGGGAGCGGGTCCGCAACGGCGGGAGGTTGCCTGAGTTTGGCCGGCCGGCAGTCGAACGCCTTTGGCTCCGGACTCCCGTGTCCGATTTCGGTCAGGGAGGGCTCATTGGAAAGCCCCGGCGCTGGCGCACACTATATTATCGGACTGGATCCCGGCAAGTTCGGGAAAGTGTCGGCGACCCGTACCGGCTGCCGCCCCGTCGGTCAGCGGCAGCTTATCGGGGATAACTTCGGGAAGTAAAGTCCGATCCGGTCGGGGTCAACTGCCACTGAACGGGGTGGCGGGGCCGCACAGACCAGTAGCGGGCTTGTGTAGCTGCCCCTTTCCCCGGCCGAGGTACAGCCGTTGGCTGGAGACCGCTTTCCGACTGCTGAGCCGGAGCCGCGGGGGCCCACCTTGACGCGCCGGCTGTCCTAGCAAGCCAGGGGCAAGGGGCATCCAAGGGTACCGGAACGGAGTCGGTCCGACACCGGGAAGCCGGGTGCCCGTCGCTCCGAATCGAGCCCGGTGTTTTCGTGCGTGTAACGAGGCGGGCGTTTGGACCCGGTTGTCCTGGAGCGGGTCCGCAACGGCGGGGGATTGCCTGTGTTTGGCCGGCCGGCAGTCGAACGCCTATCGCTCTGGACTCCCGTGTCCGATTTCGGTCAGGGAGGGCTCGTTGGAAAGCCCCGGCGCTGGCGCACACTATATTATCGGCCTGGACCCCGGCAAGTTCGGCAAAGTGTCGCCATCCCGCAGCGGCTGACGGGCCGCCGGTGAGCGGCAGCTTATCGGGCATAACTTCGGGAGGGAAAGTCCGATCCGGTCCGGATCAACGGCAGCCGAACGGGGTGGCGGGCCCGCACAGACCAGTGCCTGGCTTGTGTAGCTGCCCCTTTCCCCGGCCGAGGTACAGCCGTTGGCTGGAGACCACTTTCCGACCACTGAGACGGCGGGGCGGGGGGCGGCCTGCACGCGCCGGCTGCCAGAGCAAGCCAGGGGCAAGGGGCATCCAACGGTATCTGAACGGAGTCGGTCCGACACCGGGAAGCCGGGTGCCCGTCGCTCCGAATCGAGCCTGGGGTATACGTGTGTTTAACAAGGCGGGCGTTTGGACCCGGTTGCCCGGCACCAGTCGAACGCCTGTCGCTCCCGACTCCCGTGTCCGATTTCGTTCGGGGATGGCTCGTTGGAAAGCCCCGGCGCTGGCGCACACTATATTATCGGCCTGGACCCCGGCAAGTTCGGGAAAGTGTCGCCGTCCCGCAGCGGCTGACGGGCCGTCGGTCAGCGGCAGCTTATCGGGGATAACTTCGGGAAGGAAAGTCCGATCCGGTCGGGGACAACGGCAGCTGAACGGGGTGGCGGGGCCGCACAGAGCAGTGCCTCGCTTGTGTAGCTGCCTCTTTCCGCGGCCGAGGTACAGCCGTTGGCTGGAGACCGCTTTCCGACCACTGAGACGGCGGGGCAGGGGGCGGCCTGCACGCGCCGGCTGCCAGAGCAAGCCAGGGGCAAGGGGCATCCAGCGGTATCTGAACGGAGTCGGTCCGACACCGAGAAGCCGGGTGCCCGTCGCTCCGAAGCGAGACCGGGGTTTTTCGTGTGTAACGTGGCGGGCCTTTGGACCCGGTTGGCCGGGCGGCAGTGGAACACACACAGACACTCGCATACACTGAGAGAGACAGAGAGAAGATAGAGATACACAGAGTGAGAAAGACAAAGTCAACTCAGTAACTGAAATGTGAAAACTGACAACTGGGAAACCAAAAGTCAGAGTGGCAAATGATGAACCAAGGTGGCAAATGATTAACTGAAAACTTGTCATTCACATTTGGGACGGAATTCAGGATGGGAATGTATTCGGCCGCCTTACCGGGGCTTGGGGGTGCTGCTTTCCCGCTTGTGGAACCGAGTTGGGGTCGTCAAATGGCCTGGTGCATTGTTTGAAACACTGGTTAATGAGTTGTCAAGGTCGGAAATCATAGAACATAAGAGCAGCTCATTAACTGAAATTTTGAACATCGACAACTGGTTAACCAAAAGCCACAGCGACAAATGATTAACCAAGGAGGCAACTCATTAACTGAATTTCGAACATCGACAACTGGATAACCAAAAGACACAGGGACAAATGAGTAACCAAAGGGCCAACTCATTAACTGAAATTTCAAAGAGGCAACTCATTAACTGAAATTTTGAACATCGACAACTGGTTAACCAAAAGCCAGAGCGACAAATGATTAACCAAGGAGGCAACTCATTAACTGAATTTCGAACATCGACAACTGGATAACCAAAAGACACAGGGACAAATGAGTAACCAAAGGGCCAACTCATTAACTGAAATTTCAAAGAGGCAACTCATTAACTGAATTTCGAACATCGACAACTGGTTAACCAAGAGTCAGAGCGACAAATGATTAACCAAGGAGGCAACTCAATAACTGAATTTCGAACATCGACAACTGGTTAACCAAGTGTCAGAGCGACAAATGATTAACCAAGGAGGCAACTCATTAACTGAATTTCGAACATCGACAACTGGTTAACCAAAAGACACAGGGACAAATGAGTAACCAAAGGGCCAACTCATTAACTGAAATTTCAAAGAGGCAACTCATTAACTGAAATTTTGAACATCGACAACTGGTTAACCAAAAGCCAGAGCGACAAATGATTAACCAAGGAGGCAACTCAGTAACTGAATTTCGAACATCGACAACTGGATAACCAAAAGACACAGGGACAAATGAGTAACCAAAGGGCCAACTCATTAACTGAAATTTCAAAGAGGCAACTCATTAACTGAAATTTTGAACATCGACAACTGGTTAACCAAAAGCCAGAGCGACAAATGATTAACCAAGGAGGCAACTCATTAACTGAATTTCGAACATCGACAACTGGTTAACCAAAAGACACAGGGACAAATGAGTAACCAAAGGGCCAACTCATTAACTGAAATTTCAAAGAGGCAACTCATTAACTGAATTTCGAACATCGACAACTGGTTAACCAAGAGTCAGAGCGACAAATGATTAACCAAGGAGGCAACTCAATAACTGAATTTCGAACATCGACAACTGGTTAACCAAGAGTCAGAGCGACAAATGATTAACCAAGGAGGCAACTCATTAACTGAATTTCGAACATCGACAACTGGATAACCAAAAGACACAGGGACAAATGAGTAACCAAAGGGCCAACTCATTAACTGAAATTTCAAAGAGGCAACTCATTAACTGAAATTTTGAACATCGACAACTGGTTAACCAAAAGCCAGAGCGACAAATGATTAACCAAGGAGGCAACTCATTAACTGAAATTCGAACATCGACAACTGGTTAACCAAAAGCCAGAGCGACAAATGATTAACCAAGGAGGCAACTCATTAACTGAATTTCGAACATCGACAACTGGTTAACCAAAAGACACAGGGACAAATGAGTAACCAAAGGGCCAACTCATTAACTGAAATTTCAAAGAGGCAACTCATTAACTGAAATTTTGAACATCGACAACTGGTTAACCAAAAGCCAGAGCGACAAATGATTAACCAAGGAGGCAACTCATTAACTGAATTTCGAACATCGACAACTGGTTAACCAAATGTCAGAGCGACAAATGATTAACCAAGGAGGCAACTCATTAACTGAATTTCGAACATCGACAACTGGTTAACCAAAAGACACAGGGACAAATGAGTAACCAAAGGGCCAACTCATTAACTGAAATTTCAAAGAGGCTACTCATTAACTGAAATTTGAACATCGACAACTGGTTAACCAAATGTCAGAGCGACAAATGAGTAACCAAGCAGGCAACTGATTAACTGAAAACTTGTCATTCACATTTGGGACGGAATTCACGATGGGAATGTATTCGGCCCCCTTACCGGGCCTTGGGGTGCTGCTTTCCCGCTTGTGGAACCGAGTTGGGGTCGTCAAATGGCCTGGTGCATTGTTTGAAACACTGGTTAATGAGTTGTCAAGGTCGGAAATCATAGAACATAAGAGCAGCTCATTAACTGAAATTTTGAACATCGACAACTGGTTAACCAAAAGCCAGAGCGACAAATGATTAACCAAGGAGGCAACTCATTAACTGAATTTCGAACATCGACAACTGGTTAACCAAATGTCAGAGCGACAAATGATTAACCAAGGAGGCAACTCAGTAACTGAATTTCGAACATCGACAACTGGTTAACCAAGAGTCAGGGCGACAAATGATTAACCAAGGAGGCAACTCATTAACTGAATTTCGAACATCGACAACTGGGTAACCAAAAGACACAGGGACAAATGAGTAACCAAAGGGCCAACTCATTAACTGAAATTTCAAAGAGGCTACTCATTAACTGAAATTTGAACATCGACAACTGGTTAACCAAATGTCAGAGCGACAAATGAGTAACCAAGCAGGCAACTGATTAACTGAAAACTTGTCATTCACATTAGGGACGGAATTCACGATGGGAATGTATTCGGCCCCCTTACCGGGCCTTGGGGTGCTGCTTTCCCGCTTGTGGAACCGAGTTGGGGTCGTCAAATGGCCTGGTGCATTGTTTGAAACACTGGTTAATGAGTTGTCAAGGTCGGAAATCATAGAACATAAGAGCAGCTCATTAACTGAAATTTTGAACATCGACAACTGGTTAACCAAAAGCCAGAGCGACAAATGATTAACCAAGGAGGCAACTCATTAACTGAATTTCGAACATCGACAACTGGTTAACCAAATGTCAGAGCGACAAATGATTAACCAAGGAGGCAACTCAGTAACTGAATTTCGAACATCGACAACTGGTTAACCAAGAGTCAGGGCGACAAATGATTAACCAAGGAGGCAACTCATTAACTGAATTTCGAACATCGACAACTGGGTAACCAAAAGACACAGGGACAAATGAGTAACCAAAGGGCCAACTCATTAACTGAAATTTCAAAGAGGCTACTCATTAACTGAAATTTGAACATCGACAACTGGTTAACCAAATGTCAGAGCGACAAATGAGTAACCAAGCAGGCAACTGATTAACTGAAAACTTGTCATTCACATTAGGGACGGAATTCACGATGGGAATGTATTCGGCCCCCTTACCGGGCCTTGGGGTGCTGCTTTCCCGCTTGTGGAACCGAGTTGGGGTCGTCAAATGGCCTGGTGCATTGTTTGAAACACTGGTTAATGAGTTGTCAAGGTCGGAAATCATAGAACATAAGAGCAGCTCAGTAACTGAAATTTTGAACATCGACAACTGGTTAACCAAAAGCCAGAGCGACAAATGATTAACCAAGGAGGCAACTCATTAACTGAATTTCGAACATCGACAACTGGTTAACCAAATGTCAGAGCGACAAATGATTAACCAAGGAGGCAACTCATTAACTGAATTTCGAACATCGACAACTGGTTAACCAAGAGTCAGGGCGACAAATGATTAACCAAGGAGGCAACTCATTAACTGAATTTCGAACATCGACAACTGGGTAACCAAAAGACACAGGGACAAATGAGTAACCAAAGGGCCAACTCATTAACTGAAATTTCAAAGAGGCTACTCATTAACTGAAATTTGAACATCGACAACTGGTTAACCAAATGTCAGAGCGACAAATGAGTAACCAAGCAGGCAACTGATTAACTGAAAACTTGTCATTCACATTAGGGACGGAATTCACGATGGGAATGTATTCGGCCCCCTTACCGGGCCTTGGGGTGCTGCTTTCCCGCTTGTGGAACCGAGTTGGGGTCGTCAAATGGCCTGGTGCATTGTTTGAAACACTGGTTAATGAGTTGTCAAGGTAGGAAATCATAGAACATAAGAGCAGCTCATTAACTGAAATTTTGAACATCGACAACTGGTTAACCAAAAGCCAGAGCGACAAATGAATAACCAAGGAGGCAACTCATTAACTGAATTTCGAACATCGACAACTGGTTAACCAAGAGTCAGGGCGACAAATGATTAACCAAGGAGGCAACTCATTAACTGAATTTCGAACATCGACAACTGGGTAACCAAAAGACACAGGGACAAATGAGTAACCAAAGGGCCAACTCATTAACTGAAATTTCAAAGAGGCAACTCATTAACTGAAATTTTGAACATCGACAACTGGTTAACCAAAAGCCAGAGCGACAAATGATTAACCAAGGAGGCAACTCAGTAACTGAATTTCGAACATCGACAACTGGTTAACCAAATGTCAGAGCGACAAATGATTAACCAAGGAGGCAACTCATTAACTGAATTTCGAACATCGACAACTGGCTAACCAAGAGTCAGAGCGACAAATGATTAACCAAGGAGGCAACTCATTAACTGAATTTCGAACATCGACAACTGGGTAACCAAAAGACACAGGGACAAATGAGTAACCAAAGGGCCAACTCATTAACTGAAATTTCAAAGAGGCTACTCATTAACTGAAATTTGAACATCGACAACTGGGTAACCAAATGTCAGAGCGACAAATGATTAACCAAGCAGGCAACTGATTAACTGAAAACTTGTCATTCACATTTGGGACGGAATTCAGGATGGGAATGTATTCGGCCCCCTTACCGGGCCTTGGGGTGCTGCTTTCCCGCTTGTGGAACCGAGTTGGGGTCGTCAAATGGCCTGGTGCATTGTTTGAAACACTGGTTAATGAGTTGTCAAGGTCGGAAATCATAGAACATAAGAGCAGCTCATTAACTGAAATTTTGAACATCGACAACTGGTTAACCAAAAGCCAGAGCGACAAATGATTAACCAAGGAGGCAACTCAGTAACTGAATTTCGAACATCGACAACTGGTTAACCAAGAGTCAGAGCGACAAATGATTAACCAAGGAGGCAACTCATTAACTGAATTTCGAACATCGACAACTGGGTAACCAAAAGACACAGGGACAAATGAGTAACCAAAGGGCCAACTCATTAACTGAAATTTCAAAGAGGCTACTCATTAACTGAAATTTGAACATCGACAACTGGGTAACCAAATGTCAGAGCGACAAATGATTAACCAAGCAGGCAACTGATTAACTGAAAACTTGTCATTCACATTTGGGACGGAATTCAGGATGGGAATGTATTCGGCCCCCTTACCGGGCCTTGGGGGTGCTGCTTTCCCGCTTGTGGAACCGAGTTGGGGTCGTCAAATGGCCTGGTGCATTGTTTGAAACACTGGTTAATGAGTTGTCAAGGTCGGAAATCATAGAACATAAGAGCAGCTCATTAACTGAAATTTTGAACATCGACAACTGGTTAACCAAAAGCCAGAGCGACAAATGATTAACCAAGGAGGCAACTCATTAACTGAATTTCGAACATCGACAACTGGTTAACCAAAAGACACAGGGACAAATGAGTAACCAAAGGGCCAACTCATTAACTGAAATTTCAAAGAGGCAACTCATTAACTGAAATTTCGAACATCGACAACTGGTTAACCAAAAGCCAGAGCGACAAATGATTAACCAAGGAGGCAACTCATTAACTGAATTTCGAACATCGACAACTGGATAACCAAAAGACACAGGGACAAATGAGTAACCAAAGGGCCAACTCATTAACTGAAATTTCAAAGAGGCAACTCATTAACTGAAATTTTGAACATCGACAACTGGGTAACCAAAAGCCAGAGCGACAAATGATTAACCAAGGAGGCAACTCATTAACTGAATTTCGAACATCGAAAACTGGCTAACCAAATGTCAGAGCGACAAATGATTAACCAAGGAGGCAACTCATTAACTGAATTTCGAACATCGACAACTGGTTAACCAAGAGTCAGAGCGACAAATGATTAACCAAGGAGGCAACTCATTAACTGAATTTCGAACATCGACAACTGGGTAACCAAAAGACACAGGGACAAATGAGTAACCAAAGGGCCAACTCATTAACTGAAATTTCAAAGAGGCTACTCATTAACTGAAATTTGAACATCGACAACTGGTTAACCAAATGTCAGAGCGACAAATGAGTAACCAAGCAGGCAACTGATTAACTGAAAACTTGTCATTCACATTTGGGACGGAATTCACGATGGGAATGTATTCGGCCCCCTTACCGGGCCTTGGGGTGCTGCTTTCCCGCTTGTGGAACCGAGTTGGGGTCGTCAAATGGCCTGGTGCATTGTTTGAAACACTGGTTAATGAGTTGTCAAGGTAGGAAATCATAGAACATAAGAGCAGCTCATTAACTGAAATTTTGAACATCGACAACTGGTTAACCAAGAGTCAGAGCGACAAATGATTAACCAAGGAGGCAACTCATTAACTGAATTTCGAACATCGACAACTGGTTAACCAAAAGACACAGGGACAAATGAGTAACCAAAGGGCCAACTCATTAACTGAAATTTCAAAGAGGCAACTCATTAACTGTAATTTTGAACATCGACAACTGGTTAACCAAAAGCCAGAGCGACAAATGAGTAACCAAGGAGGCAACTCATTAACTGAATTTCGAACATCGACAACTGGTAAACCAAAAGACACAGGGACAAATGAGTAACCAAAGGGCCAACTCATTAACTGAAATTTCAAAGAGGCAACTCATTAACTGAATTTCGAACATCGACAACTGGTTAACCAAATGTCAGAGCGACAAATGATTAACCAAGCAGGCAACTGATTAACTGAAATTTTAAAATTGACAACTGGATAACCAAAAGTGGGAACTCATGCTTCGGACGGGCTTACATACGGCAGGCTGACGCCCGGCAGAGGCCCGGGCTTCGCCTCCCTTGCGTAAGCGACCGTCTCCGAATCGATTAAAGGCGTAAAATCGGAGTTCAGAGCGGGAAAATTTTTTCCCGAAAACGGCCGGAAAAAAAAAAATGTCTCCTTTTCCGCCGAGCAGGGTGGCATTCGAACGGGCACGGGAAGCCGCGTCTAACGGTGTAAAAACGGCTTGGCTCCGACGCGGGAGTGCGGAGATATGGCCGTTCAAAGTTGTACTGGAAGTCCGGAAGGAGAAAAATTTGACTGCCTGTAGCCGAAAAAAGTTCCAGCGGTCGGTCACAAAAGTCAAATCCGTCCCGCTGATTTGACACTTGTCATTTCTGGCAGGGGGGATTGGCGGGGTACCTGGAGAATGGTAGGAGGTGGTTTTTCGAGACTTTGTCTGTTTTCCAGATTACTGTCTAGGGCCTCCAGGTCTGCAGAGACCGACCCGGGCTGCCGTCCAACCGACTTTTAACCCTTTTTGGGTGGAAATTTATTACCATTTTTAACCAATTTTCGGGTTTTTGGTCGGGCTTAAAAACGGCAGCCTGACGCCCGGCAGAGGCCGGGGCTTCGGCTCCCTTGCGTAAGGGACCGTATACGAAACGATTAAAGCCGAAAAATCCGAGTTCAGAGCGGGAATTTTTTTTCCCGAAATCGGCCGAAAAATAAAAAAATTCTCCTTTTCCGCCGAGCAGGGCGGCATTCGAACGGGCACGGGAAGCCGCGTCTAACGGTGTAAAAACGGCTTGGCTCCGACGCGGGAGTGCGGAGATATGGCCGTTCAAAGTTGTACTGGAAGTCCGGAAGGAGAAAAATTTGACTGCCTGTAGCCGAAAAAAGTTCCAGCGGTCGGTCACAAAAGTCAAATCCGTCCCGCTGATTTGACACTTGTCATTTCTGGCAGGGGGGATTGGCGGGGTACCTGGAGAATGGTAGGAGGTGGTTTCTCGAGACTTTGTCTGTTTTCCAGATTACTGTCTAGGGCCTCCAGGTCTGCAGAGACCGACCAGGGCTGCCGTCCAACCGACTTTTAACCCTTTTTGGGTGGAAATTTATTTCCATTTTTAACCAATTTTCGGGTTTTTGGTCGGGCTTAAAAAACGGCAGCCTGACGCCTGGCAGAGGCCGGGGCTTCGGCTCCCCTTGCGTAAGGGACCGTATTCGACCCGATTAAGCCCCGAAAATGGATCCAAATGTCGGCCGACCAAGTAAGCTTGCTGGGGAGAGAGACTAAGTGCCGGGCTGGGCACCTCATTAACCAGTGAAAAGTTTTGGCTGCTGGAGAGACTAAGTCCCAGCCTGGGCACATCATTAACCATAAATGAAAAAGGCGAGGCCGAGTCTGGTGCATGGCTAACTGATTAACCAAATTGGCAAGGCCCGGGCTGAAAGTGAATGAGCGACCCGTGGCCAGGGGGCTGGAATGCGGGAGAGAATCCAACCCCCAAAATATGGAAGTCCGATGAGAAAATATTCGGCCGCCTTTTGCGGGCCTCGGGTGTTGCTTCCCGGCCTGGGAAAGTGAGTTGCTCCCGCCGAATTGACATGTGCATTTAACGATTTCGAGACATGATTAACCAAAACGCGGAAGTCCGATGAGAAAATATTAGGGCCCTTCAAGCGGGCCTCCGGTGATGCTTTCCGGCTTGGGAAAGTGAATTGCTCCCGCCGAATTGACATGTGCATTTAACGATTTCGAGACATGATTAACCAAAACGCGGAAGTCCGATGAGAAAATATTCGGCCGCCTTTTGCGGGCCTCGGGTGTTGCTTCCCGGCCTGGGAAAGTGATTTGCTACCGCCAAATTGACATGTGTCATTTCTGGCAAGTGTCTCAGGACATAGTTAATGAGTTGCAGTTTGGGAAATCATTAACCTCGTCGGAAGTCCCGATGAAGAAAAAAAAAAGTGCCATTTGCGGGGATTTGGGTGCTCCTGGTCGGATAGAGGTGGCCGTTTGACCCGCTGATTTGACACTTGTCATTTCTGGCAGGGGGGGTTGGCGGGGTGCCCGGAGATTTTCGGGAACACGATTTTCAGAACAAAATTCACTCAGCGGGAGCACTTTGAAAATGCCCGAAAAGTGTTACTTTGCTAAAAGGCTCATTTTATCAATATAGAGACCTTTCAAAGAGTATTGGAAAGTCATATTAAAGTGGTTTTGTGGCTTTTATGACTTAATGACAAAAAACTCTAAGTGTGAATCTGAAATCGTAGACAGACAGCAGAAACATATAAATAATTCCAGCGTCTAAGTTTCATTTGCTGTCTGTCACACAGGTGCCTCTGAACCGGTCAGGGCCTGTGACCCCACTGAGCTTGTGTTTTGTGGCTTATGCACACGCAGTGTTTGCACCAAGTTCCCCTGTGTTGTGCGCTCAGTGGGCCCGTCCAAGACAGCAGAAACAAGATGTACATGCCAGCGTCTTTAAAGTTTCATTTGTTGTCTTGTCACACAGGTGCCTCTGAACCGGTCAGGGCCTGTGACCCCACTGAGTTGTTTACTGGGGCTAATGCACAAGCAGTGTTTTGTCAGAGAGTTCCACTGTGTTGTGCGCTCAGTGGGTCCGTCTAAAATGACAAGACAGCAGAAACATTCCAGCGAGTTTCATTTGTTGTCTTGTCACACAGGTGCCTCTGAACGGGTCAGGGCCTGTGACCCCCGCTGAGTTGTTTACTGGGGCTAACGCACAAGCAGTGTTTGTCAGAGAGTTCCACTGTGTTGTGCGCTCAGTGGGTCCGTCTAAAATGACAAGACAGCAGAAACATTCCAGCGAGTTCCATTTGTTGTCTTGTCACACAGGTGCCTCTGAGCGGGTCAGGGCCTGTGACCCCATTGAGCTTTGTGAGCAACGTATGCACACGCAGTGTTTGCAA
>NW_028225184.1:9212627-9225127 GCF_052327205.1 Somniosus microcephalus
AAGTATTTGGTTAATGAGTTGCTGCCCAAAAACAATTTGGTTACTCAGTTGCCACTTCAACTTGCGGCTGCGGTTGGTTATAATTAGTGTTGTCGGGCTTAATACTCGCTAAGGGGGTGCATGGCCGACCATAGCCGGGATGGAGGCTGTTATTTCGGTGTTATTTCTGAGTCGCCTTGCCATAATTTGGTTACTGAGTTGCTGTTAAAGATTTTGGTTAATGAGTTGCTTCAAAAGTTTTTGGTTAATGAGTTGCTGCCCAAAAACAATTTGGTTTATCAGTTGCCACTTCAACTTGCGGCTGCGGTTGGTTATAATTAGTGTTGTCGGGCTTAATACTCGCTAAGGGGGTGCATGTCGGACCGTAGCCGAGTTGGAGGGTGTTATTTCGGTGTAGTTTTTAATTTTTTCTCGATGTGGCTGATGGTGGTGGTTTTTTTTTCTGTGGAAGATAGGAGTGTGGGTTGTGGGAAGCGAAGTTGCTGGTGGGATTTTGTGTGAGTGGTGCAGTATTTGCAGGCCGATTGTCCGTTCTCGTAAGCGAAGTTGATGGGCCGCTTTTGTGTGAGGTTGGAAGTAGTATTGTCAAGGCGAGTTTCCGTTCTCGGCAGCGAAGTTGATGGGCCGATTGGGTGTGAGTGGTGTTAATGTGTGCTATTTGCAGTGTATGAATTGCCAGGCTGGCCAAGGCGTTGCTTCTGGGAATTGTTGGGGACTGGGCTGTTTAGAAAGGCCGGTGGCGGGCGCTCCGTTCCCGACTCCCGTGTCCGATTAGGGTGGGGGACGGCTGGTTGGAAAGCCCCGACGCTGGCGCAGATTATATTGCCGGACTGGCCCCTGGCGAGTTGGGCAAAGTGTCGCAGTCCGGCAGCGGGTAACAGGCCAGCGGTCAGCGGCAGCTTATCGGTGATAACTTCGGGAAGGAAAGTCCGATCCGGTCGGGGTGAACTGCGACTGAACGGGGTGGTGGGGCCGCACAGACCAGTAGCGGGCTTGTGTAGCTGCCTCTTGGCCCGGCCGAGGTACAGCCGTTGGCTGGAGACCGCTTTCCGACTGCTGAGCCGGTGCCGCGGGGACCCACCTTGACGCGCCGGCTGTCCGAGCAAGCCAGGGGCAAGGGGCATCCATAGGTACCAGAAGGGAGTCGGTCCGACACCGGGAAGTCGGGTGCCCGTCGCTCCGAATCGAGCCCGGTGTTTTCGTGCGTGTAACAGGGCGGGCGTTTGGACCCGGTTGTCCGGGAGCGGGTCCCCAACGGCGGGAGATTGCCTGGGTTTGGCCGGCCGGCAGTCGAACGCCTTTGGCTCCGGACTCCCGTGTCCGATTTCGGTCAGGGAGGGCTGGTTGGAAAGCCCCGACGCTGGCGCACACTATATTATCGGCCTGGGCCCCGGCAAGTTCGGGAAAGTGTCGCAGTCCCGTTCCGGCGGCCGCCCCGTCGGTCAGCGGCAGCTTATCGCGGATAACTTCGGGACGGAAAGTCCGATCCGGTCGGGGTGAACTGCGACTGAACGGGGTGGCGGGGCCGCACAGACCAGTAGCGGGCTTGTGTAGCTGCCTCTTGGCCCGGCCGAGGTACAGCCGTTGGCTGGAGACCGCTTTCCGACTGCTGAGCCGGTGCCGCGGGGACCCACCTTGACGCGCCGGCTGTCCGAGCAAGCCAGGGGCAAGGGGCATCCAGTGGTACCAGAAGGGAGTCGGTCCGACACCGGGAAGTCGGGTGCCCGTCGCTCCGAATCGAGCCCGGGGTTTTCGTGCGTGTAACAGGGCGGGCGTTTGGACCCGGTTGTCCGGGAGCGGGTCCGCAACGGCGGGAGATTGCCTGGGTTTGGCCGGCCGGCAGTCGAACGCCTTTCGCTCCGGACTCCCGTGTCCGATTTCGGTCAGGGAGGGCTCGTTGGAAAGCCCCGGCGCTGGCGCACACTATATTATCGGCCTGGACCCCGGCAAGTTCGGGAAAGTGTCGCAGTCCCGTAGCGGCTGCCGCCCCGTCGGTCAGCGGCAGCTTATCGGGGATAACTTCGGGACGGAAAGTCCGATCCGGTTGGGGTGAACTGCGACTGAACGGGGTGGGGGGGCCGCACAGACCAGTAGCGGGCTTGTGCAGCTGCCGCTTGGCCCGGCCGAGGTACAGCCGTTGGCTGGAGAACGCTTTCCGACTGCTGAGCCGGAGCCGCGGGGGCCCACCTTGACGCGCCGGCTGTACTAGCAAGCCAGGGGCAAGGGGCATCCAGTGGTACCGGAACGGAGTCGGTCCGACACCGGGAAGCCGGGTGCCCGTCGCTCCGAATCGAGCCCGGTGTTTTCGTGCGTGTAACAGGGCGGGCGTTTGGACCCGGTTGTCCGGGAGCGGGTCCGCAACGGCGGGAGGTTGCCTGTGTTTGGCCGGCCGGCAGTCGAACGCCTTTGGCTCCGGACTCCCGTGTCCGATTTCGGTCAGGGAGGGCTCGTTGGAAAGCCCCGGCGCTGGCGCACACTATATTATCGGCCTGGACCCCGGCAAGTTCGGGAAAGTGTCGCAGTCCCGTAGCGGCTGCCGCCCCGTCGGTCAGCGGCAGCTTATCGGGGATAACTTCGGGACGGAAAGTCCGATCCGGTTGGGGTGAACTGCTACTGAACGGGGTGGGGGGGCCGCACAGACCAGTAGCGGGCTTGTGCAGCTGCCGCTTGGCCCGGCCGAGGTACAGCCGTTGGCTGGAGACCGCTTTCCGACTGCTGAGCCGGAGCCGCGGGGGCCCACCTTGACGCGCCGGCTGTCCTAGCAAGCCAGGGGCAAGGGGCATCCAGTGGTACCGGAACGGAGTCGGTCCGACACCGGGAAGCCGGGTGCCCGTCGCTCCGAATCGAGCCCGGTGTTTTCGTGCGTGTAACAGGGCGGGCGTTTGGACCCGGTTGTCCGGGAGCGGGTCCGCAACGGCGGGAGGTTGCCTGAGTTTGGCCGGCCGGCAGTCGAACGCCTTTGGCTCCGGACTCCCGTGTCCGATTTCGGTCAGGGAGGGCTCATTGGAAAGCCCCGGCGCTGGCGCACACTATATTATCGGACTGGATCCCGGCAAGTTCGGGAAAGTGTCGGCGACCCGTACCGGCTGCCGCCCCGTCGGTCAGCGGCAGCTTATCGGGGATAACTTCGGGAAGTAAAGTCCGATCCGGTCGGGGTCAACTGCCACTGAACGGGGTGGCGGGGCCGCACAGACCAGTAGCGGGCTTGTGTAGCTGCCCCTTTCCCCGGCCGAGGTACAGCCGTTGGCTGGAGACCGCTTTCCGACTGCTGAGCCGGAGCCGCGGGGGCCCACCTTGACGCGCCGGCTGTCCTAGCAAGCCAGGGGCAAGGGGCATCCAAGGGTACCGGAACGGAGTCGGTCCGACACCGGGAAGCCGGGTGCCCGTCGCTCCGAATCGAGCCCGGTGTTTTCGTGCGTGTAACGAGGCGGGCGTTTGGACCCGGTTGTCCTGGAGCGGGTCCGCAACGGCGGGGGATTGCCTGTGTTTGGCCGGCCGGCAGTCGAACGCCTATCGCTCTGGACTCCCGTGTCCGATTTCGGTCAGGGAGGGCTCGTTGGAAAGCCCCGGCGCTGGCGCACACTATATTATCGGCCTGGACCCCGGCAAGTTCGGCAAAGTGTCGCCATCCCGCAGCGGCTGACGGGCCGCCGGTGAGCGGCAGCTTATCGGGCATAACTTCGGGAGGGAAAGTCCGATCCGGTCCGGATCAACGGCAGCCGAACGGGGTGGCGGGCCCGCACAGACCAGTGCCTGGCTTGTGTAGCTGCCCCTTTCCCCGGCCGAGGTACAGCCGTTGGCTGGAGACCACTTTCCGACCACTGAGACGGCGGGGCGGGGGGCGGCCTGCACGCGCCGGCTGCCAGAGCAAGCCAGGGGCAAGGGGCATCCAACGGTATCTGAACAGAGTCGGTCCGACACCGGGAAGCCGGGTGCCCGTCGCTCCGAATCGAGCCTGGGGTATACGTGTGTTTAACAAGGCGGGCGTTTGGACCCGGTTGCCCGGCACCAGTCGAACGCCTGTCGCTCCCGACTCCCGTGTCCGATTTCGTTCGGGGATGGCTCGTTGGAAAGCCCCGGCGCTGGCGCACACTATATTATCGGCCTGGACCCCGGCAAGTTCGGGAAAGTGTCGCCGTCCCGCAGCGGCTGACGGGCCGTCGGTCAGCGGCAGCTTATCGGGGATAACTTCGGGAAGGAAAGTCCGATCCGGTCGGGGACAACGGCAGCTGAACGGGGTGGCGGGGCCGCACAGAGCAGTGCCTCGCTTGTGTAGCTGCCTCTTTCCGCGGCCGAGGTACAGCCGTTGGCTGGAGACCGCTTTCCGACCACTGAGACGGCGGGGCAGGGGGCGGCCTGCACGCGCCGGCTGCCAGAGCAAGCCAGGGGCAAGGGGCATCCAGCGGTATCTGAACGGAGTCGGTCCGACACCGAGAAGCCGGGTGCCCGTCGCTCCGAAGCGAGACCGGGGTTTTT
Organism: Somniosus microcephalus; assembly: GCF_052327205.1. Classification (NCBI taxonomy): domain Eukaryota; kingdom Metazoa; phylum Chordata; class Chondrichthyes; order Squaliformes; family Somniosidae; genus Somniosus; species Somniosus microcephalus. The sequence continues at coordinate 9,217,104 of NW_028225184.1, forward strand.
CGTGTGTAACGTGGCGGGCCTTTGGACCCGGTTGGCCGGGCGGCAGTGGAACACACACAGACACTCGCATACACTGAGAGAGACAGAGAGAAGATAGAGATACACAGAGTGAGAAAGACAAAGTCAACTCAGTAACTGAAATGTGAAAACTGACAACTGGGAAACCAAAAGTCAGAGTGGCAAATGATGAACCAAGGTGGCAAATGATTAACTGAAAACTTGTCATTCACATTTGGGACGGAATTCAGGATGGGAATGTATTCGGCCGCCTTACCGGGGCTTGGGGGTGCTGCTTTCCCGCTTGTGGAACCGAGTTGGGGTCGTCAAATGGCCTGGTGCATTGTTTGAAACACTGGTTAATGAGTTGTCAAGGTCGGAAATCATAGAACATAAGAGCAGCTCATTAACTGAAATTTTGAACATCGACAACTGGTTAACCAAAAGCCACAGCGACAAATGATTAACCAAGGAGGCAACTCATTAACTGAATTTCGAACATCGACAACTGGATAACCAAAAGACACAGGGACAAATGAGTAACCAAAGGGCCAACTCATTAACTGAAATTTCAAAGAGGCAACTCATTAACTGAAATTTTGAACATCGACAACTGGTTAACCAAAAGCCAGAGCGACAAATGATTAACCAAGGAGGCAACTCATTAACTGAATTTCGAACATCGACAACTGGATAACCAAAAGACACAGGGACAAATGAGTAACCAAAGGGCCAACTCATTAACTGAAATTTCAAAGAGGCAACTCATTAACTGAATTTCGAACATCGACAACTGGTTAACCAAGAGTCAGAGCGACAAATGATTAACCAAGGAGGCAACTCAATAACTGAATTTCGAACATCGACAACTGGTTAACCAAGTGTCAGAGCGACAAATGATTAACCAAGGAGGCAACTCATTAACTGAATTTCGAACATCGACAACTGGTTAACCAAAAGACACAGGGACAAATGAGTAACCAAAGGGCCAACTCATTAACTGAAATTTCAAAGAGGCAACTCATTAACTGAAATTTTGAACATCGACAACTGGTTAACCAAAAGCCAGAGCGACAAATGATTAACCAAGGAGGCAACTCAGTAACTGAATTTCGAACATCGACAACTGGATAACCAAAAGACACAGGGACAAATGAGTAACCAAAGGGCCAACTCATTAACTGAAATTTCAAAGAGGCAACTCATTAACTGAAATTTTGAACATCGACAACTGGTTAACCAAAAGCCAGAGCGACAAATGATTAACCAAGGAGGCAACTCATTAACTGAATTTCGAACATCGACAACTGGTTAACCAAAAGACACAGGGACAAATGAGTAACCAAAGGGCCAACTCATTAACTGAAATTTCAAAGAGGCAACTCATTAACTGAATTTCGAACATCGACAACTGGTTAACCAAGAGTCAGAGCGACAAATGATTAACCAAGGAGGCAACTCAATAACTGAATTTCGAACATCGACAACTGGTTAACCAAGAGTCAGAGCGACAAATGATTAACCAAGGAGGCAACTCATTAACTGAATTTCGAACATCGACAACTGGATAACCAAAAGACACAGGGACAAATGAGTAACCAAAGGGCCAACTCATTAACTGAAATTTCAAAGAGGCAACTCATTAACTGAAATTTTGAACATCGACAACTGGTTAACCAAAAGCCAGAGCGACAAATGATTAACCAAGGAGGCAACTCATTAACTGAAATTCGAACATCGACAACTGGTTAACCAAAAGCCAGAGCGACAAATGATTAACCAAGGAGGCAACTCATTAACTGAATTTCGAACATCGACAACTGGTTAACCAAAAGACACAGGGACAAATGAGTAACCAAAGGGCCAACTCATTAACTGAAATTTCAAAGAGGCAACTCATTAACTGAAATTTTGAACATCGACAACTGGTTAACCAAAAGCCAGAGCGACAAATGATTAACCAAGGAGGCAACTCATTAACTGAATTTCGAACATCGACAACTGGTTAACCAAATGTCAGAGCGACAAATGATTAACCAAGGAGGCAACTCATTAACTGAATTTCGAACATCGACAACTGGTTAACCAAAAGACACAGGGACAAATGAGTAACCAAAGGGCCAACTCATTAACTGAAATTTCAAAGAGGCTACTCATTAACTGAAATTTGAACATCGACAACTGGTTAACCAAATGTCAGAGCGACAAATGAGTAACCAAGCAGGCAACTGATTAACTGAAAACTTGTCATTCACATTTGGGACGGAATTCACGATGGGAATGTATTCGGCCCCCTTACCGGGCCTTGGGGTGCTGCTTTCCCGCTTGTGGAACCGAGTTGGGGTCGTCAAATGGCCTGGTGCATTGTTTGAAACACTGGTTAATGAGTTGTCAAGGTCGGAAATCATAGAACATAAGAGCAGCTCATTAACTGAAATTTTGAACATCGACAACTGGTTAACCAAAAGCCAGAGCGACAAATGATTAACCAAGGAGGCAACTCATTAACTGAATTTCGAACATCGACAACTGGTTAACCAAATGTCAGAGCGACAAATGATTAACCAAGGAGGCAACTCAGTAACTGAATTTCGAACATCGACAACTGGTTAACCAAGAGTCAGGGCGACAAATGATTAACCAAGGAGGCAACTCATTAACTGAATTTCGAACATCGACAACTGGGTAACCAAAAGACACAGGGACAAATGAGTAACCAAAGGGCCAACTCATTAACTGAAATTTCAAAGAGGCTACTCATTAACTGAAATTTGAACATCGACAACTGGTTAACCAAATGTCAGAGCGACAAATGAGTAACCAAGCAGGCAACTGATTAACTGAAAACTTGTCATTCACATTAGGGACGGAATTCACGATGGGAATGTATTCGGCCCCCTTACCGGGCCTTGGGGTGCTGCTTTCCCGCTTGTGGAACCGAGTTGGGGTCGTCAAATGGCCTGGTGCATTGTTTGAAACACTGGTTAATGAGTTGTCAAGGTCGGAAATCATAGAACATAAGAGCAGCTCATTAACTGAAATTTTGAACATCGACAACTGGTTAACCAAAAGCCAGAGCGACAAATGATTAACCAAGGAGGCAACTCATTAACTGAATTTCGAACATCGACAACTGGTTAACCAAATGTCAGAGCGACAAATGATTAACCAAGGAGGCAACTCAGTAACTGAATTTCGAACATCGACAACTGGTTAACCAAGAGTCAGGGCGACAAATGATTAACCAAGGAGGCAACTCATTAACTGAATTTCGAACATCGACAACTGGGTAACCAAAAGACACAGGGACAAATGAGTAACCAAAGGGCCAACTCATTAACTGAAATTTCAAAGAGGCTACTCATTAACTGAAATTTGAACATCGACAACTGGTTAACCAAATGTCAGAGCGACAAATGAGTAACCAAGCAGGCAACTGATTAACTGAAAACTTGTCATTCACATTAGGGACGGAATTCACGATGGGAATGTATTCGGCCCCCTTACCGGGCCTTGGGGTGCTGCTTTCCCGCTTGTGGAACCGAGTTGGGGTCGTCAAATGGCCTGGTGCATTGTTTGAAACACTGGTTAATGAGTTGTCAAGGTCGGAAATCATAGAACATAAGAGCAGCTCATTAACTGAAATTTTGAACATCGACAACTGGTTAACCAAAAGCCAGAGCGACAAATGATTAACCAAGGAGGCAACTCAGTAACTGAATTTCGAACATCGACAACTGGTTAACCAAATGTCAGAGCGACAAATGATTAACCAAGGAGGCAACTCATTAACTGAATTTCGAACATCGACAACTGGCTAACCAAGAGTCAGAGCGACAAATGATTAACCAAGGAGGCAACTCATTAACTGAATTTCGAACATCGACAACTGGGTAACCAAAAGACACAGGGACAAATGAGTAACCAAAGGGCCAACTCATTAACTGAAATTTCAAAGAGGCTACTCATTAACTGAAATTTGAACATCGACAACTGGGTAACCAAATGTCAGAGCGACAAATGATTAACCAAGCAGGCAACTGATTAACTGAAAACTTGTCATTCACATTTGGGACGGAATTCAGGATGGGAATGTATTCGGCCCCCTTACCGGGCCTTGGGGTGCTGCTTTCCCGCTTGTGGAACCGAGTTGGGGTCGTCAAATGGCCTGGTGCATTGTTTGAAACACTGGTTAATGAGTTGTCAAGGTCGGAAATCATAGAACATAAGAGCAGCTCATTAACTGAAATTTTGAACATCGACAACTGGTTAACCAAAAGCCAGAGCGACAAATGATTAACCAAGGAGGCAACTCAGTAACTGAATTTCGAACATCGACAACTGGTTAACCAAGAGTCAGAGCGACAAATGATTAACCAAGGAGGCAACTCATTAACTGAATTTCGAACATCGACAACTGGGTAACCAAAAGACACAGGGACAAATGAGTAACCAAAGGGCCAACTCATTAACTGAAATTTCAAAGAGGCTACTCATTAACTGAAATTTGAACATCGACAACTGGGTAACCAAATGTCAGAGCGACAAATGATTAACCAAGCAGGCAACTGATTAACTGAAAACTTGTCATTCACATTTGGGACGGAATTCAGGATGGGAATGTATTCGGCCCCCTTACCGGGCCTTGGGGGTGCTGCTTTCCCGCTTGTGGAACCGAGTTGGGGTCGTCAAATGGCCTGGTGCATTGTTTGAAACACTGGTTAATGAGTTGTCAAGGTCGGAAATCATAGAACATAAGAGCAGCTCATTAACTGAAATTTTGAACATCGACAACTGGTTAACCAAAAGCCAGAGCGACAAATGATTAACCAAGGAGGCAACTCATTAACTGAATTTCGAACATCGACAACTGGTTAACCAAAAGACACAGGGACAAATGAGTAACCAAAGGGCCAACTCATTAACTGAAATTTCAAAGAGGCAACTCATTAACTGAAATTTCGAACATCGACAACTGGTTAACCAAAAGCCAGAGCGACAAATGATTAACCAAGGAGGCAACTCATTAACTGAATTTCGAACATCGACAACTGGATAACCAAAAGACACAGGGACAAATGAGTAACCAAAGGGCCAACTCAGTAACTGAAATTTCAAAGAGGCAACTCATTAACTGAAATTTTGAACATCGACAACTGGGTAACCAAAAGCCAGAGCGACAAATGATTAACCAAGGAGGCAACTCATTAACTGAATTTCGAACATCGAAAACTGGCTAACCAAATGTCAGAGCGACAAATGATTAACCAAGGAGGCAACTCATTAACTGAATTTCGAACATCGACAACTGGTTAACCAAGAGTCAGAGCGACAAATGATTAACCAAGGAGGCAACTCATTAACTGAATTTCGAACATCGACAACTGGGTAACCAAAAGACACAGGGACAAATGAGTAACCAAAGGGCCAACTCATTAACTGAAATTTCAAAGAGGCTACTCATTAACTGAAATTTGAACATCGACAACTGGTTAACCAAATGTCAGAGCGACAAATGAGTAACCAAGCAGGCAACTGATTAACTGAAAACTTGTCATTCACATTTGGGACGGAATTCACGATGGGAATGTATTCGGCCCCCTTACCGGGCCTTGGGGTGCTGCTTTCCCGCTTGTGGAACCGAGTTGGGGTCGTCAAATGGCCTGGTGCATTGTTTGAAACACTGGTTAATGAGTTGTCAAGGTAGGAAATCATAGAACATAAGAGCAGCTCATTAACTGAAATTTTGAACATCGACAACTGGTTAACCAAGAGTCAGAGCGACAAATGATTAACCAAGGAGGCAACTCATTAACTGAATTTCGAACATCGACAACTGGTTAACCAAAAGACACAGGGACAAATGAGTAACCAAAGGGCCAACTCATTAACTGAAATTTCAAAGAGGCAACTCATTAACTGTAATTTTGAACATCGACAACTGGTTAACCAAAAGCCAGAGCGACAAATGAGTAACCAAGGAGGCAACTCATTAACTGAATTTCGAACATCGACAACTGGTAAACCAAAAGACACAGGGACAAATGAGTAACCAAAGGGCCAACTCATTAACTGAAATTTCAAAGAGGCAACTCATTAACTGAATTTCGAACATCGACAACTGGGTAACCAAATGTCAGAGCGACAAATGATTAACCAAGCAGGCAACTGATTAACTGAAATTTTAAAATTGACAACTGGATAACCAAAAGTGGGAACTCATGCTTCGGACGGGCTTACATACGGCAGGCTGACGCCCGGCAGAGGCCCGGGCTTCGCCTCCCTTGCGTAAGCGACCGTCTCCGAATCGATTAAAGGCGTAAAATCGGAGTTCAGAGCGGGAAAATTTTTTCCCGAAAACGGCCGGAAAAAAAAAAATGTCTCCTTTTCCGCCGAGCAGGGTGGCATTCGAACGGGCACGGGAAGCCGCGTCTAACGGTGTAAAAACGGCTTGGCTCCGACGCGGGAGTGCGGAGATATGGCCGTTCAAAGTTGTACTGGAAGTCCGGAAGGAGAAAAATTTGACTGCCTGTAGCCGAAAAAAGTTCCAGCGGTCGGTCACAAAAGTCAAATCCGTCCCGCTGATTTGACACTTGTCATTTCTGGCAGGGGGGATTGGCGGGGTACCTGGAGAATGGTAGGAGGTGGTTTTTCGAGACTTTGTCTGTTTTCCAGATTACTGTCTAGGGCCTCCAGGTCTGCAGAGACCGACCCGGGCTGCCGTCCAACCGACTTTTAACCCTTTTTGGGTGGAAATTTATTTCCATTTTTAACCAATTTTCGGGTTTTTGGTCGGGCTTAAAAACGGCAGCCTGACGCCCGGCAGAGGCCGGGGCTTCGGCTCCCTTGCGTAAGGGACCGTATACGAAACGATTAAAGCCGAAAAATCCGAGTTCAGAGCGGGAATTTTTTTTCCCGAAATCGGCCGAAAAATAAAAAAATTCTCCTTTTCCGCCGAGCAGGGCGGCATTCGAACGGGCACGGGAAGCCGCGTCTAACGGTGTAAAAACGGCTTGGCTCCGACGCGGGAGTGCGGAGATATGGCCGTTCAAAGTTGTACTGGAAGTCCGGAAGGAGAAAAATTTGACTGCCTGTAGCCGAAAAAAGTTCCAGCGGTCGGTCACAAAAGTCAAATCCGTCCCGCTGATTTGACACTTGTCATTTCTGGCAGGGGGGATTGGCGGGGTACCTGGAGAATGGTAGGAGGTGGTTTCTCGAGACTTTGTCTGTTTTCCAGATTACTGTCTAGGGCCTCCAGGTCTGCAGAGACCGACCAGGGCTGCCGTCCAACCGACTTTTAACCCTTTTTGGGTGGAAATTTATTTCCATTTTTAACCAATTTTCGGGTTTTTGGTCGGGCTTAAAAAACGGCAGCCTGACGCCTGGCAGAGGCCGGGGCTTCGGCTCCCCTTGCGTAAGGGACCGTATTCGACCCGATTAAGCCCCGAAAATGGATCCAAATGTCGGCCGACCAAGTAAGCTTGCTGGGGAGAGAGACTAAGTGCCGGGCTGGGCACCTCATTAACCAGTGAAAAGTTTTGGCTGCTGGAGAGACTAAGTCCCAGCCTGGGCACATCATTAACCATAAATGAAAAAGGCGAGGCCGAGTCTGGTGCATGGCTAACTGATTAACCAAATTGGCAAGGCCCGGGCTGAAAGTGAATGAGCGACCCGTGGCCAGGGGGCTGGAATGCGGGAGAGAATCCAACCCCCAAAATATGGAAGTCCGATGAGAAAATATTCGGCCGCCTTTTGCGGGCCTCGGGTGTTGCTTCCCGGCCTGGGAAAGTGAGTTGCTCCCGCCGAATTGACATGTGCATTTAACGATTTCGAGACATGATTAACCAAAACGCGGAAGTCCGATGAGAAAATATTAGGGCCCTTCAAGCGGGCCTCCGGTGATGCTTTCCGGCTTGGGAAAGTGAATTGCTCCCGCCGAATTGACATGTGCATTTAACGATTTCGAGACATGATTAACCAAAACGCGGAAGTCCGATGAGAAAATATTCGGCCGCCTTTTGCGGGCC
>NW_028225184.1:9234480-9254480 GCF_052327205.1 Somniosus microcephalus
CACAGGGAATCTCGTTGCAAACACTGCGTGTGCATACGTTGCTCACAAAGCTCAATGGGGTCACAGGCCCTGACCCGCTCAGAGGCACCTGTGTGACAAGACAACAAATGGAACTCGCTGGAATGTTTCTGCTGTCTTGTCATTTTAGACGGACCCACTGAGCGCACAACACAGTGGAACTCTCTGACAAACACTGCTTGTGCGTTAGCCCCAGTAAACAACTCAGCGGGGGTCACAGGCCCTGACCCGTTCAGAGGCACCTGTGTGACAAGACAACAAATGAAACTCGCTGGAATGTTTCTGCTGTCTTGTCATTTTAGACGGACCCACTGAGCGCACAACACAGTGGAACTCTCTGACAAAACACTGCTTGTGCATTAGCCCCAGTAAACAACTCAGTGGGGTCACAGGCCCTGACCGGTTCAGAGGCACCTGTGTGACAAGACAACAAATGAAACTTTAAAGACGCTGGCATGTACATCTTGTTTCTGCTGTCTTGGACGGGCCCACTGAGCGCACAACACAGGGGAACTTGGTGCAAACACTGCGTGTGCATAAGCCACAAAACACAAGCTCAGTGGGGTCACAGGCCCTGACCGGTTCAGAGGCACCTGTGTGACAGACAGCAAATGAAACTTAGACGCTGGAATTATTTATATGTTTCTGCTGTCTGTCTACGATTTCAGATTCACACTTAGAGTTTTTTGTCATTAAGTCATAAAAGCCACAAAACCACTTTAATATGACTTTCCAATACTCTTTGAAAGGTCTCTATATTGATAAAATGAGCCTTTTAGCAAAGTAACACTTTTCGGGCATTTTCAAAGTGCTCCCGCTGAGTGAATTTTGTTCTGAAAATCGTGTTCCCGAAAATCTCCGGGCACCCCGCCAACCCCCCCTGCCAGAAATGACAAGTGTCAAATCAGCGGGTCAAACGGCCACCTCTATCCGACCAGGAGCACCCAAATCCCCGCAAATGGCACTTTTTTTTTTCTTCATCGGGACTTCCGACGAGGTTAATGATTTCCCAAACTGCAACTCATTAACTATGTCCTGAGACACTTGCCAGAAATGACACATGTCAATTTGGCGGTAGCAAATCACTTTCCCAGGCCGGGAAGCAACACCCGAGGCCCGCAAAAGGCGGCCGAATATTTTCTCATCGGACTTCCGCGTTTTGGTTAATCATGTCTCGAAATCGTTAAATGCACATGTCAATTCGGCGGGAGCAATTCACTTTCCCAAGCCGGAAAGCATCACCGGAGGCCCGCTTGAAGGGCCCTAATATTTTCTCATCGGACTTCCGCGTTTTGGTTAATCATGTCTCGAAATCGTTAAATGCACATGTCAATTCGGCGGGAGCAACTCACTTTCCCAGGCCGGGAAGCAACACCCGAGGCCCGCAAAAGGCGGCCGAATATTTTCTCATCGGACTTCCATATTTTGGGGGTTGGATTCTCTCCCGCATTCCAGCCCCCTGGCCACGGGTCGCTCATTCACTTTCAGCCCGGGCCTTGCCAATTTGGTTAATCAGTTAGCCATGCACCAGACTCGGCCTCGCCTTTTTCATTTATGGTTAATGATGTGCCCAGGCTGGGACTTAGTCTCTCCAGCAGCCAAAACTTTTCACTGGTTAATGAGGTGCCCAGCCCGGCACTTAGTCTCTCTCCCCAGCAAGCTTACTTGGTCGGCCGACATTTGGATCCATTTTCGGGGCTTAATCGGGTCGAATACGGTCCCTTACGCAAGGGGAGCCGAAGCCCCGGCCTCTGCCAGGCGTCAGGCTGCCGTTTTTTAAGCCCGACCAAAAACCCGAAAATTGGTTAAAAATGGAAATAAATTTCCACCCAAAAAGGGTTAAAAGTCGGTTGGACGGCAGCCCTGGTCGGTCTCTGCAGACCTGGAGGCCCTAGACAGTAATCTGGAAAACAGACAAAGTCTCGAGAAACCACCTCCTACCATTCTCCAGGTACCCCGCCAATCCCCCCTGCCAGAAATGACAAGTGTCAAATCAGCGGGACGGATTTGACTTTTGTGACCGACCGCTGGAACTTTTTTCGGCTACAGGCAGTCAAATTTTTCTCCTTCCGGACTTCCAGTACAACTTTGAACGGCCATATCTCCGCACTCCCGCGTCGGAGCCAAGCCGTTTTTACACCGTTAGACGCGGCTTCCCGTGCCCGTTCGAATGCCGCCCTGCTCGGCGGAAAAGGAGAATTTTTTTATTTTTCGGCCGATTTCGGGAAAAAAAATTCCCGCTCTGAACTCGGATTTTTCGGCTTTAATCGTTTCGTATACGGTCCCTTACGCAAGGGAGCCGAAGCCCCGGCCTCTGCCGGGCGTCAGGCTGCCGTTTTTAAGCCCGACCAAAAACCCGAAAATTGGTTAAAAATGGAAATAAATTTCCACCCAAAAAGGGTTAAAAGTCGGTTGGACGGCAGCCCGGGTCGGTCTCTGCAGACCTGGAGGCCCTAGACAGTAATCTGGAAAACAGACAAAGTCTCGAAAAACCACCTCCTACCATTCTCCAGGTACCCCGCCAATCCCCCCTGCCAGAAATGACAAGTGTCAAATCAGCGGGACGGATTTGACTTTTGTGACCGACCGCTGGAACTTTTTTCGGCTACAGGCAGTCAAATTTTTCTCCTTCCGGACTTCCAGTACAACTTTGAACGGCCATATCTCCGCACTCCCGCGTCGGAGCCAAGCCGTTTTTACACCGTTAGACGCGGCTTCCCGTGCCCGTTCGAATGCCGCCCTGCTCGGCGGAAAAGGAGAATTTTTTTATTTTTCGGCCGATTTCGGGAAAAAAAATTCCCGCTCTGAACTCGGATTTTTCGGCTTTAATCGTTTCGTATACGGTCCCTTACGCAAGGGAGCCGAAGCCCCGGCCTCTGCCGGGCGTCAGGCTGCCGTTTTTAAGCCCGACCAAAAACCCGAAAATTGGTTAAAAATGGAAATAAATTTCCACCCAAAAAGGGTTAAAAGTCGGTTGGACGGCAGCCCGGGTCGGTCTCTGCAGACCTGGAGGCCCTAGACAGTAATCTGGAAAACAGACAAAGTCTCGAAAAACCACCTCCTACCATTCTCCAGGTACCCCGCCAATCCCCCCTGCCAGAAATGACAAGTGTCAAATCAGCGGGACGGATTTGACTTTTGTGACCGACCGCTGGAACTTTTTTCGGCTACAGGCAGTCAAATTTTTCTCCTTCCGGACTTCCAGTACAATTTTGAACGGCCATATCTCCGCACTCCCGCGTCGGAGCCAAGCCGTTTTTACACCGTTAGACGCGGCTTCCCGTGCCCGTTCGAATGCCACCCTGCTCGGCGGAAAAGGAGACATTTTTTTTTTCCGGCCGTTTTCGGGAAAAAATTTTCCCGCTCTGAACTCCGATTTTACGCCTTTAATCGATTCGGAGACGGTCGCTTACGCAAGGGAGGCGAAGCCCGGGCCTCTGCCGGGCGTCAGCCTGCCGTATGTAAGCCCGTCCGAAGCATGAGTTCCCACTTTTGGTTATCCAGTTGTCAATTTTAAAATTTCAGTTAATCAGTTGCCTGCTTGGTTAATCATTTGTCGCTCTGACATTTGGTTACCCAGTTGTCGATGTTCGAAATTCAGTTAATGAGTTGCCTCTTTGAAATTTCAGTTAATGAGTTGGCCCTTTGGTTACTCATTTGTCCCTGTGTCTTTTGGTTAACCAGTTGTCGATGTTCGAAATTCAGTTAATGAGTTGCCTCCTTGGTTACTCATTTGTCGCTCTGGCTTTTGGTTAACCAGTTGTCGATGTTCAAAATTACAGTTAATGAGTTGCCTCTTTGAAATTTCAGTTAATGAGTTGGCCCTTTGGTTACTCATTTGTCCCTGTGTCTTTTGGTTATCCAGTTGTCGATGTTCGAAATTCAGTTAATGAGTTGCCTCCTTGGTTAATCATTTGTCGCTCTGACTCTTGGTTAACCAGTTGTCGATGTTCAAAATTTCAGTTAATGAGCTGCTCTTATGTGCTATGATTTCCTACCTTGACAACTCATTAACCAGTGTTTCAAACAATGCACCAGGCCATTTGACGACCCCAACTCGGTTCCACAAGCGGGAAAGCAGCACCCCAAGGCCCGGTAAGGGGGCCGAATACATTCCCATCGTGTATTCCGTCCCAAATGTGAATGACAAGTTTTCAGTTAATCAGTTGCCTGCTTGGTTACTCATTTGTCGCTCTGACATTTGGTTAACCAGTTGTCGATGTTCAAATTTCAGTTAATGAGTAGCCTCTTTGAAATTTCAGTTAATGAGTTGGCCCTTTGGTTACTCATTTGTCCCTGTGTCTTTTGGTTACCCAGTTGTCGATGTTCGAAATTCAGTTAATGAGTTGCCTCCTTGGTTAATCATTTGTCGCTCTGACTCTTGGTTATCCAGTTGTCGATGTTCGAAATTCAGTTAATGAGTTGCCTCCTTGGTTAATCATTTGTCGCTCTGACATTTGGTTAACCAGTTGTCGATGTTCGAAATTCAGTTAATGAGTTGCCTCCTTGGTTAATCATTTGTCGCTCTGGCTTTTGGTTAACCAGTTGTCGATGTTCAAAATTTCAGTTAATGAGTTGCCTCTTTGAAATTTCAGTTAATGAGTTGGCCCTTTGGTTACTCATTTGTCCCTGTGTCTTTTGGTTAGCCAGTTGTCGATGTTCGAAATTCAGTTAATGAGTTGCCTCCTTGGTTAATCATTTGTCGCTCTGGCTTTTGGTTAACCAGTTGTCGATGTTCAAAATTTCAGTTAATGAGCTGCTCTTATGTTCTATGATTTCCGACCTTGACAACTCATTAACCAGTGTTTCAAACAATGCACCAGGCCATTTGACGACCCCAACTCGGTTCCACAAGCGGGAAAGCAGCACCCCAAGGCCCGGTAAGGGGGCCGAATACATTCCCATCGTGAATTCCGTCCCAAATGTGAATGACAAGTTTTCAGTTAATCAGTTGCCTGCTTGGTTAATCATTTGTCGCTCTGACATTTGGTTATCCAGTTGTCGATGTTCAAAATTTCAGTTAATGAGTTGCCTCTTTGAAATTTCAGTTAATGAGTTGGCCCTTTGGTTACTCATTTGTCCCTGTGTCTTTTGGTTACCCAGTTGTCGATGTTCGAAATTCAGTTAATGAGTTGCCTCCTTGGTTAATCATTTGTCGCTCTGGCTTTTGGTTTACCAGTTGTCGATGTTCAAAATTTCAGTTAATGAGTTGCCTCTTTGAAATTTCAGTTACTGAGTTGGCCCTTTGGTTACTCATTTGTCCCTGTGTCTTTTGGTTAACCAGTTGTCGATGTTCGAAATTCAGTTAATGAGTTGCCTCCTTGGTTAATCATTTGTCGCTCTGGCTTTTGGTTAACCAGTTGTCGATGTTCAAAATTTCAGTTAATGAGTTGCCTCTTTGAAATTTCAGTTAATGAGTTGGCCCTTTGGTTACTCATTTGTCCCTGTGTCTTTTGGTTAACCAGTTGTCGATGTTCGAAATTCAGTTAATGAGTTGCCTCCTTGGTTAATCATTTGTCGCTCTGACTCTTGGTTACCCAGTTGTCGATGTTCGAAATTCAGTTAATGAGTTGCCTCCTTGGTTAATCATTTGTCGCTCTGGCTTTTGGTTAACCAGTTGTCGATGTTCAAAATTTCAGTTAATGAGTTGCCTCTTTGAAATTTCAGTTAATGAGTTGGCCCTTTGGTTACTCATTTGTCCCTGTGTCTTTTGGTTAACCAGTTGTCGATGTTCGAAATTCAGTTAATGAGTTGCCTCCTTGGTTATTCATTTGTCGCTCTGGCTTTTGGTTAACCAGTTGTCGATGTTCAAAATTTCAGTTAATGAGCTGCTCTTATGTTCTATGATTTCCGACCTTGACAACTCATTAACCAGTGTTTCAAACAATGCACCAGGCCATTTGACGACCCCAACTCGGTTCCACAAGCGGGAAAGCAGCACCCCAAGGCCCGGTAAGGGGGCCGAATACATTCCCATCGTGAATTCCGTCCCAAATGTGAATGACAAGTTTTCAGTTAATCAGTTGCCTGCTTGGTTACTCATTTGTCGCTCTGACATTTGGTTAACCAGTTGTCGATGTTCAAAATTTCAGTTAATGAGTTGCCTCTTTGAAATTTCAGTTAATGAGTTGGCCCTTTGGTTACTCATTTGTCCCTGTGTCTTTTGGTTACCCAGTTGTCGATGTTCGAAATTCAGTTAATGAGTTGCCTCCTTGGTTAATCATTTGTCGCTCTGGCTTTTGGTTAACCAGTTGTCGATGTTCAAAATTTCAGTTAATGAGTTGCCTCTTTGAAATTTCAGTTACTGAGTTGGCCCTTTGGTTACTCATTTGTCCCTGTGTCTTTTGGTTAACCAGTTGTCGATGTTCGAAATTCAGTTAATGAGTTGCCTCCTTGGTTAATCATTTGTCGCTCTGGCTTTTGGTTAACCAGTTGTCGATGTTCGAAATTTCAGTTAATGAGCTGCTCTTATGTTCTATGATTTCCGACCTTGACAACTCATTAACCAGTGTTTCAAACAATGCACCAGGCCATTTGACGACCCCAACTCGGTTCCACAAGCGGGAAAGCAGCACCCCAAGGCCCGGTAAGGGGGCCGAATACATTCCCATCGTGAATTCCGTCCCAAATGTGAATGACAAGTTTTCAGTTAATCAGTTGCCTGCTTGGTTACTCATTTGTCGCTCTGACATTTGGTTACCCAGTTGTCGATGTTCGAAATTCAGTTAATGAGTTGCCTCCTTGGTTAATCATTTGTCGCTCTGACTTTTGGTTAACCAGTTGTCGATGTTCGAAATTCAGTTAATGAGTTGCCTCTTTGAAATTTCAGTTAATGAGTTGGCCCTTTGGTTACTCATTTGTCCCTGTGTCTTTTGGTTACCCAGTTGTCGATGTTCGAAATTCAGTTAATGAGTTGCCTCCTTGGTTAATCATTTGTCGCTCTGACTCTTGGTTAACCAGTTGTCGATGTTCGAAATTCAGTTAATGAGTTGCCTCCTTGGTTAGTCATTTGTCGCTCTGACATTTGGTTAGCCAGTTGTCGATGTTCGAAATTCAGTTAATGAGTTGCCTCCTTGGTTAATCATTTGTCGCTCTGGCTTTTGGTTAACCAGTTGTCGATGTTCAAAATTTCAGTTAATGAGTTGCCTCTTTGAAATTTCAGTTAATGAGTTGGCCCTTTGGTGACTCATTTGTCCCTGTGTCTTTTGGTTAACCAGTTGTCGATGTTCGAAATTCAGTTAATGAGTTGCCTCCTTGGTTATTCATTTGTCGCTCTGGCTTTTGGTTAACCAGTTGTCGATGTTCAAAATTTCAGTTAATGAGCTGCTCTTATGTTCTATGATTTCCGACCTTGACAACTCATTAACCAGTGTTTCAAACAATGCACCAGGCCATTTGACGACCCCAACTCGGTTCCACAAGCGGGAAAGCAGCACCCCAAGGCCCGGTAAGGGGGCCGAATACATTCCCATCGTGAATTCCGTCCCAAATGTGAATGACAAGTTTTCAGTTAATCAGTTGCCTGCTTGGTTACTCATTTGTCGCTCTGACATTTGGTTAACCAGTTGTCGATGTTCAAAATTTCAGTTAATGAGTTGCCTCTTTGAAATTTCAGTTAATGAGTTGGCCCTTTGGTTACTCATTTGTCCCTGTGTCTTTTGGTTAACCAGTTGTCGATGTTCGAAATTCAGTTATTGAGTTGCCTCCTTGGTTAATCATTTGTCGCTCTGGCTTTTGGTTAACCAGTTGTCGATGTTCAAAATTTCAGTTAATGAGTTGCCTCTTTGAAATTTCAGTTAATGAGTTGGCCCTTTGGTTACTCATTTGTCCCTGTGTCTTTTGGTTAACCAGTTGTCGATGTTCGAAATTCAGTTACTGAGTTGCCTCCTTGGTTAATCATTTGTCGCTCTGGCTTTTGGTTATCCAGTTGTCGATGTTCGAAATTTCAGTTAATGAGCTGCTCTTATGTTCTATGATTTCCGACCTTGACAACTCATTAACCAGTGTTTCAAACAATGCACCAGGCCATTTGACGACCCCAACTCGGTTCCACAAGCGGGAAAGCAGCACCCCAAGGCCCGGTAAGGGGGCCGAATACATTCCCATCGTGAATTCCGTCCCAAATGTGAATGACAAGTTTTCAGTTAATCAGTTGCCTGCTTGGTTACTCATTTGTCGCTCTGACATTTGGTTAACCAGTTGTCGATGTTCAAAATTTCAGTTAATGAGTTGCCTCTTTGAAATTTCAGTTAATGAGTTGGCCCTTTGGTTACTCATTTGTCCCTGTGTCTTTTGGTTACCCAGTTGTCGATGTTCGAAATTCAGTTAATGAGTTGCCTCCTTGGTTAATCATTTGTCGCCCTGACTCTTGGTTAACCAGTTGTCGATGTTCGAAATTCAGTTAATGAGTTGCCTCCTTGGTTAATCATTTGTCGCTCTGACATTTGGTTAACCAGTTGTCGATGTTCGAAATTCAGTTAATGAGTTGCCTCCTTGGTTAATCATTTGTCGCTCTGGCTTTTGGTTAACCAGTTGTCGATGTTCAAAATTTCAGTTAATGAGTTGCCTCTTTGAAATTTCAGTTAATGAGTTGGCCCTTTGGTGACTCATTTGTCCCTGTGTCTTTTGGTTAACCAGTTGTCGATGTTCGAAATTCAGTTAATGAGTTGCCTCCTTGGTTAATCATTTGTCGCTCTGGCTTTTGGTTAACCAGTTGTCGATGTTCAAAATTTCAGTTAATGAGCTGCTCTTATGTTCTATGATTTCCTACCTTGACAACTCATTAACCAGTGTTTCAAACAATGCACCAGGCCATTTGACGACCCCAACTCGGTTCCACAAGCGGGAAAGCAGCACCCCAAGGCCCGGTAAGGGGGCCGAATACATTCCCATCGTGAATTCCGTCCCAAATGTGAATGACAAGTTTTCAGTTAATCAGTTGCCTGCTTGGTTACTCATTTGTCGCTCTGACATTTGGTTAACCAGTTGTCGATGTTCAAATTTCAGTTAATGAGTAGCCTCTTTGAAATTTCAGTTAATGAGTTGGCCCTTTGGTTACTCATTTGTCCCTGTGTCTTTTGGTTACCCAGTTGTCGATGTTCGAAATTCAGTTAATGAGTTGCCTCCTTGGTTAATCATTTGTCGCTCTGGCTTTTGGTTAACCAGTTGTCGATGTTCAAAATTTCAGTTATTGAGTTGCCTCTTTGAAATTTCAGTTAATGAGTTGGCCCTTTGGTTACTCATTTGTCCCTGTGTCTTTTGGTTACCCAGTTGTCGATGTTCGAAATTCAGTTAATGAGTTGCCTCCTTGGTTAATCATTTGTCGCTCTGGCTTTTGGTTAACCAGTTGTCGATGTTCAAAATTTCAGTTAATGAGTTGCCTCTTTGAAATTTCAGTTACTGAGTTGGCCCTTTGGTTACTCATTTGTCCCTGTGTCTTTTGGTTAACCAGTTGTCGATGTTCGAAATTCAGTTAATGAGTTGCCTCCTTGGTTAATCATTTGTCGCTCTGGCTTTTGGTTAACCAGTTGTCGATGTTCAAAATTTCAGTTAATGAGTTGCCTCTTTGAAATTTCAGTTAATGAGTTGGCCCTTTGGTTACTCATTTGTCCCTGTGTCTTTTGGTTAACCAGTTGTCGATGTTCGAAATTCAGTTACTGAGTTGCCTCCTTGGTTAATCATTTGTCGCTCTGGCTTTTGGTTAACCAGTTGTCGATGTTCGAAATTTCAGTTAATGAGCTGCTCTTATGTTCTATGATTTCCGACCTTGACAACTCATTAACCAGTGTTTCAAACAATGCACCAGGCCATTTGACGACCCCAACTCGGTTCCACAAGCGGGAAAGCAGCACCCCAAGGCCCGGTAAGGGGGCCGAATACATTCCCATCGTGAATTCCGTCCCAAATGTGAATGACAAGTTTTCAGTTAATCAGTTGCCTGCTTGGTTACTCATTTGTCGCTCTGACATTTGGTTACCCAGTTGTCGATGTTCGAAATTCAGTTAATGAGTTGCCTCCTTGGTTAATCATTTGTCGCTCTGACTTTTGGTTAACCAGTTGTCGATGTTCGAAATTCAGTTAATGAGTTGCCTCTTTGAAATTTCAGTTAATGAGTTGGCCCTTTGGTTACTCATTTGTCCCTGTGTCTTTTGGTTACCCAGTTGTCGATGTTCGAAATTCAGTTAATGAGTTGCCTCCTTGGTTAATCATTTGTCGCCCTGACTCTTGGTTAACCAGTTGTCGATGTTCGAAATTCAGTTAATGAGTTGCCTCCTTGGTTAATCATTTGTCGCTCTGACATTTGGTTAACCAGTTGTCGATCTTCGAAATTCAGTTAATGAGTTGCCTCCTTGGTTAATCATTTGTCGCTCTGGCTTTTGGTTAACCAGTTGTCGATGTTCAAAATTTCAGTTAATGAGTTGCCTCTTTGAAATTTCAGTTAATGAGTTGGCCCTTTGGTGACTCATTTGTCCCTGTGTCTTTTGGTTAACCAGTTGTCGATGTTCGAAATTCAGTTAATGAGTTGCCTCCTTGGTTAATCATTTGTCGCTCTGGCTTTTGGTTAACCAGTTGTCGATGTTCAAAATTTCAGTTAATGAGCTGCTCTTATGTTCTATGATTTCCGACCTTGACAACTCATTAACCAGTGTTTCAAACAATGCACCAGGCCATTTGACGACCCCAACTCGGTTCCACAAGCGGGAAAGCAGCACCCCAAGGCCCGGTAAGGGGGCCGAATACATTCCCATCGTGAATTCCGTCCCAAATGTGAATGACAAGTTTTCAGTTAATCAGTTGCCTGCTTGGTTAATCATTTGTCGCTCTGACATTTGGTTACCCAGTTGTCGATGTTCAAATTTCAGTTAATGAGTAGCCTCTTTGAAATTTCAGTTAATGAGTTGGCCCTTTGGTTACTCATTTGTCCCTGTGTCTTTTGGTTACCCAGTTGTCGATGTTCGAAATTCAGTTAATGAGTTGCCTCCTTGGTTAATCATTTGTCGCTCTGACTCTTGGTTAACCAGTTGTCGATGTTCGAAATTCAGTTAATGAGTTGCTTCCTTGGTTAATCATTTGTCGCTCTGACATTTGGTTAGCCAGTTGTCGATGTTCGAAATTCAGTTACTGAGTTGCCTCCTTGGTTAATCATTTGTCGCTCTGGCTTTTGGTTAACCAGTTGTCGATGTTCAAAATTTCAGTTAATGAGTTGCCTCTTTGAAATTTCAGTTAATGAGTTGGCCCTTTGGTTACTCATTTGTCCCTGTGTCTTTTGGTTAACCAGTTGTCGATGTTCGAAATTCAGTTTATGAGTTGCCTCCTTGGTTAATCATTTGTCGCTCTGGCTTTTGGTTAACCAGTTGTCGATGTTCAAAATTTCAGTTAATGAGCTGCTCTTATGTTCTATGATTTCCGACCTTGACAACTCATTAACCAGTGTTTCAAACAATGCACCAGGCCATTTGACGACCCCAACTCGGTTCCACAAGCGGGAAAGCAGCACCCCAAGGCCCGGTAAGGGGGCCGAATACATTCCCATCGTGAATTCCGTCCCAAATGTGAATGACAAGTTTTCAGTTAATCAGTTGCCTGCTTGGTTACTCATTTGTCGCTCTGACATTTGGTTAACCAGTTGTCGATGTTCAAATTTCAGTTAATGAGTAGCCTCTTTGAAATTTCAGTTAATGAGTTGGCCCTTTGGTTACTCATTTGTCCCTGTGTCTTTTGGTTACCCAGTTGTCGATGTTCGAAATTCAGTTAATGAGTTGCCTCCTTGGTTAATCATTTGTCGCCCTGACTCTTGGTTAACCAGTTGTCGATGTTCGAAATTCAGTTACTGAGTTGCCTCCTTGGTTAATCATTTGTCGCTCTGACATTTGGTTAACCAGTTGTCGATGTTCGAAATTCAGTTAATGAGTTGCCTCCTTGGTTAATCATTTGTCGCTCTGGCTTTTGGTTAACCAGTTGTCGATGTTCAAAATTACAGTTAATGAGTTGCCTCTTTGAAATTTCAGTTAATGAGTTGGCCCTTTGGTGACTCATTTGTCCCTGTGTCTTTTGGTTAACCAGTTGTCGATGTTCGAAATTCAGTTAATGAGTTGCCTCCTTGGTTAATCATTTGTCGCTCTGGCTTTTGGTTAACCAGTTGTCGATGTTCAAAATTTCAGTTAATGAGCTGCTCTTATGTTCTATGATTTCCGACCTTGACAACTCATTAACCAGTGTTTCAAACAATGCACCAGGCCATTTGACGACCCCAACTCGGTTCCACAAGCGGGAAAGCAGCACCCCAAGGCCCGGTAAGGGGGCCGAATACATTCCCATCGTGAATTCCGTCCCAAATGTGAATGACAAGTTTTCAGTTAATCAGTTGCCTGCTTGGTTACTCATTTGTCGCTCTGACATTTGGTTAACCAGTTGTCGATGTTCAAAATTTCAGTTATTGAGTTGCCTCTTTGAAATTTCAGTTAATGAGTTGGCCCTTTGGTTACTCATTTGTCCCTGTGTCTTTTGGTTACCCAGTTGTCGATGTTCGAAATTCAGTTAATGAGTTGCCTCCTTGGTTAATCATTTGTCGCCCTGACTCTTGGTTAACCAGTTGTCGATGTTCGAAATTCAGTTAATGAGTTGCCTCCTTGGTTAATCATTTGTCGCTCTGACATTTGGTTCACCAGTTGTCGATCTTCGAAATTCAGTTAATGAGTTGCCTCCTTGGTTAATCATTTGTCGCTCTGGCTTTTGGTTAGCCAGTTGTCGATGTTCAAAATTTCAGTTATTGAGTTGCCTCTTTGAAATTTCAGTTAATGAGTTGGCCCTTTGGTGACTCATTTGTCCCTGTGTCTTTTGGTTAACCAGTTGTCGATGTTCGAAATTCAGTTAATGAGTTGCCTCCTTGGTTAATCATTTGTCGCTCTGGCTTTTGGTTAACCAGTTGTCGATGTTCAAAATTTCAGTTATTGAGTTGCCTCTTTGAAATTTCAGTTAATGAGTTGGCCCTTTGGTGACTCATTTGTCCCTGTGTCTTTTGGTTAACCAGTTGTCGATGTTCGAAATTCAGTTAATGAGTTGCCTCCTTGGTTAATCATTTGTCGCTCTGGCTTTTGGTTAACCAGTTGTCGATGTTCAAAATTTCAGTTAATGAGCTGCTCTTATGTTCTATGATTTCCGACCTTGACAACTCATTAACCAGTGTTTCAAACAATGCACCAGGCCATTTGACGACCCCAACTCGGTTCCACAAGCGGGAAAGCAGCACCCCAAGGCCCGGTAAGGGGGCCGAATACATTCCCATCGTGAATTCCGTCCCAAATGTGAATGACAAGTTTTCAGTTAATCAGTTGCCTGCTTGGTTACTCATTTGTCGCTCTGACATTTGGTTACCCAGTTGTCGATGTTCAAATTTCAGTTAATGAGTAGCCTCTTTGAAATTTCAGTTAATGAGTTGGCCCTTTGGTTACTCATTTGTCCCTGTGTCTTTTGGTTACCCAGTTGTCGATGTTCGAAATTCAGTTTATGAGTTGCCTCCTTGGTTAATCATTTGTCGCTCTGGCTTTTGGTTAACCAGTTGTCGATGTTCAAAATTTCAGTTAATGAGTTGCCTCTTTGAAATTTCAGTTAATGAGTTGGCCCTTTGGTTACTCATTTGTCCCTGTGTCTTTTGGTTAACCAGTTGTCGATGTTCGAAATTCAGTTAATGAGTTGCCTCCTTGGTTAATCATTTGTCGCTCTGGCTTTTGGTTAACCAGTTGTCGATGTTCAAAATTTCAGTTAATGAGTTGCCTCTTTGAAATTTCAGTTAATGAGTTGGCCCTTTGGTTACTCATTTGTCCCTGTGTCTTTTGGTTAACCAGTTGTCGATGTTCGAAATTCAGTTAATGAGTTGCCTCCTTGGTTAATCATTTGTCGCTCTGACATTTGGTTAACCAGTTGTCGATGTTCGAAATTCAGTTAATGAGTTGCCTCCTTGGTTACTCATTTGTCGCTCTGGCTTTTGGTTAACCAGTTGTCGATGTTCAAAATTTCAGTTAATGAGTTGCCTCTTTGAAATTTCAGTTAATGAGTTGGCCCTTTGGTTACTCATTTGTCCCTGTGTCTTTTGGTTAACCAGTTGTCGATGTTCGAAATTCAGTTACTGAGTTGCCTCCTTGGTTAATCATTTGTCGCTCTGGCTTTTGGTTAACCAGTTGTCGATGTTCAAAATTTCAGTTAATGAGCTGCTCTTATGTTCTATGATTTCCGACCTTGACAACTCATTAACCAGTGTTTCAAACAATGCACCAGGCCATTTGACGACCCCAACTCGGTTCCACAAGCGGGAAAGCAGCACCCCAAGGCCCGGTAAGGGGGCCGAATACATTCCCATCGTGAATTCCGTCCCAAATGTGAATGACAAGTTTTCAGTTAATCAGTTGCCTGCTTGGTTACTCATTTGTCGCTCTGACATTTGGTTATCCAGTTGTCGATGTTCAAAATTTCAGTTAATGAGTTGCCTCTTTGAAATTTCAGTTAATGAGTTGGCCCTTTGGTTACTCATTTGTCCCTGTGTCTTTTGGTTACCCAGTTGTCGATGTTCGAAATTCAGTTAATGAGTTGCCTCCTTGGTTAATCATTTGTCGCCCTGACTCTTGGTTAACCAGTTGTCGATGTTCGAAATTCAGTTATTGAGTTGCCTCCTTGGTTACTCATTTGTCGCTCTGACATTTGGTTAACCAGTTGTCGATGTTCGAAATTCAGTTAATGAGTTGCCTCCTTGGTTAATCATTTGTCGCTCTGGCTTTTGGTTAACCAGTTGTCGATGTTCAAAATTTCAGTTAATGAGTTGCCTCTTTGAAATTTCAGTTAATGAGTTGGCCCTTTGGTTACTCATTTGTCCCTGTGTCTTTTGGTTAACCAGTTGTCGATGTTCGAAATTCAGTTAATGAGTTGCCTCCTTGGTTAATCATTTGTCGCTCTGACTCTTGGTTAACCAGTTGTCGATGTTCGAAATTCAGTTATTGAGTTGCCTCCTTGGTTACTCATTTGTCGCTCTGACATTTGGTTAACCAGTTGTCGATGTTCGAAATTCAGTTAATGAGTTGCCTCCTTGGTTAATCATTTGTCGCTCTGGCTTTTGGTTAACCAGTTGTCGATGTTCGAAATTTCAGTTA
The DNA here is from genome assembly GCF_052327205.1 of Somniosus microcephalus. Taxonomy (NCBI): domain Eukaryota; kingdom Metazoa; phylum Chordata; class Chondrichthyes; order Squaliformes; family Somniosidae; genus Somniosus; species Somniosus microcephalus. Next base: position 9,249,639 of record NW_028225184.1, read on the forward strand.
ATGAGCTGCTCTTATGTTCTATGATTTCCGACCTTGACAACTCATTAACCAGTGTTTCAAACAATGCACCAGGCCATTTGACGACCCCAACTCGGTTCCACAAGCGGGAAAGCAGCACCCCCAAGCCCCGGTAAGGCGGCCGAATACATTCCCATCCTGAATTCCGTCCCAAATGTGAATGACAAGTTTTCAGTTAATCATTTGCCACCTTGGTTCATCATTTGCCACTCTGACTTTTGGTTTCCCAGTTGTCAGTTTTCACATTTCAGTTACTGAGTTGACTTTGTCTTTCTCACTCTGTGTATCTCTATCTTCTCTCTGTCTCTCTCAGTGTATGCGAGTGTCTGTGTGTGTTCCACTGCCGCCCGGCCAACCGGGTCCAAAGGCCCGCCACGTTACACACGAAAAACCCCGGTCTCGCTTCGGAGCGACGGGCACCCGGCTTCTCGGTGTCGGACCGACTCCGTTCAGATACCGCTGGATGCCCCTTGCCCCTGGCTTGCTCTGGCAGCCGGCGCGTGCAGGCCGCCCCCTGCCCCGCCGTCTCAGTGGTCGGAAAGCGGTCTCCAGCCAACGGCTGTACCTCGGCCGCGGAAAGAGGCAGCTACACAAGCGAGGCACTGCTCTGTGCGGCCCCGCCACCCCGTTCAGCTGCCGTTGTCCCCGACCGGATCGGACTTTCCTTCCCGAAGTTATCCCCGATAAGCTGCCGCTGACCGACGGCCCGTCAGCCGCTGCGGGACGGCGACACTTTCCCGAACTCGCCCGGGGCCACTTCGGCAATATAGTGTGCGCCGGAGCCGGGGCTTTCCAACGAGCCATCCCCGAACGAAATCGGACACGGGAGTCGGGAGCGACAGGCGTTCGACTGGTGCCGGGCAACCGGGTCCAAACGCCCGCCTTGTTAAACACACGTACACCCCAGGCTCGATTCGGAGCGACGGGCACCCGGCTTCCCGGTGTCGGACCGACTCCGTTCAGATACCGTTGGATGCCCCTTGCCCCTGGCTTGCTCTGGCAGCCGGCGCGTGCAGGCCGCCCCCCGCCCCGCCGTCTCAGTGGTCGGAAAGTGGTCTCCAGCCAACGGCTGTACCTCGGCCGGGGAAAGGGGCAGCTACACAAGCCAGGCACTGGTCTGTGCGGGCCCGCCACCCCGTTCGGCTGCCGTTGATCCGGACCGGATCGGACTTTCCCTCCCGAAGTTATGCCCGATAAGCTGCCGCTCACCGGCGGCCCGTCAGCCGCTGCGGGATGGCGACACTTTGCCGAACTTGCCGGGGTCCAGGCCGATAATATAGTGTGCGCCAGCGCCGGGGCTTTCCAACGAGCCCTCCCTGACCGAAATCGGACACGGGAGTCCAGAGCGATAGGCGTTCGACTGCCGGCCGGCCAAACACAGGCAATCCCCCGCCGTTGCGGACCCGCTCCAGGACAACCGGGTCCAAACGCCCGCCTCGTTACACGCACGAAAACACCGGGCTCGATTCGGAGCGACGGGCACCCGGCTTCCCGGTGTCGGACCGACTCCGTTCCGGTACCCTTGGATGCCGCTTGCCCCTGGCTTGCTAGGACAGCCGGCGCGTCAAGGTGGGCCCCCGCGGCTCCGGCTCAGCAGTCGGAAAGCGGTCTCCAGCCAACGGCTGTACCTCGGCCGGGGAAAGGGGCAGCTACACAAGCCCGCTACTGGTCTGTGCGGCCCCGCCACCCCGTTCAGTGGCAGTTGACCCCGACCGGATCGGACTTTCCTTCCCGAAGTTATCCCCGATAAGCTGCCGCTGACCGACGGGGCGGCAGCCGGTACGGGACTGCGACACTTTCCCGAACTTGCCGGGGTCCAGGCCGATAATATAGTGTGCGCCAGCGCCGGGGCTTTCCAATGAGCCCTCCCTGACCGAAATCGGACACGGGAGTCCGGAGCCAAAGGCGTTCGACTGCCGGCCGGCCAAACTCAGGCAACCTCCCGCCGTTGCGGACCCGCTCCCGGACAACCGGGTCCAAACGCCCGCCCTGTTACACGCACGAAAACACCGGGCTCGATTCGGAGCGACGGGCACCCGGCTTCCCGGTGTCGGACCGACTCCGTTCCGGTACCACTGGATGCCCCTTGCCCCTGGCTTGCTAGGACAGCCGGCGCGTCAAGGTGGGCCCCCGCGGCTCCGGCTCAGCAGTCGGAAAGCGGTCTCCAGCCAACGGCTGTACCTCGGCCGGGCCAAGCGGCAGCTGCACAAGCCCGCTACTGGTCTGTGCGGCCCCCCCACCCCGTTCAGTAGCAGTTCACCCCAACCGGATCGGACTTTCCGTCCCGAAGTTATCCCCGATAAGCTGCCGCTGACCGACGGGGCGGCAGCCGCTACGGGACTGCGACACTTTCCCGAACTTGCCGGGGTCCAGGCCGATAATATAGTGTGCGCCAGCGCCGGGGCTTTCCAACGAGCCCTCCCTGACCGAAATCGGACACGGGAGTCCGGAGCCAAAGGCGTTCGACTGCCGGCCGGCCAAACACAGGCAACCTCCCGCCGTTGCGGACCCGCTCCCGGACAACCGGGTCCAAACGCCCGCCCTGTTACACGCACGAAAACACCGGGCTCGATTCGGAGCGACGGGCACCCGGCTTCCCGGTGTCGGACCGACTCTGTTCCGGTACCACTGGATGCCCCTTGCCCCTGGCTTGCTAGGACAGCCGGCGCGTCAAGGTGGGCCCCCGCGGCTCCGGCTCAGCAGTCGGAAAGCGGTCTCCAGCCAACGGCTGTACCTCGGCCGGGCCAAGCGGCAGCTGCACAAGCCCGCTACTGGTCTGTGCGGCCCCCCCACCCCGTTCAGTCGCAGTTCACCCCAACCGGATCGGACTTTCCGTCCCGAAGTTATCCCCGATAAGCGGCCGCTGACCGACGGGGCGGCAGCCGCTACGGGACTGCGACACTTTCCCGAACTTGCCGGGGTCCAGGCCGATAATATAGTGTGCGCCAGCGCCGGGGCTTTCCAACGAGCCCTCCCTGACCGAAATCGGACACGGGAGTCCGGAGCGAAAGGCGTTCGACTGCCGGCCGGCCAAACCCAGGCAATCTCCCGCCGTTGCGGACCCGCTCCCGGACAACCGGGTCCAAACGCCCGCCCTGTTACACGCACGAAAACCCCGGGCTCGATTCGGAGCGACGGGCACCCGACTTCCCGGTGTCGGACCGACTCCCTTCTGGTACCACTGGATGCCCCTTGCCCCTGGCTTGCTCGGACAGCCGGCGCGTCAAGGTGGGTCCCCGCGGCACCGGCTCAGCAGTCGGAAAGCGGTCTCCAGCCAACGGCTGTACCTCGGCCGGGCCAAGAGGCAGCTACACAAGCCCGCTACTGGTCTGTGCGGCCCCGCCACCCCGTTCAGTCGCAGTTCACCCCGACCGGATCGGACTTTCCGTCCCGAAGTTATCCGCGATAAGCTGCCGCTGACCGACGGGGCGGCCGCCGGAACGGGACTGCGACACTTTCCCGAACTTGCCGGGGCCCAGGCCGATAATATAGTGTGCGCCAGCGTCGGGGCTTTCCAACCAGCCCTCCCTGACCGAAATCGGACACGGGAGTCCGGAGCCAAAGGCGTTCGACTGCCGGCCGGCCAAACCCAGGCAATCTCCCGCCGTTGGGGACCCGCTCCCGGACAACCGGGTCCAAACGCCCGCCCTGTTACACGCACGAAAACACCGGGCTCGATTCGGAGCGACGGGCACCCGACTTCCCGGTGTCGGACCGACTCCCTTCTGGTACCTATGGATGCCCCTTGCCCCTGGCTTGCTCGGACAGCCGGCGCGTCAAGGTGGGTCCCCGCGGCACCGGCTCAGCAGTCGGAAAGCGGTCTCCAGCCAACGGCTGTACCTCGGCCGGGCCAAGAGGCAGCTACACAAGCCCGCTACTGGTCTGTGCGGCCCCACCACCCCGTTCAGTCGCAGTTCACCCCGACCGGATCGGACTTTCCTTCCCGAAGTTATCACCGATAAGCTGCCGCTGACCGCTGGCCTGTTACCCGCTGCCGGACTGCGACACTTTGCCCAACTCGCCAGGGGCCAGTCCGGCAATATAATCTGCGCCAGCGTCGGGGCTTTCCAACCAGCCGTCCCCCACCCTAATCGGACACGGGAGTCGGGAACGGAGCGCCCGCCACCGGCCTTTCTAAACAGCCCAGTCCCCAACAATTCCCAGAAGCAACGCCTTGGCCAGCCTGGCAATTCATACACTGCAAATAGCACACATTAACACCACTCACACCCAATCGGCCCATCAACTTCGCTGCCGAGAACGGAAACTCGCCTTGACAATACTACTTCCAACCTCACACAAAAGCGGCCCATCAACTTCGCTTACGAGAACGGACAATCGGCCTGCAAATACTGCACCACTCACACAAAATCCCACCAGCAACTTCGCTTCCCACAACCCACACTCCTATCTTCCACAGAAAAAAAACCCACCACCATCAGCCACATCGAGAAAAAATTAAAAACTACACCGAAATAACACCCTCCAACTCGGCTACGGTCCGACATGCACCCCCTTAGCGAGTATTAAGCCCGACAACACTAATTATAACCAACCGCAGCCGCAAGTTGAAGTGGCAACTGATAAACCAAATTGTTTTTGGGCAGCAACTCATTAACCAAAAACTTTTGAAGCAACTCATTAACCAAAATCTTTAACAGCAACTCAGTAACCAAATTATGGCAAGGCGACTCAGAAATAACACCGAAATAACAGCCTCCATCCCGGCTATGGTCGGCCATGCACCCCCTTAGCGAGTATTAAGCCCGACAACACTAATTATAACCAACCGCAGCCGCAAGTTGAAGTGGCAACTGATTAACC
>NW_028225184.1:9264480-9306980 GCF_052327205.1 Somniosus microcephalus
GGTCGTACGGGCCCACTGAGCGCACAACACAGGGAATCTCGTTGCAAACACTGCGTGTGCATACGTTGCTCACAAAGCTCAATGGGGTCACAGGCCCTGACCCGCTCAGAGGCACCTGTGTGACAAGACAACAAATGGAACTCGCTGGAATGTTTCTGCTGTCTTGTCATTTTAGACGGACCCACTGAGCGCACAACACAGTGGAACTCTCTGACAAACACTGCTTGTGCGTTAGCCCCAGTAAACAACTCAGCGGGGGTCACAGGCCCTGACCCGTTCAGAGGCACCTGTGTGACAAGACAACAAATGAAACTCGCTGGAATGTTTCTGCTGTCTTGTCATTTTAGACGGACCCACTGAGCGCACAACACAGTGGAACTCTCTGACAAAACACTGCTTGTGCATTAGCCCCAGTAAACAACTCAGTGGGGTCACAGGCCCTGACCGGTTCAGAGGCACCTGTGTGACAAGACAACAAATGAAACTTTAAAGACGCTGGCATGTACATCTTGTTTCTGCTGTCTTGGACGGGCCCACTGAGCGCACAACACAGGGGAACTTGGTGCAAACACTGCGTGTGCATAAGCCACAAAACACAAGCTCAGTGGGGTCACAGGCCCTGACCGGTTCAGAGGCACCTGTGTGACAGACAGCAAATGAAACTTAGACGCTGGAATTATTTATATGTTTCTGCTGTCTGTCTACGATTTCAGATTCACACTTAGAGTTTTTTGTCATTAAGTCATAAAAGCCACAAAACCACTTTAATATGACTTTCCAATACTCTTTGAAAGGTCTCTATATTGATAAAATGAGCCTTTTAGCAAAGTAACACTTTTCGGGCATTTTCAAAGTGCTCCCGCTGAGTGAATTTTGTTCTGAAAATCGTGTTCCCGAAAATCTCCGGGCACCCCGCCAACCCCCCCTGCCAGAAATGACAAGTGTCAAATCAGCGGGTCAAACGGCCACCTCTATCCGACCAGGAGCACCCAAATCCCCGCAAATGGCACTTTTTTTTTTCTTCATCGGGACTTCCGACGAGGTTAATGATTTCCCAAACTGCAACTCATTAACTATGTCCTGAGACACTTGCCAGAAATGACACATGTCAATTTGGCGGTAGCAAATCACTTTCCCAGGCCGGGAAGCAACACCCGAGGCCCGCAAAAGGCGGCCGAATATTTTCTCATCGGACTTCCGCGTTTTGGTTAATCATGTCTCGAAATCGTTAAATGCACATGTCAATTCGGCGGGAGCAATTCACTTTCCCAAGCCGGAAAGCATCACCGGAGGCCCGCTTGAAGGGCCCTAATATTTTCTCATCGGACTTCCGCGTTTTGGTTAATCATGTCTCGAAATCGTTAAATGCACATGTCAATTCGGCGGGAGCAACTCACTTTCCCAGGCCGGGAAGCAACACCCGAGGCCCGCAAAAGGCGGCCGAATATTTTCTCATCGGACTTCCATATTTTGGGGGTTGGATTCTCTCCCGCATTCCAGCCCCCTGGCCACGGGTCGCTCATTCACTTTCAGCCCGGGCCTTGCCAATTTGGTTAATCAGTTAGCCATGCACCAGACTCGGCCTCGCCTTTTTCATTTATGGTTAATGATGTGCCCAGGCTGGGACTTAGTCTCTCCAGCAGCCAAAACTTTTCACTGGTTAATGAGGTGCCCAGCCCGGCACTTAGTCTCTCTCCCCAGCAAGCTTACTTGGTCGGCCGACATTTGGATCCATTTTCGGGGCTTAATCGGGTCGAATACGGTCCCTTACGCAAGGGGAGCCGAAGCCCCGGCCTCTGCCAGGCGTCAGGCTGCCGTTTTTTAAGCCCGACCAAAAACCCGAAAATTGGTTAAAAATGGAAATAAATTTCCACCCAAAAAGGGTTAAAAGTCGGTTGGACGGCAGCCCTGGTCGGTCTCTGCAGACCTGGAGGCCCTAGACAGTAATCTGGAAAACAGACAAAGTCTCGAGAAACCACCTCCTACCATTCTCCAGGTACCCCGCCAATCCCCCCTGCCAGAAATGACAAGTGTCAAATCAGCGGGACGGATTTGACTTTTGTGACCGACCGCTGGAACTTTTTTCGGCTACAGGCAGTCAAATTTTTCTCCTTCCGGACTTCCAGTACAACTTTGAACGGCCATATCTCCGCACTCCCGCGTCGGAGCCAAGCCGTTTTTACACCGTTAGACGCGGCTTCCCGTGCCCGTTCGAATGCCGCCCTGCTCGGCGGAAAAGGAGAATTTTTTTATTTTTCGGCCGATTTCGGGAAAAAAAATTCCCGCTCTGAACTCGGATTTTTCGGCTTTAATCGTTTCGTATACGGTCCCTTACGCAAGGGAGCCGAAGCCCCGGCCTCTGCCGGGCGTCAGGCTGCCGTTTTTAAGCCCGACCAAAAACCCGAAAATTGGTTAAAAATGGAAATAAATTTCCACCCAAAAAGGGTTAAAAGTCGGTTGGACGGCAGCCCGGGTCGGTCTCTGCAGACCTGGAGGCCCTAGACAGTAATCTGGAAAACAGACAAAGTCTCGAAAAACCACCTCCTACCATTCTCCAGGTACCCCGCCAATCCCCCCTGCCAGAAATGACAAGTGTCAAATCAGCGGGACGGATTTGACTTTTGTGACCGACCGCTGGAACTTTTTTCGGCTACAGGCAGTCAAATTTTTCTCCTTCCGGACTTCCAGTACAACTTTGAACGGCCATATCTCCGCACTCCCGCGTCGGAGCCAAGCCGTTTTTACACCGTTAGACGCGGCTTCCCGTGCCCGTTCGAATGCCGCCCTGCTCGGCGGAAAAGGAGAATTTTTTTATTTTTCGGCCGATTTCGGGAAAAAAAATTCCCGCTCTGAACTCGGATTTTTCGGCTTTAATCGTTTCGTATACGGTCCCTTACGCAAGGGAGCCGAAGCCCCGGCCTCTGCCGGGCGTCAGGCTGCCGTTTTTAAGCCCGACCAAAAACCCGAAAATTGGTTAAAAATGGAAATAAATTTCCACCCAAAAAGGGTTAAAAGTCGGTTGGACGGCAGCCCGGGTCGGTCTCTGCAGACCTGGAGGCCCTAGACAGTAATCTGGAAAACAGACAAAGTCTCGAAAAACCACCTCCTACCATTCTCCAGGTACCCCGCCAATCCCCCCTGCCAGAAATGACAAGTGTCAAATCAGCGGGACGGATTTGACTTTTGTGACCGACCGCTGGAACTTTTTTCGGCTACAGGCAGTCAAATTTTTCTCCTTCCGGACTTCCAGTACAATTTTGAACGGCCATATCTCCGCACTCCCGCGTCGGAGCCAAGCCGTTTTTACACCGTTAGACGCGGCTTCCCGTGCCCGTTCGAATGCCACCCTGCTCGGCGGAAAAGGAGACATTTTTTTTTTCCGGCCGTTTTCGGGAAAAAATTTTCCCGCTCTGAACTCCGATTTTACGCCTTTAATCGATTCGGAGACGGTCGCTTACGCAAGGGAGGCGAAGCCCGGGCCTCTGCCGGGCGTCAGCCTGCCGTATGTAAGCCCGTCCGAAGCATGAGTTCCCACTTTTGGTTATCCAGTTGTCAATTTTAAAATTTCAGTTAATCAGTTGCCTGCTTGGTTAATCATTTGTCGCTCTGACATTTGGTTAACCAGTTGTCGATGTTCGAAATTCAGTTAATGAGTTGCCTCTTTGAAATTTCAGTTAATGAGTTGGCCCTTTGGTTACTCATTTGTCCCTGTGTCTTTTGGTTAACCAGTTGTCGATGTTCGAAATTCAGTTAATGAGTTGCCTCCTTGGTTACTCATTTGTCGCTCTGGCTTTTGGTTAACCAGTTGTCGATGTTCAAAATTACAGTTACTGAGTTGCCTCTTTGAAATTTCAGTTAATGAGTTGGCCCTTTGGTTACTCATTTGTCCCTGTGTCTTTTGGTTATCCAGTTGTCGATGTTCGAAATTCAGTTAATGAGTTGCCTCCTTGGTTAATCATTTGTCGCTCTGACTCTTGGTTAACCAGTTGTCGATGTTCAAAATTTCAGTTAATGAGCTGCTCTTATGTTCTATGATTTCCTACCTTGACAACTCATTAACCAGTGTTTCAAACAATGCACCAGGCCATTTGACGACCCCAACTCGGTTCCACAAGCGGGAAAGCAGCACCCCAAGGCCCGGTAAGGGGGCCGAATACATTCCCATCGTGTATTCCGTCCCAAATGTGAATGACAAGTTTTCAGTTAATCAGTTGCCTGCTTGGTTACTCATTTGTCGCTCTGACATTTGGTTAACCAGTTGTCGATGTTCAAATTTCAGTTAATGAGTAGCCTCTTTGAAATTTCAGTTAATGAGTTGGCCCTTTGGTTACTCATTTGTCCCTGTGTCTTTTGGTTACCCAGTTGTCGATGTTCGAAATTCAGTTAATGAGTTGCCTCCTTGGTTAATCATTTGTCGCTCTGACTCTTGGTTATCCAGTTGTCGATGTTCGAAATTCAGTTAATGAGTTGCCTCCTTGGTTAATCATTTGTCGCTCTGACATTTGGTTAACCAGTTGTCGATGTTCGAAATTCAGTTAATGAGTTGCCTCCTTGGTTAATCATTTGTCGCTCTGGCTTTTGGTTAACCAGTTGTCGATGTTCAAAATTTCAGTTAATGAGTTGCCTCTTTGAAATTTCAGTTAATGAGTTGGCCCTTTGGTTACTCATTTGTCCCTGTGTCTTTTGGTTAGCCAGTTGTCGATGTTCGAAATTCAGTTAATGAGTTGCCTCCTTGGTTAATCATTTGTCGCTCTGGCTTTTGGTTAACCAGTTGTCGATGTTCAAAATTTCAGTTAATGAGCTGCTCTTATGTTCTATGATTTCCGACCTTGACAACTCATTAACCAGTGTTTCAAACAATGCACCAGGCCATTTGACGACCCCAACTCGGTTCCACAAGCGGGAAAGCAGCACCCCAAGGCCCGGTAAGGGGGCCGAATACATTCCCATCGTGAATTCCGTCCCAAATGTGAATGACAAGTTTTCAGTTAATCAGTTGCCTGCTTGGTTAATCATTTGTCGCTCTGACATTTGGTTATCCAGTTGTCGATGTTCAAAATTTCAGTTAATGAGTTGCCTCTTTGAAATTTCAGTTAATGAGTTGGCCCTTTGGTTACTCATTTGTCCCTGTGTCTTTTGGTTACCCAGTTGTCGATGTTCGAAATTCAGTTAATGAGTTGCCTCCTTGGTTAATCATTTGTCGCTCTGGCTTTTGGTTTACCAGTTGTCGATGTTCAAAATTTCAGTTAATGAGTTGCCTCTTTGAAATTTCAGTTACTGAGTTGGCCCTTTGGTTACTCATTTGTCCCTGTGTCTTTTGGTTAACCAGTTGTCGATGTTCGAAATTCAGTTAATGAGTTGCCTCCTTGGTTAATCATTTGTCGCTCTGGCTTTTGGTTAACCAGTTGTCGATGTTCAAAATTTCAGTTAATGAGTTGCCTCTTTGAAATTTCAGTTAATGAGTTGGCCCTTTGGTTACTCATTTGTCCCTGTGTCTTTTGGTTAACCAGTTGTCGATGTTCGAAATTCAGTTAATGAGTTGCCTCCTTGGTTAATCATTTGTCGCTCTGACTCTTGGTTACCCAGTTGTCGATGTTCGAAATTCAGTTAATGAGTTGCCTCCTTGGTTAATCATTTGTCGCTCTGGCTTTTGGTTAACCAGTTGTCGATGTTCAAAATTTCAGTTAATGAGTTGCCTCTTTGAAATTTCAGTTAATGAGTTGGCCCTTTGGTTACTCATTTGTCCCTGTGTCTTTTGGTTAACCAGTTGTCGATGTTCGAAATTCAGTTAATGAGTTGCCTCCTTGGTTATTCATTTGTCGCTCTGGCTTTTGGTTAACCAGTTGTCGATGTTCAAAATTTCAGTTAATGAGCTGCTCTTATGTTCTATGATTTCCGACCTTGACAACTCATTAACCAGTGTTTCAAACAATGCACCAGGCCATTTGACGACCCCAACTCGGTTCCACAAGCGGGAAAGCAGCACCCCAAGGCCCGGTAAGGGGGCCGAATACATTCCCATCGTGAATTCCGTCCCAAATGTGAATGACAAGTTTTCAGTTAATCAGTTGCCTGCTTGGTTACTCATTTGTCGCTCTGACATTTGGTTAACCAGTTGTCGATGTTCAAAATTTCAGTTAATGAGTTGCCTCTTTGAAATTTCAGTTAATGAGTTGGCCCTTTGGTTACTCATTTGTCCCTGTGTCTTTTGGTTACCCAGTTGTCGATGTTCGAAATTCAGTTAATGAGTTGCCTCCTTGGTTAATCATTTGTCGCTCTGGCTTTTGGTTAACCAGTTGTCGATGTTCAAAATTTCAGTTAATGAGTTGCCTCTTTGAAATTTCAGTTACTGAGTTGGCCCTTTGGTTACTCATTTGTCCCTGTGTCTTTTGGTTAACCAGTTGTCGATGTTCGAAATTCAGTTAATGAGTTGCCTCCTTGGTTAATCATTTGTCGCTCTGGCTTTTGGTTAACCAGTTGTCGATGTTCAAAATTTCAGTTAATGAGTTGCCTCTTTGAAATTTCAGTTAATGAGTTGGCCCTTTGGTTACTCATTTGTCCCTGTGTCTTTTGGTTAACCAGTTGTCGATGTTCGAAATTCAGTTACTGAGTTGCCTCCTTGGTTAATCATTTGTCGCTCTGGCTTTTGGTTATCCAGTTGTCGATGTTCGAAATTTCAGTTAATGAGCTGCTCTTATGTTCTATGATTTCCGACCTTGACAACTCATTAACCAGTGTTTCAAACAATGCACCAGGCCATTTGACGACCCCAACTCGGTTCCACAAGCGGGAAAGCAGCACCCCAAGGCCCGGTAAGGGGGCCGAATACATTCCCATCGTGAATTCCGTCCCAAATGTGAATGACAAGTTTTCAGTTAATCAGTTGCCTGCTTGGTTACTCATTTGTCGCTCTGACATTTGGTTAACCAGTTGTCGATGTTCAAAATTTCAGTTAATGAGTTGCCTCTTTGAAATTTCAGTTAATGAGTTGGCCCTTTGGTTACTCATTTGTCCCTGTGTCTTTTGGTTACCCAGTTGTCGATGTTCGAAATTCAGTTAATGAGTTGCCTCCTTGGTTAATCATTTGTCGCCCTGACTCTTGGTTAACCAGTTGTCGATGTTCGAAATTCAGTTAATGAGTTGCCTCCTTGGTTAATCATTTGTCGCTCTGACATTTGGTTAACCAGTTGTCGATGTTCGAAATTCAGTTAATGAGTTGCCTCCTTGGTTAATCATTTGTCGCTCTGGCTTTTGGTTAACCAGTTGTCGATGTTCAAAATTTCAGTTAATGAGTTGCCTCTTTGAAATTTCAGTTAATGAGTTGGCCCTTTGGTGACTCATTTGTCCCTGTGTCTTTTGGTTAACCAGTTGTCGATGTTCGAAATTCAGTTAATGAGTTGCCTCCTTGGTTAATCATTTGTCGCTCTGGCTTTTGGTTAACCAGTTGTCGATGTTCAAAATTTCAGTTAATGAGCTGCTCTTATGTTCTATGATTTCCTACCTTGACAACTCATTAACCAGTGTTTCAAACAATGCACCAGGCCATTTGACGACCCCAACTCGGTTCCACAAGCGGGAAAGCAGCACCCCAAGGCCCGGTAAGGGGGCCGAATACATTCCCATCGTGAATTCCGTCCCAAATGTGAATGACAAGTTTTCAGTTAATCAGTTGCCTGCTTGGTTACTCATTTGTCGCTCTGACATTTGGTTAACCAGTTGTCGATGTTCAAATTTCAGTTAATGAGTAGCCTCTTTGAAATTTCAGTTAATGAGTTGGCCCTTTGGTTACTCATTTGTCCCTGTGTCTTTTGGTTACCCAGTTGTCGATGTTCGAAATTCAGTTCATGAGTTGCCTCCTTGGTTAATCATTTGTCGCTCTGGCTTTTGGTTAACCAGTTGTCGATGTTCAAAATTTCAGTTATTGAGTTGCCTCTTTGAAATTTCAGTTAATGAGTTGGCCCTTTGGTTACTCATTTGTCCCTGTGTCTTTTGGTTACCCAGTTGTCGATGTTCGAAATTCAGTTAATGAGTTGCCTCCTTGGTTAATCATTTGTCGCTCTGGCTTTTGGTTAACCAGTTGTCGATGTTCAAAATTTCAGTTAATGAGTTGCCTCTTTGAAATTTCAGTTACTGAGTTGGCCCTTTGGTTACTCATTTGTCCCTGTGTCTTTTGGTTAACCAGTTGTCGATGTTCGAAATTCAGTTAATGAGTTGCCTCCTTGGTTAATCATTTGTCGCTCTGGCTTTTGGTTAACCAGTTGTCGATGTTCAAAATTTCAGTTAATGAGTTGCCTCTTTGAAATTTCAGTTAATGAGTTGGCCCTTTGGTTACTCATTTGTCCCTGTGTCTTTTGGTTAACCAGTTGTCGATGTTCGAAATTCAGTTACTGAGTTGCCTCCTTGGTTAATCATTTGTCGCTCTGGCTTTTGGTTAACCAGTTGTCGATGTTCGAAATTTCAGTTAATGAGCTGCTCTTATGTTCTATGATTTCCGACCTTGACAACTCATTAACCAGTGTTTCAAACAATGCACCAGGCCATTTGACGACCCCAACTCGGTTCCACAAGCGGGAAAGCAGCACCCCAAGGCCCGGTAAGGGGGCCGAATACATTCCCATCGTGAATTCCGTCCCAAATGTGAATGACAAGTTTTCAGTTAATCAGTTGCCTGCTTGGTTACTCATTTGTCGCTCTGACATTTGGTTACCCAGTTGTCGATGTTCGAAATTCAGTTAATGAGTTGCCTCCTTGGTTAATCATTTGTCGCTCTGACTTTTGGTTAACCAGTTGTCGATGTTCGAAATTCAGTTAATGAGTTGCCTCTTTGAAATTTCAGTTAATGAGTTGGCCCTTTGGTTACTCATTTGTCCCTGTGTCTTTTGGTTACCCAGTTGTCGATGTTCGAAATTCAGTTAATGAGTTGCCTCCTTGGTTAATCATTTGTCGCTCTGACTCTTGGTTAACCAGTTGTCGATGTTCGAAATTCAGTTAATGAGTTGCCTCCTTGGTTAGTCATTTGTCGCTCTGACATTTGGTTAGCCAGTTGTCGATGTTCGAAATTCAGTTAATGAGTTGCCTCCTTGGTTAATCATTTGTCGCTCTGGCTTTTGGTTAACCAGTTGTCGATGTTCAAAATTTCAGTTAATGAGTTGCCTCTTTGAAATTTCAGTTAATGAGTTGGCCCTTTGGTGACTCATTTGTCCCTGTGTCTTTTGGTTAACCAGTTGTCGATGTTCGAAATTCAGTTAATGAGTTGCCTCCTTGGTTATTCATTTGTCGCTCTGGCTTTTGGTTAACCAGTTGTCGATGTTCAAAATTTCAGTTAATGAGCTGCTCTTATGTTCTATGATTTCCGACCTTGACAACTCATTAACCAGTGTTTCAAACAATGCACCAGGCCATTTGACGACCCCAACTCGGTTCCACAAGCGGGAAAGCAGCACCCCAAGGCCCGGTAAGGGGGCCGAATACATTCCCATCGTGAATTCCGTCCCAAATGTGAATGACAAGTTTTCAGTTAATCAGTTGCCTGCTTGGTTACTCATTTGTCGCTCTGACATTTGGTTAACCAGTTGTCGATGTTCAAAATTTCAGTTAATGAGTTGCCTCTTTGAAATTTCAGTTAATGAGTTGGCCCTTTGGTTACTCATTTGTCCCTGTGTCTTTTGGTTACCCAGTTGTCGATGTTCGAAATTCAGTTAATGAGTTGCCTCCTTGGTTAATCATTTGTCGCTCTGGCTTTTGGTTAACCAGTTGTCGATGTTCAAAATTTCAGTTAATGAGTTGCCTCTTTGAAATTTCAGTTACTGAGTTGGCCCTTTGGTTACTCATTTGTCCCTGTGTCTTTTGGTTAACCAGTTGTCGATGTTCGAAATTCAGTTAATGAGTTGCCTCCTTGGTTAATCATTTGTCGCTCTGGCTTTTGGTTAACCAGTTGTCGATGTTCAAAATTTCAGTTAATGAGTTGCCTCTTTGAAATTTCAGTTAATGAGTTGGCCCTTTGGTTACTCATTTGTCCCTGTGTCTTTTGGTTAACCAGTTGTCGATGTTCGAAATTCAGTTACTGAGTTGCCTCCTTGGTTAATCATTTGTCGCTCTGGCTTTTGGTTATCCAGTTGTCGATGTTCGAAATTTCAGTTAATGAGCTGCTCTTATGTTCTATGATTTCCGACCTTGACAACTCATTAACCAGTGTTTCAAACAATGCACCAGGCCATTTGACGACCCCAACTCGGTTCCACAAGCGGGAAAGCAGCACCCCAAGGCCCGGTAAGGGGGCCGAATACATTCCCATCGTGAATTCCGTCCCAAATGTGAATGACAAGTTTTCAGTTAATCAGTTGCCTGCTTGGTTACTCATTTGTCGCTCTGACATTTGGTTAACCAGTTGTCGATGTTCAAAATTTCAGTTAATGAGTTGCCTCTTTGAAATTTCAGTTAATGAGTTGGCCCTTTGGTTACTCATTTGTCCCTGTGTCTTTTGGTTACCCAGTTGTCGATGTTCGAAATTCAGTTAATGAGTTGCCTCCTTGGTTAATCATTTGTCGCCCTGACTCTTGGTTAACCAGTTGTCGATGTTCGAAATTCAGTTAATGAGTTGCCTCCTTGGTTAATCATTTGTCGCTCTGACATTTGGTTAACCAGTTGTCGATGTTCGAAATTCAGTTAATGAGTTGCCTCCTTGGTTAATCATTTGTCGCTCTGGCTTTTGGTTAACCAGTTGTCGATGTTCAAAATTTCAGTTAATGAGTTGCCTCTTTGAAATTTCAGTTAATGAGTTGGCCCTTTGGTGACTCATTTGTCCCTGTGTCTTTTGGTTAACCAGTTGTCGATGTTCGAAATTCAGTTAATGAGTTGCCTCCTTGGTTAATCATTTGTCGCTCTGGCTTTTGGTTAACCAGTTGTCGATGTTCAAAATTTCAGTTAATGAGCTGCTCTTATGTTCTATGATTTCCTACCTTGACAACTCATTAACCAGTGTTTCAAACAATGCACCAGGCCATTTGACGACCCCAACTCGGTTCCACAAGCGGGAAAGCAGCACCCCAAGGCCCGGTAAGGGGGCCGAATACATTCCCATCGTGAATTCCGTCCCAAATGTGAATGACAAGTTTTCAGTTAATCAGTTGCCTGCTTGGTTACTCATTTGTCGCTCTGACATTTGGTTAACCAGTTGTCGATGTTCAAATTTCAGTTAATGAGTAGCCTCTTTGAAATTTCAGTTAATGAGTTGGCCCTTTGGTTACTCATTTGTCCCTGTGTCTTTTGGTTACCCAGTTGTCGATGTTCGAAATTCAGTTAATGAGTTGCCTCCTTGGTTAATCATTTGTCGCTCTGGCTTTTGGTTAACCAGTTGTCGATGTTCAAAATTTCAGTTATTGAGTTGCCTCTTTGAAATTTCAGTTAATGAGTTGGCCCTTTGGTTACTCATTTGTCCCTGTGTCTTTTGGTTACCCAGTTGTCGATGTTCGAAATTCAGTTAATGAGTTGCCTCCTTGGTTAATCATTTGTCGCTCTGGCTTTTGGTTAACCAGTTGTCGATGTTCAAAATTTCAGTTAATGAGTTGCCTCTTTGAAATTTCAGTTACTGAGTTGGCCCTTTGGTTACTCATTTGTCCCTGTGTCTTTTGGTTAACCAGTTGTCGATGTTCGAAATTCAGTTAATGAGTTGCCTCCTTGGTTAATCATTTGTCGCTCTGGCTTTTGGTTAACCAGTTGTCGATGTTCAAAATTTCAGTTAATGAGTTGCCTCTTTGAAATTTCAGTTAATGAGTTGGCCCTTTGGTTACTCATTTGTCCCTGTGTCTTTTGGTTAACCAGTTGTCGATGTTCGAAATTCAGTTACTGAGTTGCCTCCTTGGTTAATCATTTGTCGCTCTGGCTTTTGGTTAACCAGTTGTCGATGTTCGAAATTTCAGTTAATGAGCTGCTCTTATGTTCTATGATTTCCGACCTTGACAACTCATTAACCAGTGTTTCAAACAATGCACCAGGCCATTTGACGACCCCAACTCGGTTCCACAAGCGGGAAAGCAGCACCCCAAGGCCCGGTAAGGGGGCCGAATACATTCCCATCGTGAATTCCGTCCCAAATGTGAATGACAAGTTTTCAGTTAATCAGTTGCCTGCTTGGTTACTCATTTGTCGCTCTGACATTTGGTTACCCAGTTGTCGATGTTCGAAATTCAGTTAATGAGTTGCCTCCTTGGTTAATCATTTGTCGCTCTGACTTTTGGTTAACCAGTTGTCGATGTTCGAAATTCAGTTAATGAGTTGCCTCTTTGAAATTTCAGTTAATGAGTTGGCCCTTTGGTTACTCATTTGTCCCTGTGTCTTTTGGTTACCCAGTTGTCGATGTTCGAAATTCAGTTAATGAGTTGCCTCCTTGGTTAATCATTTGTCGCTCTGACTCTTGGTTAACCAGTTGTCGATGTTCGAAATTCAGTTAATGAGTTGCCTCCTTGGTTAGTCATTTGTCGCTCTGACATTTGGTTAGCCAGTTGTCGATGTTCGAAATTCAGTTAATGAGTTGCCTCCTTGGTTAATCATTTGTCGCTCTGGCTTTTGGTTAACCAGTTGTCGATGTTCAAAATTTCAGTTAATGAGTTGCCTCTTTGAAATTTCAGTTAATGAGTTGGCCCTTTGGTTACTCATTTGTCCCTGTGTCTTTTGGTTAACCAGTTGTCGATGTTCGAAATTCAGTTAATGAGTTGCCTCCTTGGTTAATCATTTGTCGCTCTGGCTTTTGGTTAACCAGTTGTCGATGTTCAAAATTTCAGTTAATGAGCTGCTCTTATGTTCTATGATTTCCGACCTTGACAACTCATTAACCAGTGTTTCAAACAATGCACCAGGCCATTTGACGACCCCAACTCGGTTCCACAAGCGGGAAAGCAGCACCCCAAGGCCCGGTAAGGGGGCCGAATACATTCCCATCGTGAATTCCGTCCCAAATGTGAATGACAAGTTTTCAGTTAATCAGTTGCCTGCTTGGTTAATCATTTGTCGCTCTGACATTTGGTTACCCAGTTGTCGATGTTCAAATTTCAGTTAATGAGTAGCCTCTTTGAAATTTCAGTTAATGAGTTGGCCCTTTGGTTACTCATTTGTCCCTGTGTCTTTTGGTTACCCAGTTGTCGATGTTCGAAATTCAGTTAATGAGTTGCCTCCTTGGTTAATCATTTGTCGCTCTGACTCTTGGTTAACCAGTTGTCGATGTTCGAAATTCAGTTAATGAGTTGCTTCCTTGGTTAATCATTTGTCGCTCTGACATTTGGTTAGCCAGTTGTCGATGTTCGAAATTCAGTTACTGAGTTGCCTCCTTGGTTAATCATTTGTCGCTCTGGCTTTTGGTTAACCAGTTGTCGATGTTCAAAATTTCAGTTAATGAGTTGCCTCTTTGAAATTTCAGTTAATGAGTTGGCCCTTTGGTTACTCATTTGTCCCTGTGTCTTTTGGTTAACCAGTTGTCGATGTTCGAAATTCAGTTTATGAGTTGCCTCCTTGGTTAATCATTTGTCGCTCTGGCTTTTGGTTAACCAGTTGTCGATGTTCAAAATTTCAGTTAATGAGCTGCTCTTATGTTCTATGATTTCCGACCTTGACAACTCATTAACCAGTGTTTCAAACAATGCACCAGGCCATTTGACGACCCCAACTCGGTTCCACAAGCGGGAAAGCAGCACCCCAAGGCCCGGTAAGGGGGCCGAATACATTCCCATCGTGAATTCCGTCCCAAATGTGAATGACAAGTTTTCAGTTAATCAGTTGCCTGCTTGGTTACTCATTTGTCGCTCTGACATTTGGTTAACCAGTTGTCGATGTTCAAATTTCAGTTAATGAGTAGCCTCTTTGAAATTTCAGTTAATGAGTTGGCCCTTTGGTTACTCATTTGTCCCTGTGTCTTTTGGTTACCCAGTTGTCGATGTTCGAAATTCAGTTAATGAGTTGCCTCCTTGGTTAATCATTTGTCGCCCTGACTCTTGGTTAACCAGTTGTCGATGTTCGAAATTCAGTTACTGAGTTGCCTCCTTGGTTAATCATTTGTCGCTCTGACATTTGGTTAACCAGTTGTCGATGTTCGAAATTCAGTTAATGAGTTGCCTCCTTGGTTACTCATTTGTCGCTCTGGCTTTTGGTTAACCAGTTGTCGATGTTCAAAATTACAGTTAATGAGTTGCCTCTTTGAAATTTCAGTTAATGAGTTGGCCCTTTGGTTACTCATTTGTCCCTGTGTCTTTTGGTTAACCAGTTGTCGATGTTCGAAATTCAGTTAATGAGTTGCCACCTTGGTTAATCATTTGTCGCTCTGACTCTTGGTTAACCAGTTGTCGATGTTCAAAATTTCAGTTAATGAGCTGCTCTTATGTTCTATGATTTCCTACCTTGACAACTCATTAACCAGTGTTTCAAACAATGCACCAGGCCATTTGACGACCCCAACTCGGTTCCACAAGCGGGAAAGCAGCACCCCAAGGCCCGGTAAGGGGGCCGAATACATTCCCATCGTGAATTCCGTCCCAAATGTGAATGACAAGTTTTCAGTTAATCAGTTGCCTGCTTGGTTACTCATTTGTCGCTCTGACATTTGGTTAACCAGTTGTCGATGTTCAAATTTCAGTTAATGAGTAGCCTCTTTGAAATTTCAGTTAATGAGTTGGCCCTTTGGTTACTCATTTGTCCCTGTGTCTTTTGGTTAACCAGTTGTCGATGTTCGAAATTCAGTTAATGAGTTGCCTCCTTGGTTAATCATTTGTCGCTCTGACATTTGGTTAACCAGTTGTCGATGTTCGAAATTCAGTTAATGAGTTGCCTCCTTGGTTAATCATTTGTCGCTCTGGCTTTTGGTTAACCAGTTGTCGATGTTCAAAATTTCAGTTAATGAGTTGCCTCTTTGAAATTTCAGTTAATGAGTTGGCCCTTTGGTTACTCATTTGTCCCTGTGTCTTTTGGTTAACCAGTTGTCGATGTTCGAAATTCAGTTACTGAGTTGCCTCCTTGGTTAATCATTTGTCGCTCTGGCTTTTGGTTAACCAGTTGTCGATGTTCAAAATTTCAGTTAATGAGTTGCCTCTTTGAAATTTCAGTTAATGAGTTGGCCCTTTGGTTACTCATTTGTCCCTGTGTCTTTTGGTTACCCAGTTGTCGATGTTCGAAATTCAGTTAATGAGTTGCCTCCTTGGTTAATCATTTGTCGCTCTGACTCTTGGTTAACCAGTTGTCGATGTTCGAAATTCAGTTACTGAGTTGCCTCCTTGGTTAATCATTTGTCGCTCTGGCTTTTGGTTAACCAGTTGTCGATGTTCAAAATTTCAGTTAATGAGTTGCCTCTTTGAAATTTCAGTTAATGAGTTGGCCCTTTGGTTACTCATTTGTCCCTGTGTCTTTTGGTTAACCAGTTGTCGATGTTCGAAATTCAGTTAATGAGTTGCCTCCTTGGTTAATCATTTGTCGCTCTGGCTTTTGGTTAACCAGTTGTCGATGTTCAAAATTTCAGTTAATGAGTTGCCTCTTTGAAATTTCAGTTAATGAGTTGGCCCTTTGGTTACTCATTTGTCCCTGTGTCTTTTGGTTAACCAGTTGTCGATGTTCGAAATTCAGTTACTGAGTTGCCTCCTTGGTTAATCATTTGTCGCTCTGGCTTTTGGTTAACCAGTTGTCGATGTTCAAAATTTCAGTTAATGAGCTGCTCTTATGTTCTATGATTTCCGACCTTGACAACTCATTAACCAGTGTTTCAAACAATGCACCAGGCCATTTGACGACCCCAACTCGGTTCCACAAGCGGGAAAGCAGCACCCCAAGGCCCGGTAAGGGGGCCGAATACATTCCCATCGTGAATTCCGTCCCAAATGTGAATGACAAGTTTTCAGTTAATCAGTTGCCTGCTTGGTTAATCATTTGTCGCTCTGACATTTGGTTACCCAGTTGTCGATGTTCAAATTTCAGTTAATGAGTAGCCTCTTTGAAATTTCAGTTAATGAGTTGGCCCTTTGGTTACTCATTTGTCCCTGTGTCTTTTGGTTACCCAGTTGTCGATGTTCGAAATTCAGTTAATGAGTTGCCTCCTTGGTTAATCATTTGTCGCTCTGACTCTTGGTTAACCAGTTGTCGATGTTCGAAATTCAGTTAATGAGTTGCTTCCTTGGTTAATCATTTGTCGCTCTGACATTTGGTTAGCCAGTTGTCGATGTTCGAAATTCAGTTACTGAGTTGCCTCCTTGGTTAATCATTTGTCGCTCTGGCTTTTGGTTAACCAGTTGTCGATGTTCAAAATTTCAGTTAATGAGTTGCCTCTTTGAAATTTCAGTTAATGAGTTGGCCCTTTGGTTACTCATTTGTCCCTGTGTCTTTTGGTTAACCAGTTGTCGATGTTCGAAATTCAGTTTATGAGTTGCCTCCTTGGTTAATCATTTGTCGCTCTGGCTTTTGGTTAACCAGTTGTCGATGTTCAAAATTTCAGTTAATGAGCTGCTCTTATGTTCTATGATTTCCGACCTTGACAACTCATTAACCAGTGTTTCAAACAATGCACCAGGCCATTTGACGACCCCAACTCGGTTCCACAAGCGGGAAAGCAGCACCCCAAGGCCCGGTAAGGGGGCCGAATACATTCCCATCGTGAATTCCGTCCCAAATGTGAATGACAAGTTTTCAGTTAATCAGTTGCCTGCTTGGTTACTCATTTGTCGCTCTGACATTTGGTTAACCAGTTGTCGATGTTCAAATTTCAGTTAATGAGTAGCCTCTTTGAAATTTCAGTTAATGAGTTGGCCCTTTGGTTACTCATTTGTCCCTGTGTCTTTTGGTTACCCAGTTGTCGATGTTCGAAATTCAGTTAATGAGTTGCCTCCTTGGTTAATCATTTGTCGCCCTGACTCTTGGTTAACCAGTTGTCGATGTTCGAAATTCAGTTACTGAGTTGCCTCCTTGGTTAATCATTTGTCGCTCTGACATTTGGTTAACCAGTTGTCGATGTTCGAAATTCAGTTAATGAGTTGCCTCCTTGGTTACTCATTTGTCGCTCTGGCTTTTGGTTAACCAGTTGTCGATGTTCAAAATTACAGTTAATGAGTTGCCTCTTTGAAATTTCAGTTAATGAGTTGGCCCTTTGGTTACTCATTTGTCCCTGTGTCTTTTGGTTAACCAGTTGTCGATGTTCGAAATTCAGTTAATGAGTTGCCACCTTGGTTAATCATTTGTCGCTCTGACTCTTGGTTAACCAGTTGTCGATGTTCAAAATTTCAGTTAATGAGCTGCTCTTATGTTCTATGATTTCCTACCTTGACAACTCATTAACCAGTGTTTCAAACAATGCACCAGGCCATTTGACGACCCCAACTCGGTTCCACAAGCGGGAAAGCAGCACCCCAAGGCCCGGTAAGGGGGCCGAATACATTCCCATCGTGAATTCCGTCCCAAATGTGAATGACAAGTTTTCAGTTAATCAGTTGCCTGCTTGGTTACTCATTTGTCGCTCTGACATTTGGTTAACCAGTTGTCGATGTTCAAATTTCAGTTAATGAGTAGCCTCTTTGAAATTTCAGTTAATGAGTTGGCCCTTTGGTTACTCATTTGTCCCTGTGTCTTTTGGTTAACCAGTTGTCGATGTTCGAAATTCAGTTAATGAGTTGCCTCCTTGGTTAATCATTTGTCGCTCTGACATTTGGTTAACCAGTTGTCGATGTTCGAAATTCAGTTAATGAGTTGCCTCCTTGGTTAATCATTTGTCGCTCTGGCTTTTGGTTAACCAGTTGTCGATGTTCAAAATTTCAGTTAATGAGTTGCCTCTTTGAAATTTCAGTTAATGAGTTGGCCCTTTGGTTACTCATTTGTCCCTGTGTCTTTTGGTTAACCAGTTGTCGATGTTCGAAATTCAGTTACTGAGTTGCCTCCTTGGTTAATCATTTGTCGCTCTGGCTTTTGGTTAACCAGTTGTCGATGTTCAAAATTTCAGTTAATGAGTTGCCTCTTTGAAATTTCAGTTAATGAGTTGGCCCTTTGGTTACTCATTTGTCCCTGTGTCTTTTGGTTACCCAGTTGTCGATGTTCGAAATTCAGTTAATGAGTTGCCTCCTTGGTTAATCATTTGTCGCTCTGACTCTTGGTTAACCAGTTGTCGATGTTCGAAATTCAGTTACTGAGTTGCCTCCTTGGTTAATCATTTGTCGCTCTGGCTTTTGGTTAACCAGTTGTCGATGTTCAAAATTTCAGTTAATGAGTTGCCTCTTTGAAATTTCAGTTAATGAGTTGGCCCTTTGGTTACTCATTTGTCCCTGTGTCTTTTGGTTAACCAGTTGTCGATGTTCGAAATTCAGTTAATGAGTTGCCTCCTTGGTTAATCATTTGTCGCTCTGGCTTTTGGTTAACCAGTTGTCGATGTTCAAAATTTCAGTTAATGAGTTGCCTCTTTGAAATTTCAGTTAATGAGTTGGCCCTTTGGTTACTCATTTGTCCCTGTGTCTTTTGGTTAACCAGTTGTCGATGTTCGAAATTCAGTTACTGAGTTGCCTCCTTGGTTAATCATTTGTCGCTCTGGCTTTTGGTTAACCAGTTGTCGATGTTCAAAATTTCAGTTAATGAGCTGCTCTTATGTTCTATGATTTCCGACCTTGACAACTCATTAACCAGTGTTTCAAACAATGCACCAGGCCATTTGACGACCCCAACTCGGTTCCACAAGCGGGAAAGCAGCACCCCAAGGCCCGGTAAGGGGGCCGAATACATTCCCATCGTGAATTCCGTCCCAAATGTGAATGACAAGTTTTCAGTTAATCAGTTGCCTGCTTGGTTAATCATTTGTCGCTCTGACATTTGGTTACCCAGTTGTCGATGTTCAAATTTCAGTTAATGAGTAGCCTCTTTGAAATTTCAGTTAATGAGTTGGCCCTTTGGTTACTCATTTGTCCCTGTGTCTTTTGGTTACCCAGTTGTCGATGTTCGAAATTCAGTTAATGAGTTGCCTCCTTGGTTAATCATTTGTCGCTCTGACTCTTGGTTAACCAGTTGTCGATGTTCGAAATTCAGTTAATGAGTTGCTTCCTTGGTTAATCATTTGTCGCTCTGACATTTGGTTAGCCAGTTGTCGATGTTCGAAATTCAGTTACTGAGTTGCCTCCTTGGTTAATCATTTGTCGCTCTGGCTTTTGGTTAACCAGTTGTCGATGTTCAAAATTTCAGTTAATGAGTTGCCTCTTTGAAATTTCAGTTAATGAGTTGGCCCTTTGGTTACTCATTTGTCCCTGTGTCTTTTGGTTAACCAGTTGTCGATGTTCGAAATTCAGTTTATGAGTTGCCTCCTTGGTTAATCATTTGTCGCTCTGGCTTTTGGTTAACCAGTTGTCGATGTTCAAAATTTCAGTTAATGAGCTGCTCTTATGTTCTATGATTTCCGACCTTGACAACTCATTAACCAGTGTTTCAAACAATGCACCAGGCCATTTGACGACCCCAACTCGGTTCCACAAGCGGGAAAGCAGCACCCCAAGGCCCGGTAAGGGGGCCGAATACATTCCCATCGTGAATTCCGTCCCAAATGTGAATGACAAGTTTTCAGTTATTCAGTTGCCTGCTTGGTTACTCATTTGTCGCTCTGACATTTGGTTAACCAGTTGTCGATGTTCAAATTTCAGTTAATGAGTAGCCTCTTTGAAATTTCAGTTAATGAGTTGGCCCTTTGGTTACTCATTTGTCCCTGTGTCTTTTGGTTACCCAGTTGTCGATGTTCGAAATTCAGTTAATGAGTTGCCTCCTTGGTTAATCATTTGTCGCCCTGACTCTTGGTTAACCAGTTGTCGATGTTCGAAATTCAGTTACTGAGTTGCCTCCTTGGTTAATCATTTGTCGCTCTGACATTTGGTTAACCAGTTGTCGATGTTCGAAATTCAGTTAATGAGTTGCCTCCTTGGTTACTCATTTGTCGCTCTGGCTTTTGGTTAACCAGTTGTCGATGTTCAAAATTACAGTTAATGAGTTGCCTCTTTGAAATTTCAGTTAATGAGTTGGCCCTTTGGTTACTCATTTGTCCCTGTGTCTTTTGGTTAACCAGTTGTCGATGTTCGAAATTCAGTTAATGAGTTGCCTCCTTGGTTAATCATTTGTCGCTCTGGCTTTTGGTTAACCAGTTGTCGATGTTCAAAATTTCAGTTAATGAGCTGCTCTTATGTTCTATGATTTCCGACCTTGACAACTCATTAACCAGTGTTTCAAACAATGCACCAGGCCATTTGACGACCCCAACTCGGTTCCACAAGCGGGAAAGCAGCACCCCAAGGCCCGGTAAGGGGGCCGAATACATTCCCATCGTGAATTCCGTCCCAAATGTGAATGACAAGTTTTCAGTTAATCAGTTGCCTGCTTGGTTACTCATTTGTCGCTCTGACATTTGGTTAACCAGTTGTCGATGTTCAAAATTTCAGTTAATGAGTTGCCTCTTTGAAATTTCAGTTAATGAGTTGGCCCTTTGGTTACTCATTTGTCCCTGTGTCTTTTGGTTACCCAGTTGTCGATGTTCGAAATTCAGTTAATGAGTTGCCTCCTTGGTTAATCATTTGTCGCCCTGACTCTTGGTTAACCAGTTGTCGATGTTCGAAATTCAGTTAATGAGTTGCCTCCTTGGTTAATCATTTGTCGCTCTGACATTTGGTTCACCAGTTGTCGATCTTCGAAATTCAGTTAATGAGTTGCCTCCTTGGTTAATCATTTGTCGCTCTGGCTTTTGGTTAACCAGTTGTCGATGTTCAAAATTTCAGTTATTGAGTTGCCTCTTTGAAATTTCAGTTAATGAGTTGGCCCTTTGGTGACTCATTTGTCCCTGTGTCTTTTGGTTAACCAGTTGTCGATGTTCGAAATTCAGTTAATGAGTTGCCTCCTTGGTTAATCATTTGTCGCTCTGGCTTTTGGTTAACCAGTTGTCGATGTTCAAAATTTCAGTTAATGAGCTGCTCTTATGTTCTATGATTTCCTACCTTGACAACTCATTAACCAGTGTTTCAAACAATGCACCAGGCCATTTGACGACCCCAACTCGGTTCCACAAGCGGGAAAGCAGCACCCCAAGGCCCGGTAAGGGGGCCGAATACATTCCCATCGTGAATTCCGTCCCAAATGTGAATGACAAGTTTTCAGTTAATCAGTTGCCTGCTTGGTTACTCATTTGTCGCTCTGACATTTGGTTACCCAGTTGTCGATGTTCAAATTTCAGTTAATGAGTAGCCTCTTTGAAATTTCAGTTAATGAGTTGGCCCTTTGGTTACTCATTTGTCCCTGTGTCTTTTGGTTACCCAGTTGTCGATGTTCGAAATTCAGTTTATGAGTTGCCTCCTTGGTTAATCATTTGTCGCTCTGGCTTTTGGTTAACCAGTTGTCGATGTTCAAAATTTCAGTTAATGAGTTGCCTCTTTGAAATTTCAGTTAATGAGTTGGCCCTTTGGTTACTCATTTGTCCCTGTGTCTTTTGGTTAACCAGTTGTCGATGTTCGAAATTCAGTTAATGAGTTGCCTCCTTGGTTAATCATTTGTCGCTCTGGCTTTTGGTTAACCAGTTGTCGATGTTCAAAATTTCAGTTAATGAGTTGCCTCTTTGAAATTTCAGTTAATGAGTTGGCCCTTTGGTTACTCATTTGTCCCTGTGTCTTTTGGTTAACCAGTTGTCGATGTTCGAAATTCAGTTAATGAGTTGCCTCCTTGGTTAATCATTTGTCGCTCTGACATTTGGTTAACCAGTTGTCGATGTTCGAAATTCAGTTAATGAGTTGCCTCCTTGGTTAATCATTTGTCGCTCTGGCTTTTGGTTAACCAGTTGTCGATGTTCAAAATTTCAGTTAATGAGTTGCCTCTTTGAAATTTCAGTTAATGAGTTGGCCCTTTGGTTACTCATTTGTCCCTGTGTCTTTTGGTTAACCAGTTGTCGATGTTCGAAATTCAGTTACTGAGTTGCCTCCTTGGTTAATCATTTGTCGCTCTGGCTTTTGGTTAACCAGTTGTCGATGTTCAAAATTTCAGTTAATGAGCTGCTCTTATGTTCTATGATTTCCGACCTTGACAACTCATTAACCAGTGTTTCAAACAATGCACCAGGCCATTTGACGACCCCAACTCGGTTCCACAAGCGGGAAAGCAGCACCCCAAGGCCCGGTAAGGGGGCCGAATACATTCCCATCGTGAATTCCGTCCCAAATGTGAATGACAAGTTTTCAGTTAATCAGTTGCCTGCTTGGTTACTCATTTGTCGCTCTGACATTTGGTTAACCAGTTGTCGATGTTCAAATTTCAGTTAATGAGTAGCCTCTTTGAAATTTCAGTTAATGAGTTGGCCCTTTGGTTACTCATTTGTCCCTGTGTCTTTTGGTTACCCAGTTGTCGATGTTCGAAATTCAGTTCATGAGTTGCCTCCTTGGTTAATCATTTGTCGCTCTGGCTTTTGGTTAACCAGTTGTCGATGTTCAAAATTTCAGTTATTGAGTTGCCTCTTTGAAATTTCAGTTAATGAGTTGGCCCTTTGGTTACTCATTTGTCCCTGTGTCTTTTGGTTACCCAGTTGTCGATGTTCGAAATTCAGTTAATGAGTTGCCTCCTTGGTTAATCATTTGTCGCTCTGGCTTTTGGTTAACCAGTTGTCGATGTTCAAAATTTCAGTTAATGAGTTGCCTCTTTGAAATTTCAGTTACTGAGTTGGCCCTTTGGTTACTCATTTGTCCCTGTGTCTTTTGGTTAACCAGTTGTCGATGTTCGAAATTCAGTTAATGAGTTGCCTCCTTGGTTAATCATTTGTCGCTCTGGCTTTTGGTTAACCAGTTGTCGATGTTCAAAATTTCAGTTAATGAGTTGCCTCTTTGAAATTTCAGTTAATGAGTTGGCCCTTTGGTTACTCATTTGTCCCTGTGTCTTTTGGTTAACCAGTTGTCGATGTTCGAAATTCAGTTACTGAGTTGCCTCCTTGGTTAATCATTTGTCGCTCTGGCTTTTGGTTAACCAGTTGTCGATGTTCGAAATTTCAGTTAATGAGCTGCTCTTATGTTCTATGATTTCCGACCTTGACAACTCATTAACCAGTGTTTCAAACAATGCACCAGGCCATTTGACGACCCCAACTCGGTTCCACAAGCGGGAAAGCAGCACCCCAAGGCCCGGTAAGGGGGCCGAATACATTCCCATCGTGAATTCCGTCCCAAATGTGAATGACAAGTTTTCAGTTAATCAGTTGCCTGCTTGGTTACTCATTTGTCGCTCTGACATTTGGTTACCCAGTTGTCGATGTTCGAAATTCAGTTAATGAGTTGCCTCCTTGGTTAATCATTTGTCGCTCTGACTTTTGGTTAACCAGTTGTCGATGTTCGAAATTCAGTTAATGAGTTGCCTCTTTGAAATTTCAGTTAATGAGTTGGCCCTTTGGTTACTCATTTGTCCCTGTGTCTTTTGGTTACCCAGTTGTCGATGTTCGAAATTCAGTTAATGAGTTGCCTCCTTGGTTAATCATTTGTCGCTCTGACTCTTGGTTAACCAGTTGTCGATGTTCGAAATTCAGTTAATGAGTTGCCTCCTTGGTTAGTCATTTGTCGCTCTGACATTTGGTTAGCCAGTTGTCGATGTTCGAAATTCAGTTAATGAGTTGCCTCCTTGGTTAATCATTTGTCGCTCTGGCTTTTGGTTAACCAGTTGTCGATGTTCAAAATTTCAGTTAATGAGTTGCCTCTTTGAAATTTCAGTTAATGAGTTGGCCCTTTGGTGACTCATTTGTCCCTGTGTCTTTTGGTTAACCAGTTGTCGATGTTCGAAATTCAGTTAATGAGTTGGCCCTTTGGTGACTCATTTGTCCCTGTGTCTTTTGGTTAACCAGTTGTCGATGTTCGAAATTCAGTTAATGAGTTGCCTCCTTGGTTAATCATTTGTCGCTCTGGCTTTTGGTTAACCAGTTGTCGATGTTCAAAATTTCAGTTAATGAGTTGCCTCTTTGAAATTTCAGTTACTGAGTTGGCCCTTTGGTTACTCATTTGTCCCTGTGTCTTTTGGTTAACCAGTTGTCGATGTTCGAAATTCAGTTAATGAGTTGCCTCCTTGGTTAATCATTTGTCGCTCTGGCTTTTGGTTAACCAGTTGTCGATGTTCAAAATTTCAGTTAATGAGTTGCCTCTTTGAAATTTCAGTTAATGAGTTGGCCCTTTGGTTACTCATTTGTCCCTGTGTCTTTTGGTTAACCAGTTGTCGATGTTCGAAATTCAGTTACTGAGTTGCCTCCTTGGTTAATCATTTGTCGCTCTGGCTTTTGGTTATCCAGTTGTCGATGTTCGAAATTTCAGTTAATGAGCTGCTCTTATGTTCTATGATTTCCGACCTTGACAACTCATTAACCAGTGTTTCAAACAATGCACCAGGCCATTTGACGACCCCAACTCGGTTCCACAAGCGGGAAAGCAGCACCCCAAGGCCCGGTAAGGGGGCCGAATACATTCCCATCGTGAATTCCGTCCCAAATGTGAATGACAAGTTTTCAGTTAATCAGTTGCCTGCTTGGTTACTCATTTGTCGCTCTGACATTTGGTTAACCAGTTGTCGATGTTCAAAATTTCAGTTAATGAGTTGCCTCTTTGAAATTTCAGTTAATGAGTTGGCCCTTTGGTTACTCATTTGTCCCTGTGTCTTTTGGTTACCCAGTTGTCGATGTTCGAAATTCAGTTAATGAGTTGCCTCCTTGGTTAATCATTTGTCGCCCTGACTCTTGGTTAACCAGTTGTCGATGTTCGAAATTCAGTTAATGAGTTGCCTCCTTGGTTAATCATTTGTCGCTCTGACATTTGGTTAACCAGTTGTCGATGTTCGAAATTCAGTTAATGAGTTGCCTCCTTGGTTAATCATTTGTCGCTCTGGCTTTTGGTTAACCAGTTGTCGATGTTCAAAATTTCAGTTAATGAGTTGCCTCTTTGAAATTTCAGTTAATGAGTTGGCCCTTTGGTGACTCATTTGTCCCTGTGTCTTTTGGTTAACCAGTTGTCGATGTTCGAAATTCAGTTAATGAGTTGCCTCCTTGGTTAATCATTTGTCGCTCTGGCTTTTGGTTAACCAGTTGTCGATGTTCAAAATTTCAGTTAATGAGCTGCTCTTATGTTCTATGATTTCCTACCTTGACAACTCATTAACCAGTGTTTCAAACAATGCACCAGGCCATTTGACGACCCCAACTCGGTTCCACAAGCGGGAAAGCAGCACCCCAAGGCCCGGTAAGGGGGCCGAATACATTCCCATCGTGAATTCCGTCCCAAATGTGAATGACAAGTTTTCAGTTAATCAGTTGCCTGCTTGGTTACTCATTTGTCGCTCTGACATTTGGTTAACCAGTTGTCGATGTTCAAATTTCAGTTAATGAGTAGCCTCTTTGAAATTTCAGTTAATGAGTTGGCCCTTTGGTTACTCATTTGTCCCTGTGTCTTTTGGTTACCCAGTTGTCGATGTTCGAAATTCAGTTAATGAGTTGCCTCCTTGGTTAATCATTTGTCGCTCTGGCTTTTGGTTAACCAGTTGTCGATGTTCAAAATTTCAGTTATTGAGTTGCCTCTTTGAAATTTCAGTTAATGAGTTGGCCCTTTGGTTACTCATTTGTCCCTGTGTCTTTTGGTTACCCAGTTGTCGATGTTCGAAATTCAGTTAATGAGTTGCCTCCTTGGTTAATCATTTGTCGCTCTGGCTTTTGGTTAACCAGTTGTCGATGTTCAAAATTTCAGTTAATGAGTTGCCTCTTTGAAATTTCAGTTACTGAGTTGGCCCTTTGGTTACTCATTTGTCCCTGTGTCTTTTGGTTAACCAGTTGTCGATGTTCGAAATTCAGTTAATGAGTTGCCTCCTTGGTTAATCATTTGTCGCTCTGGCTTTTGGTTAACCAGTTGTCGATGTTCAAAATTTCAGTTAATGAGTTGCCTCTTTGAAATTTCAGTTAATGAGTTGGCCCTTTGGTTACTCATTTGTCCCTGTGTCTTTTGGTTAACCAGTTGTCGATGTTCGAAATTCAGTTACTGAGTTGCCTCCTTGGTTACTCATTTGTCGCTCTGGCTTTTGGTTAACCAGTTGTCGATGTTCGAAATTTCAGTTAATGAGCTGCTCTTATGTTCTATGATTTCCGACCTTGACAACTCATTAACCAGTGTTTCAAACAATGCACCAGGCCATTTGACGACCCCAACTCGGTTCCACAAGCGGGAAAGCAGCACCCCAAGGCCCGGTAAGGGGGCCGAATACATTCCCATCGTGAATTCCGTCCCAAATGTGAATGACAAGTTTTCAGTTAATCAGTTGCCTGCTTGGTTACTCATTTGTCGCTCTGACATTTGGTTACCCAGTTGTCGATGTTCGAAATTCAGTTAATGAGTTGCCTCCTTGGTTAATCATTTGTCGCTCTGACTTTTGGTTAACCAGTTGTCGATGTTCGAAATTCAGTTAATGAGTTGCCTCTTTGAAATTTCAGTTAATGAGTTGGCCCTTTGGTTACTCATTTGTCCCTGTGTCTTTTGGTTACCCAGTTGTCGATGTTCGAAATTCAGTTAATGAGTTGCCTCCTTGGTTAATCATTTGTCGCTCTGACTCTTGGTTAACCAGTTGTCGATGTTCGAAATTCAGTTAATGAGTTGCCTCCTTGGTTAGTCATTTGTCGCTCTGACATTTGGTTAGCCAGTTGTCGATGTTCGAAATTCAGTTAATGAGTTGCCTCCTTGGTTAATCATTTGTCGCTCTGGCTTTTGGTTAACCAGTTGTCGATGTTCAAAATTTCAGTTAATGAGTTGCCTCTTTGAAATTTCAGTTAATGAGTTGGCCCTTTGGTTACTCATTTGTCCCTGTGTCTTTTGGTTAACCAGTTGTCGATGTTCGAAATTCAGTTAATGAGTTGCCTCCTTGGTTAATCATTTGTCGCTCTGGCTTTTGGTTAACCAGTTGTCGATGTTCAAAATTTCAGTTAATGAGCTGCTCTTATGTTCTATGATTTCCGACCTTGACAACTCATTAACCAGTGTTTCAAACAATGCACCAGGCCATTTGACGACCCCAACTCGGTTCCACAAGCGGGAAAGCAGCACCCCAAGGCCCGGTAAGGGGGCCGAATACATTCCCATCGTGAATTCCGTCCCAAATGTGAATGACAAGTTTTCAGTTAATCAGTTGCCTGCTTGGTTAATCATTTGTCGCTCTGACATTTGGTTACCCAGTTGTCGATGTTCAAATTTCAGTTAATGAGTAGCCTCTTTGAAATTTCAGTTAATGAGTTGGCCCTTTGGTTACTCATTTGTCCCTGTGTCTTTTGGTTACCCAGTTGTCGATGTTCGAAATTCAGTTAATGAGTTGCCTCCTTGGTTAATCATTTGTCGCTCTGACTCTTGGTTAACCAGTTGTCGATGTTCGAAATTCAGTTAATGAGTTGCTTCCTTGGTTAATCATTTGTCGCTCTGACATTTGGTTAGCCAGTTGTCGATGTTCGAAATTCAGTTACTGAGTTGCCTCCTTGGTTAATCATTTGTCGCTCTGGCTTTTGGTTAACCAGTTGTCGATGTTCAAAATTTCAGTTAATGAGTTGCCTCTTTGAAATTTCAGTTAATGAGTTGGCCCTTTGGTTACTCATTTGTCCCTGTGTCTTTTGGTTAACCAGTTGTCGATGTTCGAAATTCAGTTAATGAGTTGCCTCCTTGGTTAATCATTTGTCGCTCTGGCTTTTGGTTAACCAGTTGTCGATGTTCAAAATTTCAGTTAATGAGCTGCTCTTATGTTCTATGATTTCCGACCTTGACAACTCATTAACCAGTGTTTCAAACAATGCACCAGGCCATTTGACGACCCCAACTCGGTTCCACAAGCGGGAAAGCAGCACCCCAAGGCCCGGTAAGGGGGCCGAATACATTCCCATCGTGAATTCCGTCCCAAATGTGAATGACAAGTTTTCAGTTAATCAGTTGCCTGCTTGGTTACTCATTTGTCGCTCTGACATTTGGTTAACCAGTTGTCGATGTTCAAATTTCAGTTAATGAGTAGCCTCTTTGAAATTTCAGTTAATGAGTTGGCCCTTTGGTTACTCATTTGTCCCTGTGTCTTTTGGTTACCCAGTTGTCGATGTTCGAAATTCAGTTAATGAGTTGCCTCCTTGGTTAATCATTTGTCGCCCTGACTCTTGGTTAACCAGTTGTCGATGTTCGAAATTCAGTTACTGAGTTGCCTCCTTGGTTAATCATTTGTCGCTCTGACATTTGGTTAACCAGTTGTCGATGTTCGAAATTCAGTTAATGAGTTGCCTCCTTGGTTAATCATTTGTCGCTCTGGCTTTTGGTTAACCAGTTGTCGATGTTCAAAATTACAGTTAATGAGTTGCCTCTTTGAAATTTCAGTTAATGAGTTGGCCCTTTGGTTACTCATTTGTCCCTGTGTCTTTTGGTTAACCAGTTGTCGATGTTCGAAATTCAGTTAATGAGTTGCCTCCTTGGTTAATCATTTGTCGCTCTGGCTTTTGGTTAACCAGTTGTCGATGTTCAAAATTTCAGTTAATGAGCTGCTCTTATGTTCTATGATTTCCGACCTTGACAACTCATTAACCAGTGTTTCAAACAATGCACCAGGCCATTTGACGACCCCAACTCGGTTCCACAAGCGGGAAAGCAGCACCCCAAGGCCCGGTAAGGGGGCCGAATACATTCCCATCGTGAATTCCGTCCCAAATGTGAATGACAAGTTTTCAGTTAATCAGTTGCCTGCTTGGTTACTCATTTGTCGCTCTGACATTTGGTTAACCAGTTGTCGATGTTCAAAATTTCAGTTATTGAGTTGCCTCTTTGAAATTTCAGTTAATGAGTTGGCCCTTTGGTTACTCATTTGTCCCTGTGTCTTTTGGTTACCCAGTTGTCGATGTTCGAAATTCAGTTAATGAGTTGCCTCCTTGGTTAATCATTTGTCGCCCTGACTCTTGGTTAACCAGTTGTCGATGTTCGAAATTCAGTTAATGAGTTGCCTCCTTGGTTAATCATTTGTCGCTCTGACATTTGGTTAACCAGTTGTCGATCTTCGAAATTCAGTTAATGAGTTGCCTCCTTGGTTAATCATTTGTCGCTCTGGCTTTTGGTTAACCAGTTGTCGATGTTCAAAATTTCAGTTAATGAGTTGCCTCTTTGAAATTTCAGTTAATGAGTTGGCCCTTTGGTGACTCATTTGTCCCTGTGTCTTTTGGTTAACCAGTTGTCGATGTTCGAAATTCAGTTAATGAGTTGCCTCCTTGGTTAATCATTTGTCGCTCTGGCTTTTGGTTAACCAGTTGTCGATGTTCAAAATTTCAGTTAATGAGCTGCTCTTATGTTCTATGATTTCCTACCTTGACAACTCATTAACCAGTGTTTCAAACAATGCACCAGGCCATTTGACGACCCCAACTCGGTTCCACAAGCGGGAAAGCAGCACCCCAAGGCCCGGTAAGGGGGCCGAATACATTCCCATCGTGAATTCCGTCCCAAATGTGAATGACAAGTTTTCAGTTAATCAGTTGCCTGCTTGGTTACTCATTTGTCGCTCTGACATTTGGTTAACCAGTTGTCGATGTTCAAATTTCAGTTAATGAGTAGCCTCTTTGAAATTTCAGTTAATGAGTTGGCCCTTTGGTTACTCATTTGTCCCTGTGTCTTTTGGTTACCCAGTTGTCGATGTTCGAAATTCAGTTAATGAGTTGCCTCCTTGGTTAATCATTTGTCGCTCTGGCTTTTGGTTAACCAGTTGTCGATGTTCAAAATTTCAGTTATTGAGTTGCCTCTTTGAAATTTCAGTTAATGAGTTGGCCCTTTGGTTACTCATTTGTCCCTGTGTCTTTTGGTTACCCAGTTGTCGATGTTCGAAATTCAGTTAATGAGTTGCCTCCTTGGTTAATCATTTGTCGCTCTGGCTTTTGGTTAACCAGTTGTCGATGTTCAAAATTTCAGTTAATGAGTTGCCTCTTTGAAATTTCAGTTACTGAGTTGGCCCTTTGGTTACTCATTTGTCCCTGTGTCTTTTGGTTAACCAGTTGTCGATGTTCGAAATTCAGTTAATGAGTTGCCTCCTTGGTTAATCATTTGTCGCTCTGGCTTTTGGTTAACCAGTTGTCGATGTTCAAAATTTCAGTTAATGAGTTGCCTCTTTGAAATTTCAGTTAATGAGTTGGCCCTTTGGTTACTCATTTGTCCCTGTGTCTTTTGGTTAACCAGTTGTCGATGTTCGAAATTCAGTTACTGAGTTGCCTCCTTGGTTAATCATTTGTCGCTCTGGCTTTTGGTTAACCAGTTGTCGATGTTCGAAATTTCAGTTAATGAGCTGCTCTTATGTTCTATGATTTCCGACCTTGACAACTCATTAACCAGTGTTTCAAACAATGCACCAGGCCATTTGACGACCCCAACTCGGTTCCACAAGCGGGAAAGCAGCACCCCAAGGCCCGGTAAGGGGGCCGAATACATTCCCATCGTGAATTCCGTCCCAAATGTGAATGACAAGTTTTCAGTTAATCAGTTGCCTGCTTGGTTACTCATTTGTCGCTCTGACATTTGGTTACCCAGTTGTCGATGTTCGAAATTCAGTTAATGAGTTGCCTCCTTGGTTAATCATTTGTCGCTCTGACTTTTGGTTAACCAGTTGTCGATGTTCGAAATTCAGTTAATGAGTTGCCTCTTTGAAATTTCAGTTAATGAGTTGGCCCTTTGGTTACTCATTTGTCCCTGTGTCTTTTGGTTACCCAGTTGTCGATGTTCGAAATTCAGTTAATGAGTTGCCTCCTTGGTTAATCATTTGTCGCTCTGACTCTTGGTTAACCAGTTGTCGATGTTCGAAATTCAGTTAATGAGTTGCCTCCTTGGTTAGTCATTTGTCGCTCTGACATTTGGTTAGCCAGTTGTCGATGTTCGAAATTCAGTTAATGAGTTGCCTCCTTGGTTAATCATTTGTCGCTCTGGCTTTTGGTTAACCAGTTGTCGATGTTCAAAATTTCAGTTAATGAGTTGCCTCTTTGAAATTTCAGTTAATGAGTTGGCCCTTTGGTGACTCATTTGTCCCTGTGTCTTTTGGTTAACCAGTTGTCGATGTTCGAAATTCAGTTAATGAGTTGCCTCCTTGGTTATTCATTTGTCGCTCTGGCTTTTGGTTAACCAGTTGTCGATGTTCAAAATTTCAGTTAATGAGCTGCTCTTATGTTCTATGATTTCCGACCTTGACAACTCATTAACCAGTGTTTCAAACAATGCACCAGGCCATTTGACGACCCCAACTCGGTTCCACAAGCGGGAAAGCAGCACCCCAAGGCCCGGTAAGGGGGCCGAATACATTCCCATCGTGAATTCCGTCCCAAATGTGAATGACAAGTTTTCAGTTAATCAGTTGCCTGCTTGGTTACTCATTTGTCGCTCTGACATTTGGTTAACCAGTTGTCGATGTTCAAAATTTCAGTTAATGAGTTGCCTCTTTGAAATTTCAGTTAATGAGTTGGCCCTTTGGTTACTCATTTGTCCCTGTGTCTTTTGGTTACCCAGTTGTCGATGTTCGAAATTCAGTTAATGAGTTGCCTCCTTGGTTAATCATTTGTCGCTCTGGCTTTTGGTTAACCAGTTGTCGATGTTCAAAATTTCAGTTAATGAGTTGCCTCTTTGAAATTTCAGTTACTGAGTTGGCCCTTTGGTTACTCATTTGTCCCTGTGTCTTTTGGTTAACCAGTTGTCGATGTTCGAAATTCAGTTAATGAGTTGCCTCCTTGGTTAATCATTTGTCGCTCTGGCTTTTGGTTAACCAGTTGTCGATGTTCAAAATTTCAGTTAATGAGTTGCCTCTTTGAAATTTCAGTTAATGAGTTGGCCCTTTGGTTACTCATTTGTCCCTGTGTCTTTTGGTTAACCAGTTGTCGATGTTCGAAATTCAGTTACTGAGTTGCCTCCTTGGTTAATCATTTGTCGCTCTGGCTTTTGGTTATCCAGTTGTCGATGTTCGAAATTTCAGTTAATGAGCTGCTCTTATGTTCTATGATTTCCGACCTTGACAACTCATTAACCAGTGTTTCAAACAATGCACCAGGCCATTTGACGACCCCAACTCGGTTCCACAAGCGGGAAAGCAGCACCCCAAGGCCCGGTAAGGGGGCCGAATACATTCCCATCGTGAATTCCGTCCCAAATGTGAATGACAAGTTTTCAGTTAATCAGTTGCCTGCTTGGTTACTCATTTGTCGCTCTGACATTTGGTTAACCAGTTGTCGATGTTCAAAATTTCAGTTAATGAGTTGCCTCTTTGAAATTTCAGTTAATGAGTTGGCCCTTTGGTTACTCATTTGTCCCTGTGTCTTTTGGTTACCCAGTTGTCGATGTTCGAAATTCAGTTAATGAGTTGCCTCCTTGGTTAATCATTTGTCGCCCTGACTCTTGGTTAACCAGTTGTCGATGTTCGAAATTCAGTTAATGAGTTGCCTCCTTGGTTAATCATTTGTCGCTCTGACATTTGGTTAACCAGTTGTCGATGTTCGAAATTCAGTTAATGAGTTGCCTCCTTGGTTAATCATTTGTCGCTCTGGCTTTTGGTTAACCAGTTGTCGATGTTCAAAATTTCAGTTAATGAGTTGCCTCTTTGAAATTTCAGTTAATGAGTTGGCCCTTTGGTGACTCATTTGTCCCTGTGTCTTTTGGTTAACCAGTTGTCGATGTTCGAAATTCAGTTAATGAGTTGCCTCCTTGGTTAATCATTTGTCGCTCTGGCTTTTGGTTAACCAGTTGTCGATGTTCAAAATTTCAGTTAATGAGCTGCTCTTATGTTCTATGATTTCCTACCTTGACAACTCATTAACCAGTGTTTCAAACAATGCACCAGGCCATTTGACGACCCCAACTCGGTTCCACAAGCGGGAAAGCAGCACCCCAAGGCCCGGTAAGGGGGCCGAATACATTCCCATCGTGAATTCCGTCCCAAATGTGAATGACAAGTTTTCAGTTAATCAGTTGCCTGCTTGGTTACTCATTTGTCGCTCTGACATTTGGTTAACCAGTTGTCGATGTTCAAATTTCAGTTAATGAGTAGCCTCTTTGAAATTTCAGTTAATGAGTTGGCCCTTTGGTTACTCATTTGTCCCTGTGTCTTTTGGTTACCCAGTTGTCGATGTTCGAAATTCAGTTAATGAGTTGCCTCCTTGGTTAATCATTTGTCGCTCTGGCTTTTGGTTAACCAGTTGTCGATGTTCAAAATTTCAGTTATTGAGTTGCCTCTTTGAAATTTCAGTTAATGAGTTGGCCCTTTGGTTACTCATTTGTCCCTGTGTCTTTTGGTTACCCAGTTGTCGATGTTCGAAATTCAGTTAATGAGTTGCCTCCTTGGTTAATCATTTGTCGCTCTGGCTTTTGGTTAACCAGTTGTCGATGTTCAAAATTTCAGTTAATGAGTTGCCTCTTTGAAATTTCAGTTACTGAGTTGGCCCTTTGGTTACTCATTTGTCCCTGTGTCTTTTGGTTAACCAGTTGTCGATGTTCGAAATTCAGTTAATGAGTTGCCTCCTTGGTTAATCATTTGTCGCTCTGGCTTTTGGTTAACCAGTTGTCGATGTTCAAAATTTCAGTTAATGAGTTGCCTCTTTGAAATTTCAGTTAATGAGTTGGCCCTTTGGTTACTCATTTGTCCCTGTGTCTTTTGGTTAACCAGTTGTCGATGTTCGAAATTCAGTTACTGAGTTGCCTCCTTGGTTAATCATTTGTCGCTCTGGCTTTTGGTTAACCAGTTGTCGATGTTCGAAATTTCAGTTAATGAGCTGCTCTTATGTTCTATGATTTCCGACCTTGACAACTCATTAACCAGTGTTTCAAACAATGCACCAGGCCATTTGACGACCCCAACTCGGTTCCACAAGCGGGAAAGCAGCACCCCAAGGCCCGGTAAGGGGGCCGAATACATTCCCATCGTGAATTCCGTCCCAAATGTGAATGACAAGTTTTCAGTTAATCAGTTGCCTGCTTGGTTACTCATTTGTCGCTCTGACATTTGGTTACCCAGTTGTCGATGTTCGAAATTCAGTTAATGAGTTGCCTCCTTGGTTAATCATTTGTCGCTCTGACTTTTGGTTAACCAGTTGTCGATGTTCGAAATTCAGTTAATGAGTTGCCTCTTTGAAATTTCAGTTAATGAGTTGGCCCTTTGGTTACTCATTTGTCCCTGTGTCTTTTGGTTACCCAGTTGTCGATGTTCGAAATTCAGTTAATGAGTTGCCTCCTTGGTTAATCATTTGTCGCTCTGACTCTTGGTTAACCAGTTGTCGATGTTCGAAATTCAGTTAATGAGTTGCCTCCTTGGTTAGTCATTTGTCGCTCTGACATTTGGTTAGCCAGTTGTCGATGTTCGAAATTCAGTTAATGAGTTGCCTCCTTGGTTAATCATTTGTCGCTCTGGCTTTTGGTTAACCAGTTGTCGATGTTCAAAATTTCAGTTAATGAGTTGCCTCTTTGAAATTTCAGTTAATGAGTTGGCCCTTTGGTTACTCATTTGTCCCTGTGTCTTTTGGTTAACCAGTTGTCGATGTTCGAAATTCAGTTAATGAGTTGCCTCCTTGGTTAATCATTTGTCGCTCTGGCTTTTGGTTAACCAGTTGTCGATGTTCAAAATTTCAGTTAATGAGCTGCTCTTATGTTCTATGATTTCCGACCTTGACAACTCATTAACCAGTGTTTCAAACAATGCACCAGGCCATTTGACGACCCCAACTCGGTTCCACAAGCGGGAAAGCAGCACCCCAAGGCCCGGTAAGGGGGCCGAATACATTCCCATCGTGAATTCCGTCCCAAATGTGAATGACAAGTTTTCAGTTAATCAGTTGCCTGCTTGGTTAATCATTTGTCGCTCTGACATTTGGTTACCCAGTTGTCGATGTTCAAATTTCAGTTAATGAGTAGCCTCTTTGAAATTTCAGTTACTGAGTTGGCCCTTTGGTTACTCATTTGTCCCTGTGTCTTTTGGTTACCCAGTTGTCGATGTTCGAAATTCAGTTAATGAGTTGCCTCCTTGGTTAATCATTTGTCGCTCTGACTCTTGGTTAACCAGTTGTCGATGTTCGAAATTCAGTTAATGAGTTGCTTCCTTGGTTAATCATTTGTCGCTCTGACATTTGGTTAGCCAGTTGTCGATGTTCGAAATTCAGTTACTGAGTTGCCTCCTTGGTTAATCATTTGTCGCTCTGGCTTTTGGTTAACCAGTTGTCGATGTTCAAAATTTCAGTTAATGAGTTGCCTCTTTGAAATTTCAGTTAATGAGTTGGCCCTTTGGTTACTCATTTGTCCCTGTGTCTTTTGGTTAACCAGTTGTCGATGTTCGAAATTCAGTTTATGAGTTGCCTCCTTGGTTAATCATTTGTCGCTCTGGCTTTTGGTTAACCAGTTGTCGATGTTCAAAATTTCAGTTAATGAGCTGCTCTTATGTTCTATGATTTCCGACCTTGACAACTCATTAACCAGTGTTTCAAACAATGCACCAGGCCATTTGACGACCCCAACTCGGTTCCACAAGCGGGAAAGCAGCACCCCAAGGCCCGGTAAGGGGGCCGAATACATTCCCATCGTGAATTCCGTCCCAAATGTGAATGACAAGTTTTCAGTTAATCAGTTGCCTGCTTGGTTACTCATTTGTCGCTCTGACATTTGGTTAACCAGTTGTCGATGTTCAAATTTCAGTTAATGAGTAGCCTCTTTGAAATTTCAGTTAATGAGTTGGCCCTTTGGTTACTCATTTGTCCCTGTGTCTTTTGGTTACCCAGTTGTCGATGTTCGAAATTCAGTTAATGAGTTGCCTCCTTGGTTAATCATTTGTCGCCCTGACTCTTGGTTAACCAGTTGTCGATGTTCGAAATTCAGTTACTGAGTTGCCTCCTTGGTTAATCATTTGTCGCTCTGACATTTGGTTAACCAGTTGTCGATGTTCGAAATTCAGTTAATGAGTTGCCTCCTTGGTTAATCATTTGTCGCTCTGGCTTTTGGTTAACCAGTTGTCGATGTTCAAAATTACAGTTAATGAGTTGCCTCTTTGAAATTTCAGTTAATGAGTTGGCCCTTTGGTGACTCATTTGTCCCTGTGTCTTTTGGTTAACCAGTTGTCGATGTTCGAAATTCAGTTAATGAGTTGCCTCCTTGGTTAATCATTTGTCGCTCTGGCTTTTGGTTAACCAGTTGTCGATGTTCAAAATTTCAGTTAATGAGCTGCTCTTATGTTCTATGATTTCCGACCTTGACAACTCATTAACCAGTGTTTCAAACAATGCACCAGGCCATTTGACGACCCCAACTCGGTTCCACAAGCGGGAAAGCAGCACCCCAAGGCCCGGTAAGGGGGCCGAATACATTCCCATCGTGAATTCCGTCCCAAATGTGAATGACAAGTTTTCAGTTAATCAGTTGCCTGCTTGGTTACTCATTTGTCGCTCTGACATTTGGTTAACCAGTTGTCGATGTTCAAAATTTCAGTTATTGAGTTGCCTCTTTGAAATTTCAGTTAATGAGTTGGCCCTTTGGTTACTCATTTGTCCCTGTGTCTTTTGGTTACCCAGTTGTCGATGTTCGAAATTCAGTTAATGAGTTGCCTCCTTGGTTAATCATTTGTCGCCCTGACTCTTGGTTAACCAGTTGTCGATGTTCGAAATTCAGTTAATGAGTTGCCTCCTTGGTTAATCATTTGTCGCTCTGACATTTGGTTCACCAGTTGTCGATCTTCGAAATTCAGTTAATGAGTTGCCTCCTTGGTTAATCATTTGTCGCTCTGGCTTTTGGTTAGCCAGTTGTCGATGTTCAAAATTTCAGTTATTGAGTTGCCTCTTTGAAATTTCAGTTAATGAGTTGGCCCTTTGGTGACTCATTTGTCCCTGTGTCTTTTGGTTAACCAGTTGTCGATGTTCGAAATTCAGTTAATGAGTTGCCTCCTTGGTTAATCATTTGTCGCTCTGGCTTTTGGTTAACCAGTTGTCGATGTTCAAAATTTCAGTTATTGAGTTGCCTCTTTGAAATTTCAGTTAATGAGTTGGCCCTTTGGTGACTCATTTGTCCCTGTGTCTTTTGGTTAACCAGTTGTCGATGTTCGAAATTCAGTTAATGAGTTGCCTCCTTGGTTAATCATTTGTCGCTCTGGCTTTTGGTTAACCAGTTGTCGATGTTCAAAATTTCAGTTAATGAGCTGCTCTTATGTTCTATGATTTCCGACCTTGACAACTCATTAACCAGTGTTTCAAACAATGCACCAGGCCATTTGACGACCCCAACTCGGTTCCACAAGCGGGAAAGCAGCACCCCAAGGCCCGGTAAGGGGGCCGAATACATTCCCATCGTGAATTCCGTCCCAAATGTGAAAGACAAGTTTTCAGTTAATCAGTTGCCTGCTTGGTTACTCATTTGTCGCTCTGACATTTGGTTAACCAGTTGTCGATGTTCAAATTTCAGTTAATGAGTAGCCTCTTTGAAATTTCAGTTAATGAGTTGGCCCTTTGGTTACTCATTTGTCCCTGTGTCTTTTGGTTACCCAGTTGTCGATGTTCGAAATTCAGTTTATGAGTTGCCTCCTTGGTTAATCATTTGTCGCTCTGGCTTTTGGTTAACCAGTTGTCGATGTTCAAAATTTCAGTTAATGAGTTGCCTCTTTGAAATTTCAGTTAATGAGTTGGCCCTTTGGTTACTCATTTGTCCCTGTGTCTTTTGGTTAACCAGTTGTCGATGTTCGAAATTCAGTTAATGAGTTGCCTCCTTGGTTAATCATTTGTCGCTCTGGCTTTTGGTTATCCAGTTGTCGATGTTCAAAATTTCAGTTAATGAGTTGCCTCTTTGAAATTTCAGTTAATGAGTTGGCCCTTTGGTTACTCATTTGTCCCTGTGTCTTTTGGTTAACCAGTTGTCGATGTTCGAAATTCAGTTAATGAGTTGCCTCCTTGGTTAATCATTTGTCGCTCTGGCTTTTGGTTATCCAGTTGTCGATGTTCAAAATTTCAGTTAATGAGTTGCCTCTTTGAAATTTCAGTTAATGAGTTGGCCCTTTGGTTACTCATTTGTCCCTGTGTCTTTTGGTTAACCAGTTGTCGATGTTCGAAATTCAGTTAATGAGTTGCCTCCTTGGTTAATCATTTGTCGCTCTGGCTTTTGGTTACCCAGTTGTCGATGTTCAAAATTTCAGTTAATGAGTTGCCTCTTTGAAATTTCAGTTAATGAGTTGGCCCTTTGGTTACTCATTTGTCCCTGTGTCTTTTGGTTAACCAGTTGTCGATGTTCGAAATTCAGTTAATGAGTTGCCTCCTTGGTTAATCATTTGTCGCTCTGGCTTTTGGTTACCCAGTTGTCGATGTTCAAAATTTCAGTTAATGAGTTGCCTCTTTGAAATTTCAGTTAATGAGTTGGCCCTTTGGTTACTCATTTGTCCCTGTGTCTTTTGGTTAACCAGTTGTCGATGTTCGAAATTCAGTTAATGAGTTGCCTCCTTGGTTAATCATTTGTCGCCCTGACTCTTGGTTAACCAGTTGTCGATGTTCGAAATTCAGTTATTGAGTTGCCTCCTTGGTTACTCATTTGTCGCTCTGACATTTGGTTAACCAGTTGTCGATGTTCGAAATTCAGTTAATGAGTTGCCTCCTTGGTTAATCATTTGTCGCTCTGGCTTTTGGTTAACCAGTTGTCGATGTTCGAAATTTCAGTTAATGAGCTGCTCTTATGTTCTATGATTTCCGACCTTGACAACTCATTAACCAGTGTTTCAAACAATGCACCAGGCCATTTGACGACCCCAACTCGGTTCCACAAGCGGGAAAGCAGCACCCCCAAGCCCCGGTAAGGCGGCCGAATACATTCCCATCCTGAATTCCGTCCCAAATGTGAATGACAAGTTTTCAGTTAATCATTTGCCACCTTGGTTCATCATTTGCCACTCTGACTTTTGGTTTCCCAGTTGTCAGTTTTCACATTTCAGTTACTGAGTTGACTTTGTCTTTCTCACTCTGTGTATCTCTATCTTCTCTCTGTCTCTCTCAGTGTATGCGAGTGTCTGTGTGTGTTCCACTGCCGCCCGGCCAACCGGGTCCAAAGGCCCGCCACGTTACACACGAAAAACCCCGGTCTCGCTTCGGAGCGACGGGCACCCGGCTTCTCGGTGTCGGACCGACTCCGTTCAGAAACCGCTGGATGCCCCTTGCCCCTGGCTTGCTCTGGCAGCCGGCGCGTGCAGGCCGCCCCCTGCCCCGCCGTCTCAGTGGTCGGAAAGCGGTCTCCAGCCAACGGCTGTACCTCGGCCGCGGAAAGAGGCAGCTACACAAGCGAGGCACTGCTCTGTGCGGCCCCGCCACCCCGTTCAGCTGCCGTTGTCCCCGACCGGATCGGACTTTCCTTCCCGAAGTTATCCCCGATAAGCTGCCGCTGACCGACGGCCCGTCAGCCGCTGCGGGACGGCGACACTTTCCCGAACTTGCCGGGGTCCAGGCCGATAATATAGTGTGCGCCAGCGCCGGGGCTTTCCAACGAGCCATCCCCGAACGAAATCGGACACGGGAGTCGGGAGCGACAGGCG
This sequence comes from Somniosus microcephalus, assembly GCF_052327205.1. Taxonomy (NCBI): domain Eukaryota; kingdom Metazoa; phylum Chordata; class Chondrichthyes; order Squaliformes; family Somniosidae; genus Somniosus; species Somniosus microcephalus. Next base: position 9,304,000 of record NW_028225184.1, read on the forward strand.
TTCGACTGGTGCCGGGCAACCGGGTCCAAACGCCCGCCTTGTTAAACACACGTACACCCCAGGCTCGATTCGGAGCGACGGGCACCCGGCTTCCCGGTGTCGGACCGACTCCGTTCAGATACCGTTGGATGCCCCTTGCCCCTGGCTTGCTCTGGCAGCCGGCGCGTGCAGGCCGCCCCCCGCCCCGCCGTCTCAGTGGTCGGAAAGTGGTCTCCAGCCAACGGCTGTACCTCGGCCGGGGAAAGGGGCAGCTACACAAGCCAGGCACTGGTCTGTGCGGGCCCGCCACCCCGTTCGGCTGCCGTTGATCCGGACCGGATCGGACTTTCCCTCCCGAAGTTATGCCCGATAAGCTGCCGCTCACCGGCGGCCCGTCAGCCGCTGCGGGATGGCGACACTTTGCCGAACTTGCCGGGGTCCAGGCCGATAATATAGTGTGCGCCAGCGCCGGGGCTTTCCAACGAGCCCTCCCTGACCGAAATCGGACACGGGAGTCCAGAGCGATAGGCGTTCGACTGCCGGCCGGCCAAACACAGGCAATCCCCCGCCGTTGCGGACCCGCTCCAGGACAACCGGGTCCAAACGCCCGCCTCGTTACACGCACGAAAACACCGGGCTCGATTCGGAGCGACGGGCACCCGGCTTCCCGGTGTCGGACCGACTCCGTTCCGGTACCCTTGGATGCCCCTTGCCCCTGGCTTGCTAGGACAGCCGGCGCGTCAAGGTGGGCCCCCGCGGCTCCGGCTCAGCAGTCGGAAAGCGGTCTCCAGCCAACGGCTGTACCTCGGCCGGGGAAAGGGGCAGCTACACAAGCCCGCTACTGGTCTGTGCGGCCCCGCCACCCCGTTCAGTGGCAGTTGACCCCGACCGGATCGGACTTTCCTTCCCGAAGTTATCCCCGATAAGCTGCCGCTGACCGACGGGGCGGCAGCCGGTACGGGTCGCCGACACTTTCCCGAACTTGCCGGGATCCAGTCCGATAATATAGTGTGCGCCAGCGCCGGGGCTTTCCAATGAGCCCTCCCTGACCGAAATCGGACACGGGAGTCCGGAGCCAAAGGCGTTCGACTGCCGGCCGGCCAAACTCAGGCAACCTCCCGCCGTTGCGGACCCGCTCCCGGACAACCGGGTCCAAACGCCCGCCCTGTTACACGCACGAAAACACCGGGCTCGATTCGGAGCGACGGGCACCCGGCTTCCCGGTGTCGGACCGACTCCGTTCCGGTACCACTGGATGCCCCTTGCCCCTGGCTTGCTAGGACAGCCGGCGCGTCAAGGTGGGCCCCCGCGGCTCCGGCTCAGCAGTCGGAAAGCGGTCTCCAGCCAACGGCTGTACCTCGGCCGGGCCAAGCGGCAGCTGCACAAGTCCGCTACTGGTCTGTGCGGCCCCCCCACCCCGTTCAGTAGCAGTTCACCCCAACCGGATCGGACTTTCCGTCCCGAAGTTATCCCCGATAAGCTGCCGCTGACCGACGGGGCGGCAGCCGCTACGGGACTGCGACACTTTCCCGAACTTGCCGGGGTCCAGGCCGATAATATAGTGTGCGCCAGCGCCGGGGCTTTCCAACGAGCCCTCCCTGACCGAAATCGGACACGGGAGTCCGGAGCCAAAGGCGTTCGACTGCCGGCCGGCCAAACACAGGCAACCTCCCGCCGTTGCGGACCCGCTCCCGGACAACCGGGTCCAAACGCCCGCCCTGTTACACGCACGAAAACACCGGGCTCGATTCGGAGCGACGGGCACCCGGCTTCCCGGTGTCGGACCGACTCCGTTCCGGTACCACTGGATGCCCCTTGCCCCTGGCTTGCTAGTACAGCCGGCGCGTCAAGGTGGGCCCCCGCGGCTCCGGCTCAGCAGTCGGAAAGCGGTCTCCAGCCAACGGCCGTACCTCGGCCGGGCCAAGCGGCAGCTGCACAAGCCCGCTACTGGTCTGTGCGGCCCCCCCACCCCGTTCAGTCGCAGTTCACCCCAACCGGATCGGACTTTCCGTCCCGAAGTTATCCCCGATAAGCTGCCGCTGACCGACGGGGCGGCAGCCGCTACGGGACTGCGACACTTTCCCGAACTTGCCGGGGTCCAGGCCGATAATATAGTGTGCGCCAGCGCCGGGGCTTTCCAACGAGCCCTCCCTGACCGAAATCGGACACGGGAGTCCGGAGCGAAAGGCGTTCGACTGCCGGCCGGCCAAACCCAGGCAATCTCCCGCCGTTGCGGACCCGCTCCCGGACAACCGGGTCCAAACGCCCGCCCTGTTACACGCACGAAAACCCCGGGCTCGATTCGGAGCGACGGGCACCCGACTTCCCGGTGTCGGACCGACTCCCTTCTGGTACCACTGGATGCCCCTTGCCCCTGGCTTGCTCGGACAGCCGGCGCGTCAAGGTGGGTCCCCGCGGCACCGGCTCAGCAGTCGGAAAGCGGTCTCCAGCCAACGGCTGTACCTCGGCCGGGCCAAGAGGCAGCTACACAAGCCCGCTACTGGTCTGTGCGGCCCCGCCACCCCGTTCAGTCGCAGTTCACCCCGACCGGATCGGACTTTCCGTCCCGAAGTTATCCGCGATAAGCTGCCGCTGACCGACGGGGCGGCCGCCGGAACGGGACTGCGACACTTTCCCGAACTTGCCGGGGCCCAGGCCGATAATATAGTGTGCGCCAGCGTCGGGGCTTTCCAACCAGCCCTCCCTGACCGAAATCGGACACGGGAGTCCGGAGCCAAAGGCGTTCGACTGCCGGCCGGCCAAACCCAGGCAATCTCCCGCCGTTGGGGACCCGCTCCCGGACAACCGGGTCCAAACGCCCGCCCTGTTACACGCACGAAAACACCGGGCTCGATTCGGAGCGACGGGCACCCGACTTCCCGGTGTCGGACCGACTCCCTTCTGGTACCTATGGATGCCCCTTGCCCCTGGCTTGCTCGGACAGCCGGCGCGTCAAGGTGGGTCCCCGCGGCACCGGCTCAGCAGTCGGAAAGCGGTCTCCA
>NW_028225184.1:9319480-9354480 GCF_052327205.1 Somniosus microcephalus
TGGCCACGGGTCGCTCATTCACTTTCAGCCCGGGCCTTGCCAATTTGGTTAATCAGTTAGCCATGCACCAGACTCGGCCTCGCCTTTTTCATTTATGGTTAATGATGTGCCCAGGCTGGGACTTAGTCTCTCCAGCAGCCAAAACTTTTCACTGGTTAATGAGGTGCCCAGCCCGGCACTTAGTCTCTCTCCCCAGCAAGCTTACTTGGTCGGCCGACATTTGGATCCATTTTCGGGGCTTAATCGGGTCGAATACGGTCCCTTACGCAAGGGGAGCCGAAGCCCCGGCCTCTGCCAGGCGTCAGGCTGCCGTTTTTTAAGCCCGACCAAAAACCCGAAAATTGGTTAAAAATGGAAATAAATTTCCACCCAAAAAGGGTTAAAAGTCGGTTGGACGGCAGCCCTGGTCGGTCTCTGCAGACCTGGAGGCCCTAGACAGTAATCTGGAAAACAGACAAAGTCTCGAGAAACCACCTCCTACCATTCTCCAGGTACCCCGCCAATCCCCCCTGCCAGAAATGACAAGTGTCAAATCAGCGGGACGGATTTGACTTTTGTGACCGACCGCTGGAACTTTTTTCGGCTACAGGCAGTCAAATTTTTCTCCTTCCGGACTTCCAGTACAACTTTGAACGGCCATATCTCCGCACTCCCGCGTCGGAGCCAAGCCGTTTTTACACCGTTAGACGCGGCTTCCCGTGCCCGTTCGAATGCCGCCCTGCTCGGCGGAAAAGGAGAATTTTTTTATTTTTCGGCCGATTTCGGGAAAAAAAATTCCCGCTCTGAACTCGGATTTTTCGGCTTTAATCGTTTCGTATACGGTCCCTTACGCAAGGGAGCCGAAGCCCCGGCCTCTGCCGGGCGTCAGGCTGCCGTTTTTAAGCCCGACCAAAAACCCGAAAATTGGTTAAAAATGGAAATAAATTTCCACCCAAAAAGGGTTAAAAGTCGGTTGGACGGCAGCCCGGGTCGGTCTCTGCAGACCTGGAGGCCCTAGACAGTAATCTGGAAAACAGATAAAGTCTCGAAAAACCACCTCCTACCATTCTCCAGGTACCCCGCCAATCCCCCCTGCCAGAAATGACAAGTGTCAAATCAGCGGGACGGATTTGACTTTTGTGACCGACCGCTGGAACTTTTTTCGGCTACAGGCAGTCAAATTTTTCTCCTTCCGGACTTCCAGTACAACTTTGAACGGCCATATCTCCGCACTCCCGCGTCGGAGCCAAGCCGTTTTTACACCGTTAGACGCGGCTTCCCGTGCCCGTTCGAATGCCACCCTGCTCGGCGGAAAAGGAGACATTTTTTTTTTTCCGGCCGTTTTCGGGAAAAAATTTTCCCGCTCTGAACTCCGATTTTACGCCTTTAATCGATTCGGAGACGGTCGCTTACGCAAGGGAGGCGAAGCCCGGGCCTCTGCCGGGCGTCAGCCTGCCGTATGTAAGCCCGTCCGAAGCATGAGTTCCCACTTTTGGTTATCCAGTTGTCAATTTTAAAATTTCAGTTAATCAGTTGCCTGCTTGGTTAATCATTTGTCGCTCTGACATTTGGTTAACCAGTTGTCGATGTTCGAAATTCAGTTAATGAGTTGCCTCTTTGAAATTTCAGTTAATGAGTTGGCCCTTTGGTTACTCATTTGTCCCTGTGTCTTTTGGTTAACCAGTTGTCGATGTTCGAAATTCAGTTAATGAGTTGCCTCCTTGGTTACTCATTTGTCGCTCTGGCTTTTGGTTAACCAGTTGTCGATGTTCAAAATTACAGTTAATGAGTTGCCTCTTTGAAATTTCAGTTAATGAGTTGGCCCTTTGGTTACTCATTTGTCCCTGTGTCTTTTGGTTAACCAGTTGTCGATGTTCGAAATTCAGTTAATGAGTTGCCTCCTTGGTTAATCATTTGTCGCTCTGACTCTTGGTTAACCAGTTGTCGATGTTCAAAATTTCAGTTAATGAGCTGCTCTTATGTTCTATGATTTCCTACCTTGACAACTCATTAACCAGTGTTTCAAACAATGCACCAGGCCATTTGACGACCCCAACTCGGTTCCACAAGCGGGAAAGCAGCACCCCAAGGCCCGGTAAGGGGGCCGAATACATTCCCATCGTGAATTCCGTCCCAAATGTGAATGACAAGTTTTCAGTTAATCAGTTGCCTGCTTGGTTACTCATTTGTCGCTCTGACATTTGGTTAACCAGTTGTCGATGTTCAAATTTCAGTTAATGAGTAGCCTCTTTGAAATTTCAGTTAATGAGTTGGCCCTTTGGTTACTCATTTGTCCCTGTGTCTTTTGGTTACCCAGTTGTCGATGTTCGAAATTCAGTTAATGAGTTGCCTCCTTGGTTAATCATTTGTCGCCCTGACTCTTGGTTACCCAGTTGTCGATGTTCGAAATTCAGTTACTGAGTTGCCTCCTTGGTTAATCATTTGTCGCTCTGACATTTGGTTAACCAGTTGTCGATGTTCGAAATTCAGTTAATGAGTTGCCTCCTTGGTTAATCATTTGTCGCTCTGGCTTTTGGTTAACCAGTTGTCGATGTTCAAAATTACAGTTAATGAGTTGCCTCTTTGAAATTTCAGTTAATGAGTTGGCCCTTTGGTTACTCATTTGTCCCTGTGTCTTTTGGTTAACCAGTTGTCGATGTTCGAAATTCAGTTAATGAGTTGCCTCCTTGGTTAATCATTTGTCGCTCTGGCTTTTGGTTAACCAGTTGTCGATGTTCAAAATTTCAGTTAATGAGCTGCTCTTATGTTCTATGATTTCCGACCTTGACAACTCATTAACCAGTGTTTCAAACAATGCACCAGGCCATTTGACGACCCCAACTCGGTTCCACAAGCGGGAAAGCAGCACCCCAAGGCCCGGTAAGGGGGCCGAATACATTCCCATCGTGAATTCCGTCCCAAATGTGAATGACAAGTTTTCAGTTAATCAGTTGCCTGCTTGGTTACTCATTTGTCGCTCTGACATTTGGTTAACCAGTTGTCGATGTTCAAAATTTCAGTTAATGAGTTGCCTCTTTGAAATTTCAGTTAATGAGTTGGCCCTTTGGTTACTCATTTGTCCCTGTGTCTTTTGGTTACCCAGTTGTCGATGTTCGAAATTCAGTTAATGAGTTGCCTCCTTGGTTAATCATTTGTCGCCCTGACTCTTGGTTAACCAGTTGTCGATGTTCGAAATTCAGTTAATGAGTTGCCTCCTTGGTTAATCATTTGTCGCTCTGACATTTGGTTAACCAGTTGTCGATGTTCGAAATTCAGTTAATGAGTTGCCTCCTTGGTTAATCATTTGTCGCTCTGGCTTTTGGTTAACCAGTTGTCGATGTTCAAAATTTCAGTTATTGAGTTGCCTCTTTGAAATTTCAGTTAATGAGTTGGCCCTTTGGTGACTCATTTGTCCCTGTGTCTTTTGGTTAACCAGTTGTCGATGTTCGAAATTCAGTTAATGAGTTGCCTCCTTGGTTAATCATTTGTCGCTCTGGCTTTTGGTTAACCAGTTGTCGATGTTCAAAATTTCAGTTAATGAGCTGCTCTTATGTTCTATGATTTCCTACCTTGACAACTCATTAACCAGTGTTTCAAACAATGCACCAGGCCATTTGACGACCCCAACTCGGTTCCACAAGCGGGAAAGCAGCACCCCAAGGCCCGGTAAGGGGGCCGAATACATTCCCATCGTGAATTCCGTCCCAAATGTGAATGACAAGTTTTCAGTTAATCAGTTGCCTGCTTGGTTACTCATTTGTCGCTCTGACATTTGGTTACCCAGTTGTCGATGTTCAAATTTCAGTTAATGAGTAGCCTCTTTGAAATTTCAGTTAATGAGTTGGCCCTTTGGTTACTCATTTGTCCCTGTGTCTTTTGGTTACCCAGTTGTCGATGTTCGAAATTCAGTTAATGAGTTGCCTCCTTGGTTAATCATTTGTCGCTCTGGCTTTTGGTTAACCAGTTGTCGATGTTCAAAATTTCAGTTATTGAGTTGCCTCTTTGAAATTTCAGTTAATGAGTTGGCCCTTTGGTGACTCATTTGTCCCTGTGTCTTTTGGTTAACCAGTTGTCGATGTTCGAAATTCAGTTAATGAGTTGCCTCCTTGGTTAATCATTTGTCGCTCTGGCTTTTGGTTAACCAGTTGTCGATGTTCAAAATTTCAGTTAATGAGCTGCTCTTATGTTCTATGATTTCCTACCTTGACAACTCATTAACCAGTGTTTCAAACAATGCACCAGGCCATTTGACGACCCCAACTCGGTTCCACAAGCGGGAAAGCAGCACCCCAAGGCCCGGTAAGGGGGCCGAATACATTCCCATCGTGAATTCCGTCCCAAATGTGAAAGACAAGTTTTCAGTTAATCAGTTGCCTGCTTGGTTACTCATTTGTCGCTCTGACATTTGGTTAACCAGTTGTCGATGTTCAAATTTCAGTTAATGAGTAGCCTCTTTGAAATTTCAGTTAATGAGTTGGCCCTTTGGTTACTCATTTGTCCCTGTGTCTTTTGGTTACCCAGTTGTCGATGTTCGAAATTCAGTTTATGAGTTGCCTCCTTGGTTAATCATTTGTCGCTCTGGCTTTTGGTTAACCAGTTGTCGATGTTCAAAATTTCAGTTAATGAGTTGCCTCTTTGAAATTTCAGTTAATGAGTTGGCCCTTTGGTTACTCATTTGTCCCTGTGTCTTTTGGTTAACCAGTTGTCGATGTTCGAAATTCAGTTAATGAGTTGCCTCCTTGGTTAATCATTTGTCGCTCTGGCTTTTGGTTAACCAGTTGTCGATGTTCAAAATTTCAGTTAATGAGCTGCTCTTATGTTCTATGATTTCCTACCTTGACAACTCATTAACCAGTGTTTCAAACAATGCACCAGGCCATTTGACGACCCCAACTCGGTTCCACAAGCGGGAAAGCAGCACCCCAAGGCCCGGTAAGGGGGCCGAATACATTCCCATCGTGAATTCCGTCCCAAATGTGAAAGACAAGTTTTCAGTTAATCAGTTGCCTGCTTGGTTACTCATTTGTCGCTCTGACATTTGGTTAACCAGTTGTCGATGTTCAAATTTCAGTTAATGAGTAGCCTCTTTGAAATTTCAGTTAATGAGTTGGCCCTTTGGTTACTCATTTGTCCCTGTGTCTTTTGGTTACCCAGTTGTCGATGTTCGAAATTCAGTTTATGAGTTGCCTCCTTGGTTAATCATTTGTCGCTCTGGCTTTTGGTTAACCAGTTGTCGATGTTCAAAATTTCAGTTAATGAGTTGCCTCTTTGAAATTTCAGTTAATGAGTTGGCCCTTTGGTTACTCATTTGTCCCTGTGTCTTTTGGTTAACCAGTTGTCGATGTTCGAAATTCAGTTAATGAGTTGCCTCCTTGGTTAATCATTTGTCGCTCTGGCTTTTGGTTATCCAGTTGTCGATGTTCAAAATTTCAGTTAATGAGTTGCCTCTTTGAAATTTCAGTTAATGAGTTGGCCCTTTGGTTACTCATTTGTCCCTGTGTCTTTTGGTTAACCAGTTGTCGATGTTCGAAATTCAGTTAATGAGTTGCCTCCTTGGTTAATCATTTGTCGCTCTGACATTTGGTTAACCAGTTGTCGATGTTCGAAATTCAGTTAATGAGTTGCCTCCTTGGTTAATCATTTGTCGCTCTGGCTTTTGGTTATCCAGTTGTCGATGTTCAAAATTTCAGTTAATGAGTTGCCTCTTTGAAATTTCAGTTAATGAGTTGGCCCTTTGGTTACTCATTTGTCCCTGTGTCTTTTGGTTAACCAGTTGTCGATGTTCGAAATTCAGTTACTGAGTTGCCTCCTTGGTTAATCATTTGTCGCTCTGGCTTTTGGTTAACCAGTTGTCGATGTTCAAAATTCAGTTAATGAGTTGCCTCCTTGGTTAATCATTTGTCGCTCTGACATTTGGTTAACCAGTTGTCGATGTTCGAAATTCAGTTAATGAGTTGCCTCCTTGGTTAATCATTTGTCGCTCTGGCTTTTGGTTATCCAGTTGTCGATGTTCGAAATTCAGTTAATGAGTTGCCTCCTTGGTTAATCATTTGTCGCTCTGGCTTTTGGTTAACCAGTTGTCGATGTTCGAAATTTCAGTTAATGAGTTGCCTCCTTGGTTAATCATTTGTCGCTCTGACATTTGGTTAACCAGTTGTCGATGTTCGAAATTCAGTTAATGAGTTGCCTCCTTGGTTAATCATTTGTCGCTCTGGCTTTTGGTTATCCAGTTGTCGATGTTCGAAATTCAGTTAATGAGTTGCCTCCTTGGTTAATCATTTGTCGCTCTGGCTTTTGGTTAACCAGTTGTCGATGTTCAAAATTTCAGTTAATGAGCTGCTCTTATGTTCTATGATTTCCGACCTTGACAACTCATTAACCAGTGTTTCAAACAATGCACCAGGCCATTTGACGACCCCAACTCGGTTCCACAAGCGGGAAAGCAGCACCCCAAGGCCCGGTAAGGGGGCCGAATACATTCCCATCGTGAATTCCGTCCCAAATGTGAATGACAAGTTTTCAGTTAATCAGTTGCCTGCTTGGTTACTCATTTGTCGCTCTGACATTTGGTTAACCAGTTGTCGATGTTCAAATTTCAGTTAATGAGTAGCCTCTTTGAAATTTCAGTTAATGAGTTGGCCCTTTGGTTACTCATTTGTCCCTGTGTCTTTTGGTTACCCAGTTGTCGATGTTCGAAATTCAGTTAATGAGTTGCCTCCTTGGTTAATCATTTGTCGCCCTGACTCTTGGTTACCCAGTTGTCGATGTTCGAAATTCAGTTACTGAGTTGCCTCCTTGGTTAATCATTTGTCGCTCTGACATTTGGTTAACCAGTTGTCGATGTTCGAAATTCAGTTAATGAGTTGCCTCCTTGGTTAATCATTTGTCGCTCTGGCTTTTGGTTAACCAGTTGTCGATGTTCAAAATTACAGTTAATGAGTTGCCTCTTTGAAATTTCAGTTAATGAGTTGGCCCTTTGGTTACTCATTTGTCCCTGTGTCTTTTGGTTAACCAGTTGTCGATGTTCGAAATTCAGTTAATGAGTTGCCTCCTTGGTTAATCATTTGTCGCTCTGGCTTTTGGTTAACCAGTTGTCGATGTTCAAAATTTCAGTTAATGAGCTGCTCTTATGTTCTATGATTTCCGACCTTGACAACTCATTAACCAGTGTTTCAAACAATGCACCAGGCCATTTGACGACCCCAACTCGGTTCCACAAGCGGGAAAGCAGCACCCCAAGGCCCGGTAAGGGGGCCGAATACATTCCCATCGTGAATTCCGTCCCAAATGTGAATGACAAGTTTTCAGTTAATCAGTTGCCTGCTTGGTTACTCATTTGTCGCTCTGACATTTGGTTAACCAGTTGTCGATGTTCAAAATTTCAGTTAATGAGTTGCCTCTTTGAAATTTCAGTTAATGAGTTGGCCCTTTGGTTACTCATTTGTCCCTGTGTCTTTTGGTTACCCAGTTGTCGATGTTCGAAATTCAGTTAATGAGTTGCCTCCTTGGTTAATCATTTGTCGCCCTGACTCTTGGTTAACCAGTTGTCGATGTTCGAAATTCAGTTAATGAGTTGCCTCCTTGGTTAATCATTTGTCGCTCTGACATTTGGTTAACCAGTTGTCGATGTTCGAAATTCAGTTAATGAGTTGCCTCCTTGGTTAATCATTTGTCGCTCTGGCTTTTGGTTAACCAGTTGTCGATGTTCAAAATTTCAGTTATTGAGTTGCCTCTTTGAAATTTCAGTTAATGAGTTGGCCCTTTGGTTACTCATTTGTCCCTGTGTCTTTTGGTTACCCAGTTGTCGATGTTCGAAATTCAGTTAATGAGTTGCCTCCTTGGTTAATCATTTGTCGCCCTGACTCTTGGTTAACCAGTTGTCGATGTTCGAAATTCAGTTAATGAGTTGCCTCCTTGGTTAATCATTTGTCGCTCTGGCTTTTGGTTAACCAGTTGTCGATGTTCAAAATTTCAGTTAATGAGCTGCTCTTATGTTCTATGATTTCCGACCTTGACAACTCATTAACCAGTGTTTCAAACAATGCACCAGGCCATTTGACGACCCCAACTCGGTTCCACAAGCGGGAAAGCAGCACCCCAAGGCCCGGTAAGGGGGCCGAATACATTCCCATCCTGAATTCCGTCCCAAATGTGAATGACAAGTTTTCAGTTAATCAGTTGCCTGCTTGGTTACTCATTTGTCGCTCTGACATTTGGTTAACCAGTTGTCGATGTTCAAAATTTCAGTTAATGAGTTGCCTCTTTGAAATTTCAGTTAATGAGTTGGCCCTTTGGTTACTCATTTGTCCCTGTGTCTTTTGGTTACCCAGTTGTCGATGTTCGAAATTCAGTTAATGAGTTGCCTCCTTGGTTAATCATTTGTCGCCCTGACTCTTGGTTAACCAGTTGTCGATGTTCGAAATTCAGTTAATGAGTTGCCTCCTTGGTTAATCATTTGTCGCTCTGGCTTTTGGTTAACCAGTTGTCGATGTTCAAAATTACAGTTAATGAGTTGCCTCTTTGAAATTTCAGTTAATGAGTTGGCCCTTTGGTTACTCATTTGTCCCTGTGTCTTTTGGTTAACCAGTTGTCGATGTTCGAAATTCAGTTAATGAGTTGCCTCCTTGGTTAATCATTTGTCGCTCTGACTCTTGGTTAACCAGTTGTCGATGTTCAAAATTTCAGTTAATGAGTTGCCTCTTTGAAATTTCAGTTAATGAGTTGGCCCTTTGGTTACTCATTTGTCCCTGTGTCTTTTGGTTAACCAGTTGTCGATGTTCGAAATTCAGTTAATGAGTTGCCTCCTTGGTTAATCATTTGTCGCTCTGGCTTTTGGTTAACCAGTTGTCGATGTTCAAAATTTCAGTTAATGAGTTGCCTCTTTGAAATTTCAGTTAATGAGTTGGCCCTTTGGTTACTCATTTGTCCCTGTGTCTTTTGGTTAACCAGTTGTCGATGTTCGAAATTCAGTTAATGAGTTGCCTCCTTGGTTAATCATTTGTCGCTCTGGCTTTTGGTTAACCAGTTGTCGATGTTCAAAATTTCAGTTAATGAGCTGCTCTTATGTTCTATGATTTCCGACCTTGACAACTCATTAACCAGTGTTTCAAACAATGCACCAGGCCATTTGACGACCCCAACTCGGTTCCACAAGCGGGAAAGCAGCACCCCAAGGCCCGGTAAGGGGGCCGAATACATTCCCATCGTGAATTCCGTCCCAAATGTGAATGACAAGTTTTCAGTTAATCAGTTGCCTGCTTGGTTACTCATTTGTCGCTCTGACATTTGGTTAACCAGTTGTCGATGTTCAAATTTCAGTTAATGAGTAGCCTCTTTGAAATTTCAGTTAATGAGTTGGCCCTTTGGTTACTCATTTGTCCCTGTGTCTTTTGGTTACCCAGTTGTCGATGTTCGAAATTCAGTTAATGAGTTGCCTCCTTGGTTAATCATTTGTCGCCCTGACTCTTGGTTAACCAGTTGTCGATGTTCGAAATTCAGTTACTGAGTTGCCTCCTTGGTTAATCATTTGTCGCTCTGACATTTGGTTAACCAGTTGTCGATGTTCGAAATTCAGTTAATGAGTTGCCTCCTTGGTTAATCATTTGTCGCTCTGGCTTTTGGTTAACCAGTTGTCGATGTTCAAAATTACAGTTAATGAGTTGCCTCTTTGAAATTTCAGTTAATGAGTTGGCCCTTTGGTTACTCATTTGTCCCTGTGTCTTTTGGTTACCCAGTTGTCGATGTTCGAAATTCAGTTAATGAGTTGCCTCCTTGGTTAATCATTTGTCGCCCTGACTCTTGGTTAACCAGTTGTCGATGTTCGAAATTCAGTTAATGAGTTGCCTCCTTGGTTAATCATTTGTCGCTCTGGCTTTTGGTTAACCAGTTGTCGATGTTCAAAATTTCAGTTAATGAGCTGCTCTTATGTTCTATGATTTCCGACCTTGACAACTCATTAACCAGTGTTTCAAACAATGCACCAGGCCATTTGACGACCCCAACTCGGTTCCACAAGCGGGAAAGCAGCACCCCAAGGCCCGGTAAGGGGGCCGAATACATTCCCATCCTGAATTCCGTCCCAAATGTGAATGACAAGTTTTCAGTTAATCAGTTGCCTGCTTGGTTACTCATTTGTCGCTCTGACATTTGGTTAACCAGTTGTCGATGTTCAAAATTTCAGTTAATGAGTTGCCTCTTTGAAATTTCAGTTAATGAGTTGGCCCTTTGGTTACTCATTTGTCCCTGTGTCTTTTGGTTACCCAGTTGTCGATGTTCGAAATTCAGTTAATGAGTTGCCTCCTTGGTTAATCATTTGTCGCCCTGACTCTTGGTTAACCAGTTGTCGATGTTCGAAATTCAGTTAATGAGTTGCCTCCTTGGTTAATCATTTGTCGCTCTGGCTTTTGGTTAACCAGTTGTCGATGTTCAAAATTACAGTTAATGAGTTGCCTCTTTGAAATTTCAGTTAATGAGTTGGCCCTTTGGTTACTCATTTGTCCCTGTGTCTTTTGGTTAACCAGTTGTCGATGTTCGAAATTCAGTTAATGAGTTGCCTCCTTGGTTAATCATTTGTCGCTCTGACTCTTGGTTAACCAGTTGTCGATGTTCAAAATTTCAGTTAATGAGTTGCCTCTTTGAAATTTCAGTTAATGAGTTGGCCCTTTGGTTACTCATTTGTCCCTGTGTCTTTTGGTTAACCAGTTGTCGATGTTCGAAATTCAGTTAATGAGTTGCCTCCTTGGTTAATCATTTGTCGCTCTGGCTTTTGGTTAACCAGTTGTCGATGTTCAAAATTTCAGTTAATGAGTTGCCTCTTTGAAATTTCAGTTAATGAGTTGGCCCTTTGGTTACTCATTTGTCCCTGTGTCTTTTGGTTAACCAGTTGTCGATGTTCGAAATTCAGTTAATGAGTTGCCTCCTTGGTTAATCATTTGTCGCTCTGGCTTTTGGTTAACCAGTTGTCGATGTTCAAAATTTCAGTTAATGAGCTGCTCTTATGTTCTATGATTTCCGACCTTGACAACTCATTAACCAGTGTTTCAAACAATGCACCAGGCCATTTGACGACCCCAACTCGGTTCCACAAGCGGGAAAGCAGCACCCCAAGGCCCGGTAAGGGGGCCGAATACATTCCCATCGTGAATTCCGTCCCAAATGTGAATGACAAGTTTTCAGTTAATCAGTTGCCTGCTTGGTTACTCATTTGTCGCTCTGACATTTGGTTAACCAGTTGTCGATGTTCAAATTTCAGTTAATGAGTAGCCTCTTTGAAATTTCAGTTAATGAGTTGGCCCTTTGGTTACTCATTTGTCCCTGTGTCTTTTGGTTACCCAGTTGTCGATGTTCGAAATTCAGTTAATGAGTTGCCTCCTTGGTTAATCATTTGTCGCCCTGACTCTTGGTTAACCAGTTGTCGATGTTCGAAATTCAGTTACTGAGTTGCCTCCTTGGTTAATCATTTGTCGCTCTGACATTTGGTTAACCAGTTGTCGATGTTCGAAATTCAGTTAATGAGTTGCCTCCTTGGTTAATCATTTGTCGCTCTGGCTTTTGGTTAACCAGTTGTCGATGTTCAAAATTACAGTTAATGAGTTGCCTCTTTGAAATTTCAGTTAATGAGTTGGCCCTTTGGTTACTCATTTGTCCCTGTGTCTTTTGGTTACCCAGTTGTCGATGTTCGAAATTCAGTTAATGAGTTGCCTCCTTGGTTAATCATTTGTCGCCCTGACTCTTGGTTAACCAGTTGTCGATGTTCGAAATTCAGTTAATGAGTTGCCTCCTTGGTTAATCATTTGTCGCTCTGGCTTTTGGTTAACCAGTTGTCGATGTTCAAAATTTCAGTTAATGAGCTGCTCTTATGTTCTATGATTTCCGACCTTGACAACTCATTAACCAGTGTTTCAAACAATGCACCAGGCCATTTGACGACCCCAACTCGGTTCCACAAGCGGGAAAGCAGCACCCCAAGGCCCGGTAAGGGGGCCGAATACATTCCCATCCTGAATTCCGTCCCAAATGTGAATGACAAGTTTTCAGTTAATCAGTTGCCTGCTTGGTTACTCATTTGTCGCTCTGACATTTGGTTAACCAGTTGTCGATGTTCAAAATTTCAGTTAATGAGTTGCCTCTTTGAAATTTCAGTTAATGAGTTGGCCCTTTGGTTACTCATTTGTCCCTGTGTCTTTTGGTTACCCAGTTGTCGATGTTCGAAATTCAGTTAATGAGTTGCCTCCTTGGTTAATCATTTGTCGCCCTGACTCTTGGTTAACCAGTTGTCGATGTTCGAAATTCAGTTAATGAGTTGCCTCCTTGGTTAATCATTTGTCGCTCTGGCTTTTGGTTAACCAGTTGTCGATGTTCAAAATTACAGTTAATGAGTTGCCTCTTTGAAATTTCAGTTAATGAGTTGGCCCTTTGGTTACTCATTTGTCCCTGTGTCTTTTGGTTAACCAGTTGTCGATGTTCGAAATTCAGTTAATGAGTTGCCTCCTTGGTTAATCATTTGTCGCTCTGACTCTTGGTTAACCAGTTGTCGATGTTCAAAATTTCAGTTAATGAGTTGCCTCTTTGAAATTTCAGTTAATGAGTTGGCCCTTTGGTTACTCATTTGTCCCTGTGTCTTTTGGTTAACCAGTTGTCGATGTTCGAAATTCAGTTAATGAGTTGCCTCCTTGGTTAATCATTTGTCGCTCTGGCTTTTGGTTAACCAGTTGTCGATGTTCAAAATTTCAGTTAATGAGTTGCCTCTTTGAAATTTCAGTTAATGAGTTGGCCCTTTGGTTACTCATTTGTCCCTGTGTCTTTTGGTTAACCAGTTGTCGATGTTCGAAATTCAGTTAATGAGTTGCCTCCTTGGTTAATCATTTGTCGCTCTGGCTTTTGGTTAACCAGTTGTCGATGTTCAAAATTTCAGTTAATGAGCTGCTCTTATGTTCTATGATTTCCGACCTTGACAACTCATTAACCAGTGTTTCAAACAATGCACCAGGCCATTTGACGACCCCAACTCGGTTCCACAAGCGGGAAAGCAGCACCCCAAGGCCCGGTAAGGGGGCCGAATACATTCCCATCGTGAATTCCGTCCCAAATGTGAATGACAAGTTTTCAGTTAATCAGTTGCCTGCTTGGTTACTCATTTGTCGCTCTGACATTTGGTTAACCAGTTGTCGATGTTCAAATTTCAGTTAATGAGTAGCCTCTTTGAAATTTCAGTTAATGAGTTGGCCCTTTGGTTACTCATTTGTCCCTGTGTCTTTTGGTTACCCAGTTGTCGATGTTCGAAATTCAGTTAATGAGTTGCCTCCTTGGTTAATCATTTGTCGCCCTGACTCTTGGTTAACCAGTTGTCGATGTTCGAAATTCAGTTACTGAGTTGCCTCCTTGGTTAATCATTTGTCGCTCTGACATTTGGTTAACCAGTTGTCGATGTTCGAAATTCAGTTAATGAGTTGCCTCCTTGGTTAATCATTTGTCGCTCTGGCTTTTGGTTAACCAGTTGTCGATGTTCAAAATTACAGTTAATGAGTTGCCTCTTTGAAATTTCAGTTAATGAGTTGGCCCTTTGGTTACTCATTTGTCCCTGTGTCTTTTGGTTACCCAGTTGTCGATGTTCGAAATTCAGTTAATGAGTTGCCTCCTTGGTTAATCATTTGTCGCCCTGACTCTTGGTTAACCAGTTGTCGATGTTCGAAATTCAGTTAATGAGTTGCCTCCTTGGTTAATCATTTGTCGCTCTGGCTTTTGGTTAACCAGTTGTCGATGTTCAAAATTTCAGTTAATGAGCTGCTCTTATGTTCTATGATTTCCGACCTTGACAACTCATTAACCAGTGTTTCAAACAATGCACCAGGCCATTTGACGACCCCAACTCGGTTCCACAAGCGGGAAAGCAGCACCCCAAGGCCCGGTAAGGGGGCCGAATACATTCCCATCCTGAATTCCGTCCCAAATGTGAATGACAAGTTTTCAGTTAATCAGTTGCCTGCTTGGTTACTCATTTGTCGCTCTGACATTTGGTTAACCAGTTGTCGATGTTCAAAATTTCAGTTAATGAGTTGCCTCTTTGAAATTTCAGTTAATGAGTTGGCCCTTTGGTTACTCATTTGTCCCTGTGTCTTTTGGTTACCCAGTTGTCGATGTTCGAAATTCAGTTAATGAGTTGCCTCCTTGGTTAATCATTTGTCGCCCTGACTCTTGGTTAACCAGTTGTCGATGTTCGAAATTCAGTTAATGAGTTGCCTCCTTGGTTAATCATTTGTCGCTCTGGCTTTTGGTTAACCAGTTGTCGATGTTCAAAATTACAGTTAATGAGTTGCCTCTTTGAAATTTCAGTTAATGAGTTGGCCCTTTGGTTACTCATTTGTCCCTGTGTCTTTTGGTTAACCAGTTGTCGATGTTCGAAATTCAGTTAATGAGTTGCCTCCTTGGTTAATCATTTGTCGCTCTGACTCTTGGTTAACCAGTTGTCGATGTTCAAAATTTCAGTTAATGAGTTGCCTCTTTGAAATTTCAGTTAATGAGTTGGCCCTTTGGTTACTCATTTGTCCCTGTGTCTTTTGGTTAACCAGTTGTCGATGTTCGAAATTCAGTTAATGAGTTGCCTCCTTGGTTAATCATTTGTCGCTCTGGCTTTTGGTTAACCAGTTGTCGATGTTCAAAATTTCAGTTAATGAGTTGCCTCTTTGAAATTTCAGTTAATGAGTTGGCCCTTTGGTTACTCATTTGTCCCTGTGTCTTTTGGTTAACCAGTTGTCGATGTTCGAAATTCAGTTAATGAGTTGCCTCCTTGGTTAATCATTTGTCGCTCTGGCTTTTGGTTAACCAGTTGTCGATGTTCAAAATTTCAGTTAATGAGCTGCTCTTATGTTCTATGATTTCCGACCTTGACAACTCATTAACCAGTGTTTCAAACAATGCACCAGGCCATTTGACGACCCCAACTCGGTTCCACAAGCGGGAAAGCAGCACCCCAAGGCCCGGTAAGGGGGCCGAATACATTCCCATCGTGAATTCCGTCCCAAATGTGAATGACAAGTTTTCAGTTAATCAGTTGCCTGCTTGGTTACTCATTTGTCGCTCTGACATTTGGTTAACCAGTTGTCGATGTTCAAATTTCAGTTAATGAGTAGCCTCTTTGAAATTTCAGTTAATGAGTTGGCCCTTTGGTTACTCATTTGTCCCTGTGTCTTTTGGTTACCCAGTTGTCGATGTTCGAAATTCAGTTAATGAGTTGCCTCCTTGGTTAATCATTTGTCGCCCTGACTCTTGGTTAACCAGTTGTCGATGTTCGAAATTCAGTTACTGAGTTGCCTCCTTGGTTAATCATTTGTCGCTCTGACATTTGGTTAACCAGTTGTCGATGTTCGAAATTCAGTTAATGAGTTGCCTCCTTGGTTAATCATTTGTCGCTCTGGCTTTTGGTTAACCAGTTGTCGATGTTCAAAATTACAGTTAATGAGTTGCCTCTTTGAAATTTCAGTTAATGAGTTGGCCCTTTGGTTACTCATTTGTCCCTGTGTCTTTTGGTTACCCAGTTGTCGATGTTCGAAATTCAGTTAATGAGTTGCCTCCTTGGTTAATCATTTGTCGCTCTGACTCTTGGTTAACCAGTTGTCGATGTTCGAAATTCAGTTACTGAGTTGCCTCCTTGGTTAATCATTTGTCGCTCTGACATTTGGTTAGCCAGTTTTCGATGTTCGAAATTCAGTTAATGAGTTGCCTCCTTGGTTAATCATTTGTCGCTCTGGCTTTTGGTTAACTAGTTGTCGATGTTCAAAATTTCAGTTAATGAGTTGCCTCTTTGAAATTTCAGTTAATGAGTTGGCCCTTTGGTTACTCATTTGTCCCTGTGTCTTTTGGTTAACCAGTTGTCGATGTTCGAAATTCAGTTAATGAGTTGCCTCCTTGGTTAATCATTTGTCGCTCTGGCTTTTGGTTAATCAGTTGTCGATGTTCAAAATTTCAGTTAATGAGTTGCCTCTTTGAAATTTCAGTTAATGAGTTGGCCCTTTGGTTACTCATTTGTCCCTGTGTCTTTTGGTTAACCAGTTGTCGATGTTCGAAATTCAGTTACTGAGTTGCCTCCTTGGTTAATCATTTGTCGCTCTGGCTTTTGGTTAACCAGTTGTCGATGTTCAAAATTCAGTTAATGAGTTGCCTCCTTGGTTAATCATTTGTCGCTCTGACATTTGGTTAACCAGTTGTCGATGTTCGAAATTCAGTTAATGAGTTGCCTCCTTGGTTAATCATTTGTCGCTCTGGCTTTTGGTTATCCAGTTGTCGATGTTCGAAATTCAGTTAATGAGTTGCCTCCTTGGTTAATCATTTGTCGCTCTGGCTTTTGGTTAACCAGTTGTCGATGTTCGAAATTTCAGTTAATGAGTTGCCTCCTTGGTTAATCATTTGTCGCTCTGACATTTGGTTAACCAGTTGTCGATGTTCGAAATTCAGTTAATGAGTTGCCTCCTTGGTTAATCATTTGTCGCTCTGGCTTTTGGTTATCCAGTTGTCGATGTTCGAAATTCAGTTAATGAGTTGCCTCCTTGGTTAATCATTTGTCGCTCTGGCTTTTGGTTAACCAGTTGTCGATGTTCAAAATTTCAGTTAATGAGCTGCTCTTATGTTCTATGATTTCCGACCTTGACAACTCATTAACCAGTGTTTCAAACAATGCACCAGGCCATTTGACGACCCCAACTCGGTTCCACAAGCGGGAAAGCAGCACCCCAAGGCCCGGTAAGGGGGCCGAATACATTCCCATCGTGAATTCCGTCCCAAATGTGAATGACAAGTTTTCAGTTAATCAGTTGCCTGCTTGGTTACTCATTTGTCGCTCTGACATTTGGTTAACCAGTTGTCGATGTTCAAATTTCAGTTAATGAGTAGCCTCTTTGAAATTTCAGTTAATGAGTTGGCCCTTTGGTTACTCATTTGTCCCTGTGTCTTTTGGTTACCCAGTTGTCGATGTTCGAAATTCAGTTAATGAGTTGCCTCCTTGGTTAATCATTTGTCGCCCTGACTCTTGGTTACCCAGTTGTCGATGTTCGAAATTCAGTTACTGAGTTGCCTCCTTGGTTAATCATTTGTCGCTCTGACATTTGGTTAACCAGTTGTCGATGTTCGAAATTCAGTTAATGAGTTGCCTCCTTGGTTAATCATTTGTCGCTCTGGCTTTTGGTTAACCAGTTGTCGATGTTCAAAATTACAGTTAATGAGTTGCCTCTTTGAAATTTCAGTTAATGAGTTGGCCCTTTGGTTACTCATTTGTCCCTGTGTCTTTTGGTTAACCAGTTGTCGATGTTCGAAATTCAGTTAATGAGTTGCCTCCTTGGTTAATCATTTGTCGCTCTGGCTTTTGGTTAACCAGTTGTCGATGTTCAAAATTTCAGTTAATGAGCTGCTCTTATGTTCTATGATTTCCGACCTTGACAACTCATTAACCAGTGTTTCAAACAATGCACCAGGCCATTTGACGACCCCAACTCGGTTCCACAAGCGGGAAAGCAGCACCCCAAGGCCCGGTAAGGGGGCCGAATACATTCCCATCGTGAATTCCGTCCCAAATGTGAATGACAAGTTTTCAGTTAATCAGTTGCCTGCTTGGTTACTCATTTGTCGCTCTGACATTTGGTTAACCAGTTGTCGATGTTCAAAATTTCAGTTAATGAGTTGCCTCTTTGAAATTTCAGTTAATGAGTTGGCCCTTTGGTTACTCATTTGTCCCTGTGTCTTTTGGTTACCCAGTTGTCGATGTTCGAAATTCAGTTAATGAGTTGCCTCCTTGGTTAATCATTTGTCGCCCTGACTCTTGGTTAACCAGTTGTCGATGTTCGAAATTCAGTTACTGAGTTGCCTCCTTGGTTAATCATTTGTCGCTCTGACATTTGGTTAACCAGTTGTCGATGTTCGAAATTCAGTTAATGAGTTGCCTCCTTGGTTAATCATTTGTCGCTCTGGCTTTTGGTTAACCAGTTGTCGATGTTCAAAATTTCAGTTATTGAGTTGCCTCTTTGAAATTTCAGTTAATGAGTTGGCCCTTTGGTTACTCATTTGTCCCTGTGTCTTTTGGTTACCCAGTTGTCGATGTTCGAAATTCAGTTAATGAGTTGCCTCCTTGGTTAATCATTTGTCGCCCTGACTCTTGGTTAACCAGTTGTCGATGTTCGAAATTCAGTTAATGAGTTGCCTCCTTGGTTAATCATTTGTCGCTCTGGCTTTTGGTTAACCAGTTGTCGATGTTCAAAATTTCAGTTAATGAGCTGCTCTTATGTTCTATGATTTCCGACCTTGACAACTCATTAACCAGTGTTTCAAACAATGCACCAGGCCATTTGACGACCCCAACTCGGTTCCACAAGCGGGAAAGCAGCACCCCAAGGCCCGGTAAGGGGGCCGAATACATTCCCATCCTGAATTCCGTCCCAAATGTGAATGACAAGTTTTCAGTTAATCAGTTGCCTGCTTGGTTACTCATTTGTCGCTCTGACATTTGGTTAACCAGTTGTCGATGTTCAAAATTTCAGTTAATGAGTTGCCTCTTTGAAATTTCAGTTAATGAGTTGGCCCTTTGGTTACTCATTTGTCCCTGTGTCTTTTGGTTACCCAGTTGTCGATGTTCGAAATTCAGTTAATGAGTTGCCTCCTTGGTTAATCATTTGTCGCCCTGACTCTTGGTTAACCAGTTGTCGATGTTCGAAATTCAGTTAATGAGTTGCCTCCTTGGTTAATCATTTGTCGCTCTGGCTTTTGGTTAACCAGTTGTCGATGTTCAAAATTACAGTTAATGAGTTGCCTCTTTGAAATTTCAGTTAATGAGTTGGCCCTTTGGTTACTCATTTGTCCCTGTGTCTTTTGGTTAACCAGTTGTCGATGTTCGAAATTCAGTTAATGAGTTGCCTCCTTGGTTAATCATTTGTCGCTCTGACTCTTGGTTAACCAGTTGTCGATGTTCAAAATTTCAGTTAATGAGTTGCCTCTTTGAAATTTCAGTTAATGAGTTGGCCCTTTGGTTACTCATTTGTCCCTGTGTCTTTTGGTTAACCAGTTGTCGATGTTCGAAATTCAGTTAATGAGTTGCCTCCTTGGTTAATCATTTGTCGCTCTGGCTTTTGGTTAACCAGTTGTCGATGTTCAAAATTTCAGTTAATGAGTTGCCTCTTTGAAATTTCAGTTAATGAGTTGGCCCTTTGGTTACTCATTTGTCCCTGTGTCTTTTGGTTAACCAGTTGTCGATGTTCGAAATTCAGTTAATGAGTTGCCTCCTTGGTTAATCATTTGTCGCTCTGGCTTTTGGTTAACCAGTTGTCGATGTTCAAAATTTCAGTTAATGAGCTGCTCTTATGTTCTATGATTTCCGACCTTGACAACTCATTAACCAGTGTTTCAAACAATGCACCAGGCCATTTGACGACCCCAACTCGGTTCCACAAGCGGGAAAGCAGCACCCCAAGGCCCGGTAAGGGGGCCGAATACATTCCCATCGTGAATTCCGTCCCAAATGTGAATGACAAGTTTTCAGTTAATCAGTTGCCTGCTTGGTTACTCATTTGTCGCTCTGACATTTGGTTAACCAGTTGTCGATGTTCAAATTTCAGTTAATGAGTAGCCTCTTTGAAATTTCAGTTAATGAGTTGGCCCTTTGGTTACTCATTTGTCCCTGTGTCTTTTGGTTACCCAGTTGTCGATGTTCGAAATTCAGTTAATGAGTTGCCTCCTTGGTTAATCATTTGTCGCCCTGACTCTTGGTTAACCAGTTGTCGATGTTCGAAATTCAGTTACTGAGTTGCCTCCTTGGTTAATCATTTGTCGCTCTGACATTTGGTTAACCAGTTGTCGATGTTCGAAATTCAGTTAATGAGTTGCCTCCTTGGTTAATCATTTGTCGCTCTGGCTTTTGGTTAACCAGTTGTCGATGTTCAAAATTACAGTTAATGAGTTGCCTCTTTGAAATTTCAGTTAATGAGTTGGCCCTTTGGTTACTCATTTGTCCCTGTGTCTTTTGGTTACCCAGTTGTCGATGTTCGAAATTCAGTTAATGAGTTGCCTCCTTGGTTAATCATTTGTCGCCCTGACTCTTGGTTAACCAGTTGTCGATGTTCGAAATTCAGTTAATGAGTTGCCTCCTTGGTTAATCATTTGTCGCTCTGGCTTTTGGTTAACCAGTTGTCGATGTTCAAAATTTCAGTTAATGAGCTGCTCTTATGTTCTATGATTTCCGACCTTGACAACTCATTAACCAGTGTTTCAAACAATGCACCAGGCCATTTGACGACCCCAACTCGGTTCCACAAGCGGGAAAGCAGCACCCCAAGGCCCGGTAAGGGGGCCGAATACATTCCCATCCTGAATTCCGTCCCAAATGTGAATGACAAGTTTTCAGTTAATCAGTTGCCTGCTTGGTTACTCATTTGTCGCTCTGACATTTGGTTAACCAGTTGTCGATGTTCAAAATTTCAGTTAATGAGTTGCCTCTTTGAAATTTCAGTTAATGAGTTGGCCCTTTGGTTACTCATTTGTCCCTGTGTCTTTTGGTTACCCAGTTGTCGATGTTCGAAATTCAGTTAATGAGTTGCCTCCTTGGTTAATCATTTGTCGCCCTGACTCTTGGTTAACCAGTTGTCGATGTTCGAAATTCAGTTAATGAGTTGCCTCCTTGGTTAATCATTTGTCGCTCTGGCTTTTGGTTAACCAGTTGTCGATGTTCAAAATTACAGTTAATGAGTTGCCTCTTTGAAATTTCAGTTAATGAGTTGGCCCTTTGGTTACTCATTTGTCCCTGTGTCTTTTGGTTAACCAGTTGTCGATGTTCGAAATTCAGTTAATGAGTTGCCTCCTTGGTTAATCATTTGTCGCTCTGACTCTTGGTTAACCAGTTGTCGATGTTCAAAATTTCAGTTAATGAGTTGCCTCTTTGAAATTTCAGTTAATGAGTTGGCCCTTTGGTTACTCATTTGTCCCTGTGTCTTTTGGTTAACCAGTTGTCGATGTTCGAAATTCAGTTAATGAGTTGCCTCCTTGGTTAATCATTTGTCGCTCTGGCTTTTGGTTAACCAGTTGTCGATGTTCAAAATTTCAGTTAATGAGCTGCTCTTATGTTCTATGATTTCCTACCTTGACAACTCATTAACCAGTGTTTCAAACAATGCACCAGGCCATTTGACGACCCCAACTCGGTTCCACAAGCGGGAAAGCAGCACCCCAAGGCCCGGTAAGGGGGCCGAATACATTCCCATCGTGAATTCCGTCCCAAATGTGAAAGACAAGTTTTCAGTTAATCAGTTGCCTGCTTGGTTACTCATTTGTCGCTCTGACATTTGGTTAACCAGTTGTCGATGTTCAAATTTCAGTTAATGAGTAGCCTCTTTGAAATTTCAGTTAATGAGTTGGCCCTTTGGTTACTCATTTGTCCCTGTGTCTTTTGGTTACCCAGTTGTCGATGTTCGAAATTCAGTTTATGAGTTGCCTCCTTGGTTAATCATTTGTCGCTCTGGCTTTTGGTTAACCAGTTGTCGATGTTCAAAATTTCAGTTAATGAGTTGCCTCTTTGAAATTTCAGTTAATGAGTTGGCCCTTTGGTTACTCATTTGTCCCTGTGTCTTTTGGTTAACCAGTTGTCGATGTTCGAAATTCAGTTAATGAGTTGCCTCCTTGGTTAATCATTTGTCGCTCTGGCTTTTGGTTAACCAGTTGTCGATGTTCAAAATTTCAGTTAATGAGTTGCCTCTTTGAAATTTCAGTTAATGAGTTGGCCCTTTGGTTACTCATTTGTCCCTGTGTCTTTTGGTTAACCAGTTGTCGATGTTCGAAATTCAGTTAATGAGTTGCCTCCTTGGTTAATCATTTGTCGCTCTGACATTTGGTTAACCAGTTGTCGATGTTCGAAATTCAGTTAATGAGTTGCCTCCTTGGTTAATCATTTGTCGCTCTGGCTTTTGGTTATCCAGTTGTCGATGTTCAAAATTTCAGTTAATGAGTTGCCTCTTTGAAATTTCAGTTAATGAGTTGGCCCTTTGGTTACTCATTTGTCCCTGTGTCTTTTGGTTAACCAGTTGTCGATGTTCGAAATTCAGTTACTGAGTTGCCTCCTTGGTTAATCATTTGTCGCTCTGGCTTTTGGTTAACCAGTTGTCGATGTTCAAAATTCAGTTAATGAGTTGCCTCCTTGGTTAATCATTTGTCGCTCTGACATTTGGTTAACCAGTTGTCGATGTTCGAAATTCAGTTAATGAGTTGCCTCCTTGGTTAATCATTTGTCGCTCTGGCTTTTGGTTATCCAGTTGTCGATGTTCGAAATTCAGTTAATGAGTTGCCTCCTTGGTTAATCATTTGTCGCTCTGGCTTTTGGTTAACCAGTTGTCGATGTTCGAAATTTCAGTTAATGAGTTGCCTCCTTGGTTAATCATTTGTCGCTCTGACATTTGGTTAACCAGTTGTCGATGTTCGAAATTCAGTTAATGAGTTGCCTCCTTGGTTAATCATTTGTCGCTCTGGCTTTTGGTTATCCAGTTGTCGATGTTCGAAATTCAGTTAATGAGTTGCCTCCTTGGTTAATCATTTGTCGCTCTGGCTTTTGGTTAACCAGTTGTCGATGTTCAAAATTTCAGTTAATGAGCTGCTCTTATGTTCTATGATTTCCGACCTTGACAACTCATTAACCAGTGTTTCAAACAATGCACCAGGCCATTTGACGACCCCAACTCGGTTCCACAAGCGGGAAAGCAGCACCCCAAGGCCCGGTAAGGGGGCCGAATACATTCCCATCGTGAATTCCGTCCCAAATGTGAATGACAAGTTTTCAGTTAATCAGTTGCCTGCTTGGTTACTCATTTGTCGCTCTGACATTTGGTTAACCAGTTGTCGATGTTCAAATTTCAGTTAATGAGTAGCCTCTTTGAAATTTCAGTTAATGAGTTGGCCCTTTGGTTACTCATTTGTCCCTGTGTCTTTTGGTTACCCAGTTGTCGATGTTCGAAATTCAGTTAATGAGTTGCCTCCTTGGTTAATCATTTGTCGCCCTGACTCTTGGTTACCCAGTTGTCGATGTTCGAAATTCAGTTACTGAGTTGCCTCCTTGGTTAATCATTTGTCGCTCTGACATTTGGTTAACCAGTTGTCGATGTTCGAAATTCAGTTAATGAGTTGCCTCCTTGGTTAATCATTTGTCGCTCTGGCTTTTGGTTAATCAGTTGTCGATGTTCAAAATTACAGTTAATGAGTTGCCTCTTTGAAATTTCAGTTAATGAGTTGGCCCTTTGGTTACTCATTTGTCCCTGTGTCTTTTGGTTAACCAGTTGTCGATGTTCGAAATTCAGTTAATGAGTTGCCTCCTTGGTTAATCATTTGTCGCTCTGGCTTTTGGTTAACCAGTTGTCGATGTTCAAAATTTCAGTTAATGAGCTGCTCTTATGTTCTATGATTTCCGACCTTGACAACTCATTAACCAGTGTTTCAAACAATGCACCAGGCCATTTGACGACCCCAACTCGGTTCCACAAGCGGGAAAGCAGCACCCCAAGGCCCGGTAAGGGGGCCGAATACATTCCCATCGTGAATTCCGTCCCAAATGTGAATGACAAGTTTTCAGTTAATCAGTTGCCTGCTTGGTTACTCATTTGTCGCTCTGACATTTGGTTAACCAGTTGTCGATGTTCAAAATTTCAGTTAATGAGTTGCCTCTTTGAAATTTCAGTTAATGAGTTGGCCCTTTGGTTACTCATTTGTCCCTGTGTCTTTTGGTTACCCAGTTGTCGATGTTCGAAATTCAGTTAATGAGTTGCCTCCTTGGTTAATCATTTGTCGCCCTGACTCTTGGTTAACCAGTTGTCGATGTTCGAAATTCAGTTAATGAGTTGCCTCCTTGGTTAATCATTTGTCGCTCTGACATTTGGTTAACCAGTTGTCGATGTTCGAAATTCAGTTAATGAGTTGCCTCCTTGGTTAATCATTTGTCGCTCTGGCTTTTGGTTAACCAGTTGTCGATGTTCAAAATTTCAGTTATTGAGTTGCCTCTTTGAAATTTCAGTTAATGAGTTGGCCCTTTGGTTACTCATTTGTCCCTGTGTCTTTTGGTTACCCAGTTGTCGATGTTCGAAATTCAGTTAATGAGTTGCCTCCTTGGTTAATCATTTGTCGCCCTGACTCTTGGTTAACCAGTTGTCGATGTTCGAAATTCAGTTAATGAGTTGCCTCCTTGGTTAATCATTTGTCGCTCTGGCTTTTGGTTAACCAGTTGTCGATGTTCAAAATTTCAGTTAATGAGCTGCTCTTATGTTCTATGATTTCCGACCTTGACAACTCATTAACCAGTGTTTCAAACAATGCACCAGGCCATTTGACGACCCCAACTCGGTTCCACAAGCGGGAAAGCAGCACCCCAAGGCCCGGTAAGGGGGCCGAATACATTCCCATCCTGAATTCCGTCCCAAATGTGAATGACAAGTTTTCAGTTAATCAGTTGCCTGCTTGGTTACTCATTTGTCGCTCTGACATTTGGTTAACCAGTTGTCGATGTTCAAAATTTCAGTTAATGAGTTGCCTCTTTGAAATTTCAGTTAATGAGTTGGCCCTTTGGTTACTCATTTGTCCCTGTGTCTTTTGGTTACCCAGTTGTCGATGTTCGAAATTCAGTTAATGAGTTGCCTCCTTGGTTAATCATTTGTCGCCCTGACTCTTGGTTAACCAGTTGTCGATGTTCGAAATTCAGTTAATGAGTTGCCTCCTTGGTTAATCATTTGTCGCTCTGGCTTTTGGTTAACCAGTTGTCGATGTTCAAAATTACAGTTAATGAGTTGCCTCTTTGAAATTTCAGTTAATGAGTTGGCCCTTTGGTTACTCATTTGTCCCTGTGTCTTTTGGTTAACCAGTTGTCGATGTTCGAAATTCAGTTAATGAGTTGCCTCCTTGGTTAATCATTTGTCGCTCTGACTCTTGGTTAACCAGTTGTCGATGTTCAAAATTTCAGTTAATGAGTTGCCTCTTTGAAATTTCAGTTAATGAGTTGGCCCTTTGGTTACTCATTTGTCCCTGTGTCTTTTGGTTAACCAGTTGTCGATGTTCGAAATTCAGTTAATGAGTTGCCTCCTTGGTTAATCATTTGTCGCTCTGGCTTTTGGTTAACCAGTTGTCGATGTTCAAAATTTCAGTTAATGAGTTGCCTCTTTGAAATTTCAGTTAATGAGTTGGCCCTTTGGTTACTCATTTGTCCCTGTGTCTTTTGGTTAACCAGTTGTCGATGTTCGAAATTCAGTTAATGAGTTGCCTCCTTGGTTAATCATTTGTCGCTCTGGCTTTTGGTTAACCAGTTGTCGATGTTCAAAATTTCAGTTAATGAGCTGCTCTTATGTTCTATGATTTCCGACCTTGACAACTCATTAACCAGTGTTTCAAACAATGCACCAGGCCATTTGACGACCCCAACTCGGTTCCACAAGCGGGAAAGCAGCACCCCAAGGCCCGGTAAGGGGGCCGAATACATTCCCATCGTGAATTCCGTCCCAAATGTGAATGACAAGTTTTCAGTTAATCAGTTGCCTGCTTGGTTACTCATTTGTCGCTCTGACATTTGGTTAACCAGTTGTCGATGTTCAAATTTCAGTTAATGAGTAGCCTCTTTGAAATTTCAGTTAATGAGTTGGCCCTTTGGTTACTCATTTGTCCCTGTGTCTTTTGGTTACCCAGTTGTCGATGTTCGAAATTCCGTTAATGAGTTGCCTCCTTGGTTAATCATTTGTCGCCCTGACTCTTGGTTAACCAGTTGTCGATGTTCGAAATTCAGTTACTGAGTTGCCTCCTTGGTTAATCATTTGTCGCTCTGACATTTGGTTAACCAGTTGTCGATGTTCGAAATTCAGTTAATGAGTTGCCTCCTTGGTTAATCATTTGTCGCTCTGGCTTTTGGTTAACCAGTTGTCGATGTTCAAAATTACAGTTAATGAGTTGCCTCTTTGAAATTTCAGTTAATGAGTTGGCCCTTTGGTTACTCATTTGTCCCTGTGTCTTTTGGTTACCCAGTTGTCGATGTTCGAAATTCAGTTAATGAGTTGCCTCCTTGGTTAATCATTTGTCGCCCTGACTCTTGGTTAACCAGTTGTCGATGTTCGAAATTCAGTTAATGAGTTGCCTCCTTGGTTAATCATTTGTCGCTCTGGCTTTTGGTTAACCAGTTGTCGATGTTCAAAATTTCAGTTAATGAGCTGCTCTTATGTTCTATGATTTCCGACCTTGACAACTCATTAACCAGTGTTTCAAACAATGCACCAGGCCATTTGACGACCCCAACTCGGTTCCACAAGCGGGAAAGCAGCACCCCAAGGCCCGGTAAGGGGGCCGAATACATTCCCATCCTGAATTCCGTCCCAAATGTGAATGACAAGTTTTCAGTTAATCAGTTGCCTGCTTGGTTACTCATTTGTCGCTCTGACATTTGGTTAACCAGTTGTCGATGTTCAAAATTTCAGTTAATGAGTTGCCTCTTTGAAATTTCAGTTAATGAGTTGGCCCTTTGGTTACTCATTTGTCCCTGTGTCTTTTGGTTACCCAGTTGTCGATGTTCGAAATTCAGTTAATGAGTTGCCTCCTTGGTTAATCATTTGTCGCCCTGACTCTTGGTTAACCAGTTGTCGATGTTCGAAATTCAGTTAATGAGTTGCCTCCTTGGTTAATCATTTGTCGCTCTGGCTTTTGGTTAACCAGTTGTCGATGTTCAAAATTACAGTTAATGAGTTGCCTCTTTGAAATTTCAGTTAATGAGTTGGCCCTTTGGTTACTCATTTGTCCCTGTGTCTTTTGGTTAACCAGTTGTCGATGTTCGAAATTCAGTTAATGAGTTGCCTCCTTGGTTAATCATTTGTCGCTCTGACTCTTGGTTAACCAGTTGTCGATGTTCAAAATTTCAGTTAATGAGTTGCCTCTTTGAAATTTCAGTTAATGAGTTGGCCCTTTGGTTACTCATTTGTCCCTGTGTCTTTTGGTTAACCAGTTGTCGATGTTCGAAATTCAGTTAATGAGTTGCCTCCTTGGTTAATCATTTGTCGCTCTGGCTTTTGGTTAACCAGTTGTCGATGTTCAAAATTTCAGTTAATGAGTTGCCTCTTTGAAATTTCAGTTAATGAGTTGGCCCTTTGGTTACTCATTTGTCCCTGTGTCTTTTGGTTAACCAGTTGTCGATGTTCGAAATTCAGTTAATGAGTTGCCTCCTTGGTTAATCATTTGTCGCTCTGGCTTTTGGTTAACCAGTTGTCGATGTTCAAAATTTCAGTTAATGAGCTGCTCTTATGTTCTATGATTTCCGACCTTGACAACTCATTAACCAGTGTTTCAAACAATGCACCAGGCCATTTGACGACCCCAACTCGGTTCCACAAGCGGGAAAGCAGCACCCCAAGGCCCGGTAAGGGGGCCGAATACATTCCCATCGTGAATTCCGTCCCAAATGTGAATGACAAGTTTTCAGTTAATCAGTTGCCTGCTTGGTTACTCATTTGTCGCTCTGACATTTGGTTAACCAGTTGTCGATGTTCAAATTTCAGTTAATGAGTAGCCTCTTTGAAATTTCAGTTAATGAGTTGGCCCTTTGGTTACTCATTTGTCCCTGTGTCTTTTGGTTACCCAGTTGTCGATGTTCGAAATTCAGTTAATGAGTTGCCTCCTTGGTTAATCATTTGTCGCCCTGACTCTTGGTTAACCAGTTGTCGATGTTCGAAATTCAGTTACTGAGTTGCCTCCTTGGTTAATCATTTGTCGCTCTGACATTTGGTTAACCAGTTGTCGATGTTCGAAATTCAGTTAATGAGTTGCCTCCTTGGTTAATCATTTGTCGCTCTGGCTTTTGGTTAACCAGTTGTCGATGTTCAAAATTACAGTTAATGAGTTGCCTCTTTGAAATTTCAGTTAATGAGTTGGCCCTTTGGTTACTCATTTGTCCCTGTGTCTTTTGGTTACCCAGTTGTCGATGTTCGAAATTCAGTTAATGAGTTGCCTCCTTGGTTAATCATTTGTCGCCCTGACTCTTGGTTAACCAGTTGTCGATGTTCGAAATTCAGTTAATGAGTTGCCTCCTTGGTTAATCATTTGTCGCTCTGGCTTTTGGTTAACCAGTTGTCGATGTTCAAAATTTCAGTTAATGAGCTGCTCTTATGTTCTATGATTTCCGACCTTGACAACTCATTAACCAGTGTTTCAAACAATGCACCAGGCCATTTGACGACCCCAACTCGGTTCCACAAGCGGGAAAGCAGCACCCCAAGGCCCGGTAAGGGGGCCGAATACATTCCCATCCTGAATTCCGTCCCAAATGTGAATGACAAGTTTTCAGTTAATCAGTTGCCTGCTTGGTTACTCATTTGTCGCTCTGACATTTGGTTAACCAGTTGTCGATGTTCAAAATTTCAGTTAATGAGTTGCCTCTTTGAAATTTCAGTTAATGAGTTGGCCCTTTGGTTACTCATTTGTCCCTGTGTCTTTTGGTTACCCAGTTGTCGATGTTCGAAATTCAGTTAATGAGTTGCCTCCTTGGTTAATCATTTGTCGCCCTGACTCTTGGTTAACCAGTTGTCGATGTTCGAAATTCAGTTAATGAGTTGCCTCCTTGGTTAATCATTTGTCGCTCTGACTCTTGGTTAACCAGTTGTCGATGTTCAAAATTTCAGTTAATGAGTTGCCTCTTTGAAATTTCAGTTAATGAGTTGGCCCTTTGGTTACTCATTTGTCCCTGTGTCTTTTGGTTAACCAGTTGTCGATGTTCGAAATTCAGTTAATGAGTTGCCTCCTTGGTTAATCATTTGTCGCTCTGACTCTTGGTTAACCAGTTGTCGATGTTCAAAATTTCAGTTAATGAGTTGCCTCTTTGAAATTTCAGTTAATGAGTTGGCCCTTTGGTTACTCATTTGTCCCTGTGTCTTTTGGTTAACCAGTTGTCGATGTTCGAAATTCAGTTAATGAGTTGCCTCCTTGGTTAATCATTTGTCGCTCTGGCTTTTGGTTAACCAGTTGTCGATGTTCAAAATTTCAGTTAATGAGTTGCCTCTTTGAAATTTCAGTTAATGAGTTGGCCCTTTGGTTACTCATTTGTCCCTGTGTCTTTTGGTTAACCAGTTGTCGATGTTCGAAATTCAGTTAATGAGTTGCCTCCTTGGTTAATCATTTGTCGCTCTGGCTTTTGGTTAACCAGTTGTCGATGTTCAAAATTTCAGTTAATGAGCTGCTCTTATGTTCTATGATTTCCGACCTTGACAACTCATTAACCAGTGTTTCAAACAATGCACCAGGCCATTTGACGACCCCAACTCGGTTCCACAAGCGGGAAAGCAGCACCCCAAGGCCCGGTAAGGGGGCCGAATACATTCCCATCGTGAATTCCGTCCCAAATGTGAATGACAAGTTTTCAGTTAATCAGTTGCCTGCTTGGTTACTCATTTGTCGCTCTGACATTTGGTTAACCAGTTGTCGATGTTCAAATTTCAGTTAATGAGTAGCCTCTTTGAAATTTCAGTTAATGAGTTGGCCCTTTGGTTACTCATTTGTCCCTGTGTCTTTTGGTTACCCAGTTGTCGATGTTCGAAATTCAGTTAATGAGTTGCCTCCTTGGTTAATCATTTGTCGCCCTGACTCTTGGTTAACCAGTTGTCGATGTTCGAAATTCAGTTACTGAGTTGCCTCCTTGGTTAATCATTTGTCGCTCTGACATTTGGTTAACCAGTTGTCGATGTTCGAAATTCAGTTAATGAGTTGCCTCCTTGGTTAATCATTTGTCGCTCTGGCTTTTGGTTAACCAGTTGTCGATGTTCAAAATTACAGTTAATGAGTTGCCTCTTTGAAATTTCAGTTAATGAGTTGGCCCTTTGGTTACTCATTTGTCCCTGTGTCTTTTGGTTACCCAGTTGTCGATGTTCGAAATTCAGTTAATGAGTTGCCTCCTTGGTTAATCATTTGTCGCCCTGACTCTTGGTTAACCAGTTGTCGATGTTCGAAATTCAGTTAATGAGTTGCCTCCTTGGTTAATCATTTGTCGCTCTGGCTTTTGGTTAACCAGTTGTCGATGTTCAAAATTTCAGTTAATGAGCTGCTCTTATGTTCTATGATTTCCGACCTTGACAACTCATTAACCAGTGTTTCAAACAATGCACCAGGCCATTTGACGACCCCAACTCGGTTCCACAAGCGGGAAAGCAGCACCCCAAGGCCCGGTAAGGGGGCCGAATACATTCCCATCCTGAATTCCGTCCCAAATGTGAATGACAAGTTTTCAGTTAATCAGTTGCCTGCTTGGTTACTCATTTGTCGCTCTGACATTTGGTTAACCAGTTGTCGATGTTCAAAATTTCAGTTAATGAGTTGCCTCTTTGAAATTTCAGTTAATGAGTTGGCCCTTTGGTTACTCATTTGTCCCTGTGTCTTTTGGTTACCCAGTTGTCGATGTTCGAAATTCAGTTAATGAGTTGCCTCCTTGGTTAATCATTTGTCGCCCTGACTCTTGGTTAACCAGTTGTCGATGTTCGAAATTCAGTTAATGAGTTGCCTCCTTGGTTAATCATTTGTCGCTCTGGCTTTTGGTTAACCAGTTGTCGATGTTCAAAATTACAGTTAATGAGTTGCCTCTTTGAAATTTCAGTTAATGAGTTGGCCCTTTGGTTACTCATTTGTCCCTGTGTCTTTTGGTTAACCAGTTGTCGATGTTCGAAATTCAGTTAATGAGTTGCCTCCTTGGTTAATCATTTGTCGCTCTGACTCTTGGTTAACCAGTTGTCGATGTTCAAAATTTCAGTTAATGAGTTGCCTCTTTGAAATTTCAGTTAATGAGTTGGCCCTTTGGTTACTCATTTGTCCCTGTGTCTTTTGGTTAACCAGTTGTCGATGTTCGAAATTCAGTTAATGAGTTGCCTCCTTGGTTAATCATTTGTCGCTCTGGCTTTTGGTTAACCAGTTGTCGATGTTCAAAATTTCAGTTAATGAGTTGCCTCTTTGAAATTTCAGTTAATGAGTTGGCCCTTTGGTTACTCATTTGTCCCTGTGTCTTTTGGTTAACCAGTTGTCGATGTTCGAAATTCAGTTAATGAGTTGCCTCCTTGGTTAATCATTTGTCGCTCTGGCTTTTGGTTAACCAGTTGTCGATGTTCCAAATTTCAGTTAATGAGCTGCTCTTATGTTCTATGATTTCCGACCTTGACAACTCATTAACCAGTGTTTCAAACAATGCACCAGGCCATTTGACGACCCCAACTCGGTTCCACAAGCGGGAAAGCAGCACCCCAAGGCCCGGTAAGGGGGCCGAATACATTCCCATCGTGAATTCCGTCCCAAATGTGAATGACAAGTTTTCAGTTAATCAGTTGCCTGCTTGGTTACTCATTTGTCGCTCTGACATTTGGTTAACCAGTTGTCGATGTTCAAATTTCAGTTAATGAGTAGCCTCTTTGAAATTTCAGTTAATGAGTTGGCCCTTTGGTTACTCATTTGTCCCTGTGTCTTTTGGTTACCCAGTTGTCGATGTTCGAAATTCAGTTAATGAGTTGCCTCCTTGGTTAATCATTTGTCGCCCTGACTCTTGGTTAACCAGTTGTCGATGTTCGAAATTCAGTTACTGAGTTGCCTCCTTGGTTAATCATTTGTCGCTCTGACATTTGGTTAACCAGTTGTCGATGTTCGAAATTCAGTTAATGAGTTGCCTCCTTGGTTAATCATTTGTCGCTCTGGCTTTTGGTTAACCAGTTGTCGATGTTCAAAATTACAGTTAATGAGTTGCCTCTTTGAAATTTCAGTTAATGAGTTGGCCCTTTGGTTACTCATTTGTCCCTGTGTCTTTTGGTTACCCAGTTGTCGATGTTCGAAATTCAGTTAATGAGTTGCCTCCTTGGTTAATCATTTGTCGCTCTGACTCTTGGTTAACCAGTTGTCGATGTTCGAAATTCAGTTACTGAGTTGCCTCCTTGGTTAATCATTTGTCGCTCTGACATTTGGTTAGCCAGTTTTCGATGTTCGAAATTCAGTTAATGAGTTGCCTCCTTGGTTAATCATTTGTCGCTCTGGCTTTTGGTTAACTAGTTGTCGATGTTCAAAATTTCAGTTAATGAGTTGCCTCTTTGAAATTTCAGTTAATGAGTTGGCCCTTTGGTTACTCATTTGTCCCTGTGTCTTTTGGTTAACCAGTTGTCGATGTTCGAAATTCAGTTAATGAGTTGCCTCCTTGGTTAATCATTTGTCGCTCTGGCTTTTGGTTAATCAGTTGTCGATGTTCAAAATTTCAGTTAATGAGTTGCCTCTTTGAAATTTCAGTTAATGAGTTGGCCCTTTGGTTACTCATTTGTCCCTGTGTCTTTTGGTTAACCAGTTGTCGATGTTCGAAATTCAGTTAATGAGTTGCCTCCTTGGTTAATCATTTGTCGCTCTGGCTTTTGGTTAACCAGTTGTCGATGTTCAAAATTTCAGTTAATGAGCTGCTCTTATGTTCTATGATTTCCTACCTTGACAACTCATTAACCAGTGTTTCAAACAATGCACCAGGCCATTTGACGACCCCAACTCGGTTCCACAAGCGGGAAAGCAGCACCCCCAAGCCCCGGTAAGGGGGCCGAATACATTCCCATCCGGAATTCCGTCCCAAATGTGAATGACAAGTTTTCAGTTAATGAGTTGCCACCTTGGTTCATCATTTGCCACTCTGACTTTTGGTTTCCCAGTTGTCAGTTTTCACATTTCAGTTACTGAGTTGACTTTGTCTTTCTCACTCTGTGTATCTCTATCTTCTCTCTGTCTCTCTCAGTGTATGCGAGTGTCTGTGTGTGTTCCACTGCCGCCCGGCCAACCGGGTCCAAAGGCCCGCCACGTTACACACGAAAAACCCCGGTCTCGCTTCGGAGCGACGGGCACCCGGCTTCTCGGTGTCGGACCGACTCCGTTCAGATACCGTTGGATGCCCCTTGCCCCTGGCTTGCTCTGGCAGCCGGCGCGTGCAGGCCGCCCCCTGCCCCGCCGTCTCAGTGGTCGGAAAGCGGTCTCCAGCCAACGGCTGTACCTCGGCCGCGGAAAGGGGCAGCTACACAAGCGAGGTACTGCTCTGTGCGGCCCCGCCACCCCGTTCAGCTGCCGTTGTCCCCGACCGGATCGGACTTTCCTTCCCGACGTTATCCCCGATAAGCTGCCGCTGACCGACGGCCCGTCAGCCGCTGCGGGACGGCGACACTTTCCCGAACTCGCCCGGGGCCACTTCGGCAATATAGTGTGCGCCGGAGCCGGGGCTTTCCAACGAGCCATCCCCGAACGAAATCGGACACGGGAGTCGGGAGCGACAGGCGTTCGACTGGTGCCGGGCAACCGGGTCCAAACGCCCGCCTTGTTAAACACACGTACACCCCAGGCTCGATTCGGAGCGACGGGCACCCGGCTTCCCGGTGTCGGACCGACTCCGTTCAGATACCGTTGGATGCCCCTTGCCCCTGGCTTGCTCTGGCAGCCGGCGCGTGCAGGCCGCCCCCCGCCCCGCCGTCTCAGTGGTCGGAAAGTGGTCTCCAGCCAACGGCTGTACCTCGGCCGGGGAAAGGGGCAGCTACACAAGCCAGGCACTGGTCTGTGCGGGCCCGCCACCCCGTTCGGCTGCCGTTGATCCGGACCGGATCGGACTTTCCCTCCCGAAGTTATGCCCGATAAGCTGCCGCTGACCGGCGGCCCGTCAGCCGCTGCGGGATGGCGACACTTTGCCGAACTTGCCGGGGTCCAGGCCGATAATATAGTGTGCGCCAGCGCCGCGGCTTTCCAACGAGCCCTCCCTGACCGAAATCGGACACGGGAGTCCAGAGCGATAGGCGTTCGACTGCCGGCCGGCCAAACACAGGCAATCTCCCGTCGTTGCGGACCCGCTCCAGGACAACCGGGTCCAAACGCCCGCCAAGTTACACGCACGAAAACACCTGCCTCGATTCGGAGCGACGGGCACCCGGCTTCCCGGTGTCGGACCGACTCCGTTCCGGTACCCTTGGATGCCCCTTGCCCCTGGCTTGCTAGGACAGCCGGCGCGTCAAGGTGGGCCACCGCGGCTCCGGCTCAGCAGTCGGAAAGCGGTCTCCAGCCAACGGCTGTACCTCGGCCGGGCCAAGAGGCAGCTACACATGCCCGCTACTGGTCTGTGCGGCCCCGCCACCCCGTTCAGCGTCAGTTGACCCCGACCGCATCGGACTTTCCATCCCGAAGTTATCCCCGATAAGCTGCCGCTGACCGGCGGGGCGGCAGCCGCTACGGGACTGCGACACTTTCCCGAAATTGCCGGGGTCCAGGCCGATAATATAGTGTGCGCCAGTGCCGGGGCCTTCCAACGAGCCCTCCCTGGCCGAAATCGGACACGGAAGTCCGGAGGCAGAGACGTTCGACTGCCGGCCGGCCAAACTCAGGCATCCTCCCGCCGTTGCGGACCCGCTCCCGGACAACCGTGTCCAAACGCCCGCCTTGTTACACGCACGAAAACACCGGGCTCCATTCGGAGCGACGGGCACCCGGCTTCCCGGTGTCGGACCGACTCCGTTCCGGTACCACTGGATGCCCCTTGCCCCTGGCTTGCTAGGACAGCCGGCGCCTCAAGGTGGGCCCCCGCGGCTCCGGCTCAGCAGTCGGAAAGCGGTCTCCAGCCAACGGCTGTACCTCGGCCGGGGAAAGGGGCAGCTACACAAGACAGGTACTGCTCTGTGCGGGCCCGGCACTCCGTTCGGTGGCAGTTGACCCCGCCCGGATCGGACTTTCCTTCCCGAAGTTGTCCCCGATACGCTGCCGCTGACCGACGGGGCGGCAGCCGGTACGGGTCGGCGACACTTTCCCGACCTTGCCGGGATCCAGTCCGATAATATAGTGTGCGCCAACGCCGGGGCTTTCCAACGAGCCCTCCCTGGCCGAAATCGGACAAGGGAGTCCGGAGCGAAAGGCGTTCGACTGCCGGCCGGCCAAACTCAGGCAACCTCCCGCCGTTGCGGACCCGCTCCCGGACACCCGGGTCCAAACGGCCGCCCCGTTACACGCACGAAAACCCCGGGCTCGATTCGGAGCGA
>NW_028225184.1:9359480-9371980 GCF_052327205.1 Somniosus microcephalus
GTGATCCACCGCTAAGAGTTGTGCGTTTTTTTCGGCTTGGTGTTTTGTTCCCCGGAGGGTCCCAAGCCCGGACCGCCCAACGCTTCTCTCCCTCTATGCCCACGCATAGAGGGTTGGTAGAAGCCCCATCCTTGGCACGGCCCGGAGGTGTGTATCAGTCGATCATCAAATGACAAGGGTTTCACCGAGATTTTGTTGTCAGGGCGCTCGCGAGGCGACACGCATCGGGGTCAAACGCCTGAGCCCACCGTCCGACACGCACCACGGCCAACAGAGGCAGGGTCTCTGCTGCCACCGATTGCCGGGAGAAGAGAGAGAGTGACAGGCAGACAGACAAGACAAACAAACATGACAGTAGACAACAAGGCCAGAAAAACGAACTGAGTGGGGTACAAGCCGACCGCGTGAAAACACCCCACTGTGGGGGGTAGAAATCCGTGTGGACGGGCAGGTACATTCTCTCGAACGTTCAACTTGGCTGCTGCTGCTGCTGCTTGCTTGCTTGCTTGCTGCTGGCTGCTAACAAGCTCTCGACACCGACAAACAGACACTCGAGTCTTTAAACCGCCGCCCCCCAAACAGCTCGCGGGAGCCAGAGTGGAGAAGCGTCTAGGTACCCTGTACCGGTAAAGGGAGAGTGACTAGATCGACCAAAGTTGCACTACGGGGGGAAAAGAAAGCCGGGCCTGCATCACCGGTTCAAATCCCAGCAGAGCTCACAGTGGCCGTTCGCCGAGGTCCCGACGACGAGCCGCCAGGCAGCACGCGAGCCCGCAGAAGCTCCCTTCAATTCGACTGCGGTGTTAATGCTTGCAAGACGGTGGCAAAGTCCATTGTTGTCCGATCCGGACGAGAAGAGGGGAGCAGCAGAGCTTGCGTGTGAGAGAGAGAGAGAGGTTGAGAGATAGGCTCGGCACAAGATAAGAGATGATGCACGAGACTGGAAGAGACGGAAGTCGAAAGAAGGGCCGCAGGCCAAGGTCACACAGGGGGAAGCCAACGAACAGCAAAGACATGAGGCGGAGGCGTCAGTAGGCAGCAGAATTAGAAAAGCAAAGAGGGCCAGGCTTTTTGTTGCATCAAAGTCAAGCCAGGACACCTCCCCATCTCGCCATCTTCTCTTTTTTTCTCTGCCTGTCATTGAACCGCAAAAGTCCATGCTGAACGAAGAACCACCCAAGCGTGCCAGGGCCGTCCCTGTCTCAAGCCGACCGAAACCAACTGCCGTGCGCACACACACACATCACCTTTTCGGTGCACCGTTCAAATTCCACCCCAACTCCTCCAACTCGGGCTCTCTGACCGATCTAAACTCGTTTGCTATCCCGGACCGGTGCGACTGTTTTGCCTGTTCGTGCGAGTTCGGCGAGTTTTTGTTTGGAATGTAACCTCTCGCCCGCGCAAGAGGCGCCGGACGCGGCCGACCATGGCTCCGGGCAGATGCAAGAAGCAAACCCCGGGAAGCTCTCCTGCTGGTGTGTGTGCGTGTGTAACAGTACAAAAAAAGCCGACACAACGAAAGCCCACCTTGCCGGGCTCGCGACCAGGCCGACCGTCCAATACGATGCAAACGACACAACTCGGACCATTAGCACACCACTTTGTGTGAGGCACAGAAGGGTTTTTTGGTGTTTTTGCATCAGGCTGAGCTCGCGCACGCGCGCGGAACCACCGTCAGGACGGAAGACCAACCAAGTCGCGAGAACACGCTCGGGGTAAAGCTAGCGAAATACGACCTTTCTTTATTAGCCACCACCACCATCACCACCACCACCACCAACAATCGCTTTGTCTTGCTGGGCACATGGCCTCC
The DNA here is from genome assembly GCF_052327205.1 of Somniosus microcephalus. Taxonomy (NCBI): domain Eukaryota; kingdom Metazoa; phylum Chordata; class Chondrichthyes; order Squaliformes; family Somniosidae; genus Somniosus; species Somniosus microcephalus. The sequence continues at coordinate 9,361,294 of NW_028225184.1, forward strand.
CCACCACAGAGAGGTTGGTGCCGGGTTCAACTTAATTGTGTTTGCAACCGGTAACCGTCAAGGCAAGAAAAACCACTCACACAACAACAACCTACACCACGCGTGCGTGTGTCTGTCTGCGTGCGCGTTTCTTTGCTGAAATTTGCCAGAGAAATAGCGTCTTCAGCTAGCAGAACGGGACGCACTGAGCACACAAGATTTCGTGCACAAGACGCGGACACCCGCTCCGCTGCCTGAATAGGACCACTGAGAATCACAGGACGTCTCGGACTCACGCGAAAGAGTTTCAAGGACAAAGAGAAGGGCGCGGCCAAGGAAGAAAACACCGGGAGCTGCGCCGACACCCTCTCTCTGACTCGCCGTGTGCATGCCCGTCTTGTCACCAGCGACAGAAACGAGAGGAAACCCTGAAATAGCCTGAACACCAGCCTCTCTCTATACTGGGCCGACCCGGGGACTCCCACTACGGACGCGAGTCACCAAATCGGTCGTACGGGCCCACTGAGCGCACGACACAGGGGAATCTCGTTGCAAACACTGCGTGTGCATACGTTGCTCACAAAGCTCAATGGGGTCACAGGCCCTGACCCGCTCAGAGGCACCTGTGTGACAAGACAACAAATGGAACTCGCTGGAATGTTTCTGCTGTCTTGTCATTTTAGACGGACCCACTGAGCGCACAACACAGTGGAACTCTCTGACAAACACTGCTTGTGCGTTAGCCCCAGTAAACAACTCAGTGGGGTCACAGGCCCTGACCCGTTCAGAGGCACCTGTGTGACAAGACAACAAATGAAACTCGCTGGAATGTTTCTGCTGTCTTGTCATTTTAGACGGACCCACTGAGCGCACAACACAGTGGAATCTGACAAAACACTGCTTGTGCATTAGCCCCAGTAAACAACTCAGTGGGCTCACAGGCCCTGACCCGTTCAGAGGCACCTGTGTGACAAGACAACAAATGGAACTCGCTGGAATGTTTCTGCTGTCTTGTCATTTTAGACGGACCCACTGAGCGCACAACACAGTGGGATCTGACAAAACACTGCTTGTGCATTAGCCCCAGTAAACAACTCAGTGGGGTCACAGGCCCTGACCCGTTCAGAGGCACCTGTGTGACAAGACAACAAATGAAACTTTAAAGACGCTGGCATGTACGTCTTGTTTCTGCTGTCTTGGACGGGCCCACTGAGCGCACAACACAGGGGAACTTGGTGCAAACACTGCGTGTGCATAAGCCATAAAACACAAGCTCAGTGGGGTCACAGGCCCTGACCGGTTCAGAGGCACCTGTGTGACAGACAGCAAATGAAACTTAGACGCTGGAATTATTTATATGTTTCTGCTGTCTGTCTACGATTTCAGATTCACACTTAGAGTTTTTTGTCATTAAGTCATAAAAGCCACAAAACCATTTTAATATGACTTTCCAATACACTTTGAAAGGTCTCTATATTGATAAAATGAGCCTTTTAGCAAAGTAACACTTTTCGGGCATTTTCAAAGTGCTCCCGCTGAGTGAATTTTGTTCTGAAAATCGTGTTCCCGAAAATCTCCGGGCACCCCGCCAACCCCCCCTGCCAGAAATGACAAGTGTCAAATCAGCGGGTCAAACGGCCACCTCTATCCGACCAGGAGCACCCAAATCCCCGCAAATGGCACTTTTTTTTTTCTTCATCGGGACTTCCGACTAGGTTAATGATTTCCCAAGCTGCAACTCATAAACTATGTCCTGAGACACTTGCCAGAAATGACACATGTCAATTTGGCGGTAGCAACTCACTTTCCCAAGCCGGAAAGCATCACCCGAGGCCGGCGTGAAGCGGCCGAATCTTTTCTCACCGGACTTCCGTGATTTGGTTAATCATGTCTCGAAATCAAAAAATGCACATGTCAATTTGCCGGGAGCAACTCACTTTCCCAGGCCGGGAAGCAACACCCGAGGCCCGCAAAAGGCGGCCGAATATTTTCTCATCGGACTTCCATATTTTGGGGGTTGGATTCTCTCCCGCATTCCAGCCCCCTGGCCACGGGTCGCTCATTCACTTTCAGCCCGGGCCTTGCCAATTTGGTTAATCAGTTAGCCATGCACCAGACTCGGCCTCGCCTTTTTCATTTATGGTTAATGATGTGCCCAGGCTGGGACTTAGTCTCTCCAGCAGCCAAAACTTTTCACTGGTTAATGAGGTGCCCAGCCCGGCACTTAGTCTCTCTCCCCAGCAAGCTTACTTGGTCGGCCGACATTTGGATCCATTTTCGGGGCTTAATCGGGTCGAATACGGTCCCTTACGCAAGGGGAGCCGAAGCCCCGGCCTCTGCCAGGCGTCAGGCTGCCGTTTTTTAAGCCCGACCAAAAACCCGAAAATTGGTTAAAAATGGAAATAAATTTCCACCCAAAAAGGGTTAAAAGTCGGTTGGACGGCAGCCCTGGTCGGTCTCTGCAGACCTGGAGGCCCTAGACAGTAATCTGGAAAACAGACAAAGTCTCGAGAAACCACCTCCTACCATTCTCCAGGTACCCCGCCAATCCCCCCTGCCAGAAATGACAAGTGTCAAATCAGCGGGACGGATTTGACTTTTGTGACCGACCGCTGGAACTTTTTTCGGCTACAGGCAGTCAAATTTTTCTCCTTCCGGACTTCCAGTACAACTTTGAACGGCCATATCTCCGCACTCCCGCGTCGGAGCCAAGCCGTTTTTACACCGTTAGACGCGGCTTCCCGTGCCCGTTCGAATGCCGCCCTGCTCGGCGGAAAAGGAGAATTTTTTTATTTTTCGGCCGATTTCGGGAAAAAAATTTCCCGCTCTGAACTCGGATTTTTCGGCTTTAATCGTTTCGTATACGGTCCCTTACGCAAGGGAGCCGAAGCCCCGGCCTCTGCCGGGCGTCAGGCTGCCGTTTTTAAGCCCGACCAAAAACCCGAAAATTGGTTAAAAATGGAAATAAATTTCCACCCAAAAAGGGTTAAAAGTCGGTTGGACGGCAGCCCGGGTCGGTCTCTGCAGACCTGGAGGCCCTAGACAGTAATCTGGAAAACAGACAAAGTCTCGAAAAACCACCTCCTACCATTCTCCAGGTACCCCGCCAATCCCCCCTGCCAGAAATGACAAGTGTCAAATCAGCGGGACGGATTTGACTTTTGTGACCGACCGCTGGAACTTTTTTCGGCTACAGGCAGTCAAATTTTTCTCCTTCCGGACTTCCAGTACAACTTTGAACGGCCATATCTCCGCACTCCCGCGTCGGAGCCAAGCCGTTTTTACACCGTTAGACGCGGCTTCCCGTGCCCGTTCGAATGCCACCCTGCTCGGCGGAAAAGGAGACATTTTTTTTTTTTCCGGCCGTTTTCGGGAAAAAATTTTCCCGCTCTGAACTCCGATTTTACGCCTTTAATCGATTCGGAGACGGTCGCTTACGCAAGGGAGGCGAAGCCCGGGCCTCTGCCGGGCGTCAGCCTGCCGTATGTAAGCCCGTCCGAAGCATGAGTTCCCACTTTTGGTTATCCAGTTGTCAATTTTAAAATTTCAGTTAATCAGTTGCCTGCTTGGTTAATCATTTGTCGCTCTGACATTTGGTTAACCAGTTGTCGATGTTCGAAATTCAGTTAGTGAGTTGCCTCTTTGAAATTTCAGTTAATGAGTTGGCCCTTTGGTTACTCATTTGTCCCTGTGTCTTTTGGTTAACCAGTTGTCGATGTTCGAAATTCAGTTAATGAGTTGCCTCCTTGGTTAATCATTTGTCGCTCTGACTCTTGGTTAACCAGTTGTCGATGTTCGAAATTCAGTTAATGAGTTGCCTCCTTGGTTAATCATTTGTCGCTCTGACATTTGGTTAACCAGTTGTCGATGTTCGAAATTCAGTTAATGAGTTGCCTCCTTGGTTACTCATTTGTCGCTCTGGCTTTTGGTTAACCAGTTGTCGATGTTCAAAATTTCAGTTACTGAGTTGCCTCTTTGAAATTTCAGTTAATGAGTTGGCCCTTTGGTTACTCATTTGTCCCTGTGTCTTTTGGTTAACCAGTTGTCGATGTTCGAAATTCAGTTAATGAGTTGCCTCCTTGGTTAATCATTTGTCGCTCTGACTCTTGGTTACCCAGTTGTCGATGTTCGAAATTCAGTTAATGAGTTGCCTCCTTGGTTAATCATTTGTCGCTCTGACTCTTGGTTAACCAGTTGTCGATGTTCGAAATTCAGTTAATGAGTTGCCTCCTTGGTTAATCATTTGTCGCTCTGACTCTTGGTTAACCAGTTGTCGATGTTCGAAATTCAGTTAATGAGTTGCCTCCTTGGTTAATCATTTGTCGCTCTGGCTTTTGGTTAACCAGTTGTCGATGTTCAAAATTTCAGTTAATGAGTTGCCTCTTTGAAATTTCAGTTAATGAGTTGGCCCTTTGGTTACTCATTTGTCCCTGTGTCTTTTGGTTAACCAGTTGTCGATGTTCGAAATTCAGTTAATGAGTTGCCTCCTTGGTTAATCATTTGTCGCTCTGGCTTTTGGTTAACCAGTTGTCGATGTTCAAAATTTCAGTTAATGAGCTGCTCTTATGTTCTATGATTTCCGACCTTGACAACTCATTAACCAGTGTTTCAAACAATGCACCAGGCCATTTGACGACCCCAACTCGGTTCCACAAGCGGGAAAGCAGCACCCCAAGGCCCGGTAAGGGGGCCGAATACATTCCCATCGTGAATTCCGTCCCAAATGTGAATGACAAGTTTTCAGTTAATCAGTTGCCTGCTTGGTTAATCATTTGTCGCTCTGACATTTGGTTACCCAGTTGTCGATGTTCAAATTTCAGTTAATGAGTAGCCTCTTTGAAATTTCAGTTAATGAGTTGGCCCTTTGGTTACTCATTTGTCCCTGTGTCTTTTGGTTACCCAGTTGTCGATGTTCGAAATTCAGTTAATGAGTTGCCTCCTTGGTTAATCATTTGTCGCCCTGACTCTTGGTTAACCAGTTGTCGATGTTCGAAATTCAGTTAATGAGTTGCCTCCTTGGTTAATCATTTGTCGCTCTGACATTTGGTTAGCCAGTTGTCGATGTTCGAAATTCAGTTAATGAGTTGCCTCCTTGGTTAATCATTTGTCGCTCTGGCTTTTGGTTAACCAGTTGTCGATGTTCAAAATTTCAGTTAATGAGTTGCCTCTTTGAAATTTCAGTTAATGAGTTGGCCCTTTGGTTACTCATTTGTCCCTGTGTCTTTTGGTTAACCAGTTGTCGATGTTCGAAATTCAGTTAATGAGTTGCCTCCTTGGTTAATCATTTGTCGCTCTGGCTTTTGGTTAACCAGTTGTCGATGTTCAAAATTTCAGTTAATGAGTTGCCTCTTTGAAATTTCAGTTAATGAGTTGGCCCTTTGGTTACTCATTTGTCCCTGTGTCTTTTGGTTAACCAGTTGTCGATGTTCGAAATTCAGTTAATGAGTTGCCTCCTTGGTTAATCATTTGTCGCTCTGACTCTTGGTTAACCAGTTGTCGATGTTCGAAATTCAGTTATTGAGTTGCCTCCTTGGTTAATCATTTGTCGCTCTGACTCTTGGTTAACCAGTTGTCGATGTTCGAAATTCAGTTAATGAGTTGCCTCCTTGGTTAATCATTTGTCGCTCTGGCTTTTGGTTAACCAGTTGTCGATGTTCAAAATTTCAGTTAATGAGTTGCCTCTTTGAAATTTCAGTTAATGAGTTGGCCCTTTGGTTACTCATTTGTCCCTGTGTCTTTTGGTTAACCAGTTGTCGATGTTCGAAATTCAGTTAATGAGTTGCCTCCTTGGTTAATCATTTGTCGCTCTGACTCTTGGTTAACCAGTTGTCGATGTTCGAAATTCAGTTATTGAGTTGCCTCCTTGGTTAATCATTTGTCGCTCTGACTCTTGGTTAACCAGTTGTCGATGTTCGAAATTCAGTTAATGAGTTGCCTCCTTGGTTAATCATTTGTCGCTCTGGCTTTTGGTTAACCAGTTGTCGATGTTCAAAATTTCAGTTAATGAGTTGCCTCTTTGAAATTTCAGTTAATGAGTTGGCCCTTTGGTTACTCATTTGTCCCTGTGTCTTTTGGTTAACCAGTTGTCGATGTTCGAAATTCAGTTACTGAGTTGCCTCCTTGGTTAATCATTTGTCGCTCTGGCTTTTGGTTAACCAGTTGTCGATGTTCAAAATTTCAGTTAATGAGTTGCCTCTTTGAAATTTCAGTTAATGAGTTGGCCCTTTGGTTACTCATTTGTCCCTGTGTCTTTTGGTTATCCAGTTGTCGATGTTCGAAATTCAGTTAATGAGTTGCCTCCTTGGTTTATCATTTGTCGCTCTGGCTTTTGGTTAACCAGTTGTCGATGTTCGAAATTCAGTTAATGAGTTGCCTCCTTGGTTAATCATTTGTCGCTCTGGCTTTTGGTTTACCAGTTGTCGATGTTCGAAATTCAGTTAATGAGTTGCCTCCTTGGTTAATCATTTGTCGCTCTGGCTTTTGGTTAACCAGTTGTCGATGTTCAAAATTTCAGTTAATGAGCTGCTCTTATGTTCTATGATTTCCGACCTTGACAACTCATTAACCAGTGTTTCAAACAATGCACCAGGCCATTTGACGACCCCAACTCGGTTCCACAAGCGGGAAAGCAGCACCCCCAAGCCCCGGTAAGGCGGCCGAATACATTCCCATCCTGAATTCCGTCCCAAATGTGAATGACAAGTTTTCAGTTAATCATTTGCCACCTTGGTTCATCATTTGCCACTCTGACTTTTGGTTTCCCAGTTGTCAGTTTTCACATTTCAGTTACTGAGTTGACTTTGTCTTTCTCACTCTGTGTATCTCTATCTTCTCTCTGTCTCTCTCAGTGTATGCGAGTGTCTGTGTGTGTTCCACTGCCGCCCGGCCAACCGGGTCCAAAGGCCCGCCACGTTACACACGAAAAACCCCGGTCTCGCTTCGGAGCGACGGGCACCCGGCTTCTCGGTGTCGGACCGACTCCGTTCAGATACCGCTGGATGCCCCTTGCCCCTGGCTTGCTCTGGCAGCCGGCGCGTGCAGGCCGCCCCCTGCCCCGCCGTCTCAGTGGTCGGAAAGCGGTCTCCAGCCAACGGCTGTACCTCGGCCGCGGAAAGAGGCAGCTACACAAGCGAGGTACTGCTCTGTGCGGCCCCGCCACCCCGTTCAGCTGCCGTTGTCCCCGACCGGATCGGACTTTCCTTCCCGACGTTATCCCCGATAAGCTGCCGCTGACCGACGGCCCGTCAGCCGCTGCGGGACGGCGACACTTTCCCGAACTCGCCCGGGGCCACTTCGGCAATATAGTGTGCGCCGGAGCCGGGGCTTTCCAACGAGCCATCCCCGAACGAAATCGGACACGGGAGTCGGGAGCGACAGGCGTTCGACTGGTGCCGGGCAACCGGGTCCAAACGCCCGCCTTGTTAAACACACGTACACCCCAGGCTCGATTCGGAGCGACGGGCACCCGGCTTCCCGGTGTCGGACCGACTCCGTTCAGATACCGTTGGATGCCCCTTGCCCCTGGCTTGCTCTGGCAGCCGGCGCGTGCAGGCCGCCCCCCGCCCCGCCGTCTCAGTGGTCGGAAAGTGGTCTCCAGCCAACGGCTGTACCTCGGCCGGGGAAAGGGGCAGCTACACAAGCCAGGCACTGGTCTGTGCGGGCCCGCCACCCCGTTCGGCTGCCGTTGATCCGGACCGGATCGGACTTTCCCTCCCGAAGTTATGCCCGATAAGCTGCCGCTGACCGGCGGCCCGTCAGCCGCTGCGGGATGGCGACACTTTGCCGAACTTGCCGGGGTCCAGGCCGATAATATAGTGTGCGCCAGCGCCGCGGCTTTCCAACGAGCCCTCCCTGACCGAAATCGGACACGGGAGTCCAGAGCGATAGGCGTTCGACTGCCGGCCGGCCAAACACAGGCAATCTCCCGTCGTTGCGGACCCGCTCCAGGACAACCGGGTCCAAACGCCCGCCTAGTTACACGCACGAAAACACCTGCCTCGATTCGGAGCGACGGGCACCCGGCTTCCCGGTGTCGGACCGACTCCGTTCCGGTACCCTTGGATGCCCCTTGCCCCTGGCTTGCTAGGACAGCCGGCGCGTCAAGGTGGGCCACCGCGGCTCCGGCTCAGCAGTCGGAAAGCGGTCTCCAGCCAACGGCTGTACCTCGGCCGGGCCAAGAGGCAGCTACACATGCCCGCTACTGGTCTGTGCGGCCCCGCCACCCCGTTCAGCGTCAGTTGACCCCGACCGCATCGGACTTTCCATCCCGAAGTTATCCCCGATAAGCTGCCGCTGACCGGCGGGGCGGCAGCCGCTACGGGACTGCGACACTTTCCCGAAATTGCCGGGGTCCAGGCCGATAATATAGTGTGCGCCAGTGCCGGGGCCTTCCAACGAGCCCTCCCTGGCCGAAATCGGACACGGAAGTCCGGAGGCAAAGGCGTTCGACTGCCGGCCGGCCAAACTCAGGCATCCTCCCGCCGTTGCGGACCCGCTCCCGGACAACCGTGTCCAAACGCCCGCCTTGTTACACGCACGAAAACACCGGGCTCCATTCGGAGCGACGGGCACCCGGCTTCCCGGTGTCGGACCGACTCCGTTCCGGTACCACTGGATGCCCCTTGCCCCTGGCTTGCTAGGACAGCCGGCGCCTCAAGGTGGGCCCCCGCGGCTCCGGCTCAGCAGTCGGAAAGCGGTCTCCAGCCAACGGCTGTACCTCGGCCGGGGAAAGGGGCAGCTACACAAGACAGGTACTGCTCTGTGCGGGCCCGCCACTCCGTTCGGTGGCAGTTGACCCCGCCCGGATCGGACTTTCCTTCCCGAAGTTGTCCCCGATACGCTGCCGCTGACCGACGGGGCGGCAGCCGGTACGGGTCGGCGACACTTTGCCGACCTTGCCGGGATCCAGTCCGATAATATAGTGTGCGCCAACGCCGGGGCTTTCCAACGAGCCCTCCCTGGCCGAAATCGGACAAGGGAGTCCGGAGCGAAAGGCGTTCGACTGCCGGCCGGCCAAACTCAGGCAAGCTCCCGCCGTTGCGGACCCGCTCCCGGACACCCGGGTCCAAACGGCCGCCCCGTTACACGCACGAAAACACCGGGCTCGATTCGGAGCGACGGGCACCCGGCTTCCCGGTGTCGGACCGACACCCTTCCGGTACCACTGGATGCCCCTTGCCACTGGCTTGCTAGGACAGCCGGTGCGTCAAGGTGCGCCCCCGCGACTCCGGCTCAGCAGTCGGAAAGCGGTCTCCAGCCAACAGCTGCACCTCGGCCGGGGAAAGGGGCAGCTACACAAGCCAGGTACTGGTCTGTGCGGGCCCGCCACCCCGTTCAGTGGCAGTTGACCCCGCCCGGATCGGACTTTCCTTCCCGAAGTTATCCCCGATAAGCTGCCGCTGACCGACGGGGCGGCAGCCGGTACGGGTCGGCGACACTTTCCCGAACTTGCCGGGATCCAGTCCGACAATATAGTGTGCGCGAGCGCCGGGGCTTTCCAACGAGCCCTCCCTGACCGAAATCGGACACGGGATTCCGGAGCGAAAGGCGTTCGACTGCCGGCCGGCCAAACTCAGGCAACCTCCCGCCGTTGCGGACACGCTCCCGGACAACCGGGTCCAAACGCCCGCCCAGTTACACGCACGAAAACACCGGGCTCGATTCGGAGAGACGGGCACCCGGCTTCCCGGTGTCGGACCGACTCCGTTCCGGTACCACTGGATGCCCCTTGCCCCTGGCTTGCTAGTACAGCCGGCGCGTCAAGGTGGATCCCCGCGGCACCGGCTCAGCAGTCGGAAAGCGGTCTCCAGCCAACGGCTGTACCTCGGCCGGGCCAAGAGGCAGCTACACAAGCCCGCTACTGGTCTGTGCGGCCCCGCCACCCCGTTCAGTCGCAGTTCACCCCGACCGGATCGGACTTTCCGTCCCGAAGTTATCCCCGATAAGCTGCCGCTGACCGACGGGGCGGCAGCCGGAACGGGACTGCGACACTTCCCCGAACTTGCCGGGGTCCAGTCCGATAATATATTGTGCGCCAGCGTCGGGGCTTTCCAACGAGCCCTCCCAGACCGAAATCGGACACGGGAGTTCGGAGCCAGAGGCGTTCGACTGCCGGCCGGCCAAACCCAGGCAATCTCCCGCCGTTGGGGACCCGCTCCCGGACAACCGGGTCCAAACGCCCGCCCAGTTACACGCACGAAAACACCGGGCTCCATTCGGAGCGACGGGCACCCGGCTTCCCGGTGTCGGACCGACTCCGTTCCGGTACCACTGGATGCCCCTTGCCCCTGGCTTGCTAGGACAGCCGGCGCCTCAAGGTGGGCCCCCGCGGCTCCGGCTCAGCAGTCGGAAAGCGGTCTCCAGCCAACGGCTGTACCTCGGCCGGGGAAAGGGGCAGCTACACAAGACAGGTACTGCTCTGTGCGGGCCCGCCACTCCGTTCGGTGGCAGTTGACCCCGCCCGGATCGGACTTTCCTTCCCGAAGTTGTCCCCGATACGCTGCCGCTGACCGACGGGGCGGCAGCCGGTACGGGTCGGCGACACTTTCCCGACCTTGCCGGGATCCAGTCCGATAATATAGTGTGCGCCAACGCCGGGGCTTTCCAACGAGCCCTCCCTGGCCGAAATCGGACAAGGGAGTCCGGAGCGAAAGGCGTTCGACTGCCGGCCGGCCAAACTCAGGCAACCTCCCGCCGTTGCGGACCCGCT